>NC_091858.1:3032527-3351277 GCF_037783145.1 Equus przewalskii
ACTAAAAGAATAGAAACAGAGTGTATAACTTCCAAAATAATAAAAGGGGGAAATAGGATGATAAAACATAATAATAAAACCCAAAGAAACGAACAAAGGAGAGAAAAAACACAGACAAGTAGATTAAGTAGAAAACCCAGGATAAATAGGCTTGGATATGTCTGTAATTAAATTATTCCTAAATAGACTAAACATTCTATTTAAAAGACAAAGATTGTTAGGGAAAAAAACTAAAAATCTTACTATATGCTATTTATAAGAGAAATAGCGAAGACATAAGGATACTAAAAATTTTAAATAAAAAATACGAAAAGATATATCAGGGAATTACTAATCAAAAGAAAGCTACTATAGCTATATTAATATGAGGTAAAATAGAATTTAAGACAAAAGAAATTACTAAAATAAAGAGATTAATGTCTTAAGTTTTAATCCACCAGTAAGATAGAAAAATTCTAAATTTATACACACTTAACATGATTCCAAAACATATAAAGCAAAAACAGGGCAGGACTATAATAAATTTTTAAAATCTACAGTAATAGAAATTTCTTTTTAAATTAGTAAACTTTATTTATTAGAGCAGTTTTTGATTCACAGAAAAATTGAGCAGAACGTACAGAAGGTTCTCATATAGCCCCTGTACCCACAAGTGTGTAGCCTCCCCATTACCAACACCCCCCACCAGAGTGGGACCTCCGTTACAACCCACAAATCCACGTGAGCCGTCCTAACCCCCAACAGCTTATCGTTTACATCAGGGTTCACCCCCGTGTTGTATGTTCTACTGGTTTGACAAATATGTAATTATGCATCCACCACTGTAGTACCAGATATAGTTTTACTGCCCTAAAAATCCTCTGTGCCTGTTCATTCCTCCTCCCCTAACCCCTGCCAACACTGAGCTTTTACTGTCTCGAGTTTTGCCTTTTCCAGAATGTCGTACAGTTGGAATCACACAGTACGCAGCCTTTTCACGTGGGCTCCTTTTACTTAGTGATATGCATTTCAGTTTCCTCTGTGTCTTTTCATGGCTTGGAAATTTTTCTTTATCACTGAATAATCATTTCATTGTCTGAATGTGCTACAGTTTGTTTATCCATCACCTGCTGAAGGACATCTTGGTTGCTTCCAAGTTTTGGCGATTATGAGTGAAGCTGCTATAAACATCCATGTGTAGGTTTTCGTGTGGACATAGTTTTCTATTTATTTTGGTAAATTCCAAGGAGTGTGATTGCTGGATCGTATAGTAAGAGAATGTTTAGTTTTTTAAGAAACTGCCAAACTGTCTTCCAAAGTGGCTGTACCGTTTTGGATCCCCACCAGCAATGAGTGAGAGTTCCTGTTGCTCCACATCCTCACCAGCATTTGATGTCGTCAGTGTTTTGGATTTTAGACATTCTAATAGTATCTCATTGTTATGTTAATTTGCAACTCTCTAATGACATGTTGAACATCTTTTCATATGCTTGCTTGCTTCCCATCTGTATGTCTTCTTTGGTGAGGTGTCTGTTCAGGTCTTTTGCTCATTTTTTAATTGGGTTGTTTATTTTCTTATTGTCTTTTTTTTTTTTTTTTTTTGCTGAGGAAGTTGAACCCTGAGCTAACATCTGTGCCAGGCTTCCTCTACTTTATGTGTGGAGCATGGCCAACGAGTGGTGTAGGTCCCCACCAGGGATCTGAACCTGCAAACCCAGCCCGCTGAAGCAGAGTATGCTGAATTTTAACCACTCCACCACAGGGCCAGTGCCCTTATTGTTGAATTTTATGAGTTGTTCATGTATTTTGGATAGCAGTCCTTTATCAGATATATCTTTTGAAAACATCTGCTCCCAGTCTGGCCTGTCTTGTTCTCTTGACATTGTCTTTTGCAGAGCAGAGTTTTAAAATTTAATGAAGTCCAGCTTATCAATTATTTCTTTCATGGATCGTGCCTTTGGAGTTGTATCTAAAAAGTCATAGCATTAACCAAGGTCATCTAGGTTGTCTTCTGTGTAATCTTCTGGGAGTTTTACGGTTTTGCATCTTACATTTAGGTTTATGATCCATTCTGAGTTAATTTTTGTGAAGAGCGTAAAATCTGTGTCTAGATTCATTTTTTTTTTACACGTGGATGTTCAGTTGTTCCAGGGTCATTTGTTGAAAAGATTATCTTTTCTTCATTATGTTGCCTTTGCATCTTTGTCAAAGATCAGTTGACCATATTTATGTGGGACTGTTTCTGGGCTCTCTGTTCTGTTCCATTGATCTGTTTGTCTTTTTCTTGGCCCACACCACACTGCCTTGTTACTGTAGTTTTCATGAGTCTTGAAGTCAGGTAGTGTCAGTCCTCTGACTTTGTTCTTCCATATTCACTTGACTATTCTGGGTTTTGGGGTTTTTTTGCCTCTCCACACAAACTTTAGAATCAGTTTGTTGGTATCCACAGCATAGCTTGCTGGGGTTTTTATTTTCCTGGCGTTGAATGTATAGATCAAGTTGGGACGAACAGACATGTTGACATATTGTCTTCCTACCCAGGAACATGGAATATCTCTTCATTTATTTAGTTCTTCTTTGATATGTTTCATCAGAGTTTTGTAGTTTTCCTCATATATATCTTGTACATATTTTGTTGGATTTATACCCAAGTATTTAACTTTGCAGGGTGCTAATGTAAATAGTGATATGTTTTTAATTTCAAATTCCACTTGTTCATTGCTCGTATATGGGAAAGCATAGAGTGGGAGATTTTTTTTTTTTTTTTGTGGTATAAATTTTTTTTTTTTATTAATGTTATGATAGATTACAACCTTGTGAGATTTCAGTTGTACATTTTTGTTAGTCATGTTGTGGGTACACCACTTCCCCCTCTGTGCCCTCCCCCCACCCCCCTTTTCCCTGGTAACCACCGATCAGATCTCCTTATCAATATGCTAATTTCCACCTATGAGTGGAGTCATATAGAGTTCGTCTTTCTCTGACTGGCTTATTTCGCTTAACATAATACCCTCGAGGTCCATCCACGTTGTTGTGAATGGGCCGATTTTGTCTTTTTTTATGGCTGAGTAGTATTCCATTGTGTATATATACCACATCTTCTTTATCCAATCATCAGTTTCTGGGCATGTAGGCTGGTTCCACGTCTTGGCTATTGTAAATAATGCTGCGATGAACATAGGGGTGCAACGGACTCTTGAGATTTCTGATATCAGGTTCTTAGGATAGATACCCAGTAATGGGATGGCTGGGTCATAGGGTATTTCTATTTTTAACTTTTTGAGAAATCTCCATACTGTTTTCCATAATGGCTGTACCAGTTTGCATTCCCACCAACAGTGTATGAGGGTTCCTTTTTCTCCACAACCTCTCCAACATTTGTCGCTCTTGGTTTTGGATGTTTTTGCCAATCTAACGGGTGTAAGGTGATATCTTAGTGTAGTTTTGATTTGCATTTCCCTGATGATTAGCGATGATGAACATCTTTTCATGTGTCTATTGGCCATATTCATATCTTCTTTTGAGAAATGTCTGTTCATGTCCTCTGCCCATTTTTTGATCGGGTTGTTTGTTTTTTTGTTGTTAAGCAGTGTGAGTTCTTTGTATATTATGGAGATTAACCCTTTGTCGGATAAGTGGCTTGTAAATATTTTTTCCCAATTAGTGAGCTGTTTTTTTGTTTCAATCCTGTTTTCCCTTGCCTTGAAGAAGCTCTTTAGTCTGATGAAGTCCCATTTGTTTATTCTTTCTATTGTTTCCCTCAACTGAGGAGTTACAGTGTCCGAAAAGATTCTTTTGAAACTGATGTCAAAGAGTGTACTGCCTATATTCTCTTCCAAAAGACTTATTGTCTCAGGCCTAATCTTCAGGTCTTTGATCCATTTTGAGTTTATTTTGGTGTGTGGTGAAAAAGAATGGTCAATTTTCAATCTTTTGCATGTAGCTGTCCAGTTTTCCCAGCACCATTTGTTGAAGAGACTTTCTTTTCTCCATTGTAGGCCCTCTGCTCCTTTGTCGAAGATTAGCTGTCCATAGATGTGTGGTTTTATCTCTGGGCTTTCAATTCTGTTCCATTGATCTGTGGACCTGTTTTTGTACCAGTACCATGCTGTTTTGATCACTGTAGCTTTGTAGTATGTTTTGAAATCGGGGATTGTGATTCCGCCGGCTTTGTTTTTCTTGCTCAGGATTGCTTTAGCAATTCGCGGTCTTTTGTTGCCCCATATGAATTTTAGGATTGTTTGTTCAATTTCTGTGAAGAATGTTCTTGGGATTCTGATTGGGATAGCATTGAATCTGTATATTGCTTTAGGTAGTATGGACATTTTAACTATGTTTATTCTTCCAATCCATGTGCAAGGAATGTCTTTCCATCTCTTTATGTCATCGTCAATTTCTTTCAAGAAAGTCTTGTAGTTTTCATTGTATAGATCCTTCACTTCCTTGGTTAAGTTTATCCCAAGGTATTTTATTCTTTTCGTTGCGATTGTGAATGGGATTGAGTTCTTGAGTTCCTTTTCTGTTAGTTCATTGTTAGTGTATAGAAATGCTACTGATTTATGCACGTTAATTTTATACCCTGCTACTTTGCTGTAGTTGTTGATTATTTCTAATAGTTTTTCTGTGGATTCTTTGGGGTTTTCTATATATAAGATCATGTCGTCTGCAAACAACGAGAGTTTTACTTCTTCGTTACCTATTTGGATTCCTTTTATTTCTTTTTCCTGCCGAATTGCTCTGGCCAGCACCTCCAGTACTATGTTGAATAGGAGTGGTGAAAGTGGGTAGAGTGGGAGATTTTAAAAGACTTTTCTAAGTAAATTATAGAACCAGCGGGCAGAAATCAGTCATGATACGAGATAATTGAACAAGATTAATAAAATTGTCCTAATGGACACATAAAGCAGCATGCAAGAATATCAGAATATGCATTATCTTTAGAAACTGGCCATATACTAGGCAATAAAGCTTGTTTCAACAAATGCCAAAGAATTGAAATCACACAGCAGAAGTCTTCTGACTACTGTGTGGTTATGCTAGAAATCTATAACAAAAAAGATAGCCAGAAAGTCCCCATATGTTTAGAAATTAGAAATATACTTTTATATAATTCACAGGCCACAGAAGAATAAAAATTAGAAAATATTTTGAGCTGAATTATTTGCAACCCATATGAAATAGTGGATCTAAACAAAGATCATCACATGATGCTAGCACACAGGAAGAGAGACATCCAGCGCATCACGTGCTTTTCCCACCACCAATGAGAATAGGCTTGCAGAAAATCACCCTGATCCTGAGTGAGCCTCAATCTACCAGTTTACAGGAAATACAAGAGACAGAGGAAAAGGTTCCTCACAACCACAGGAGTGCAATCAGCAAAATCTAGAATGTGAGAAACTCTGCAGGCTAAAAGACACAGTTTCCTCAGCAGATAACTTGCAGGGAATGATAAAGGATGAGGCAGAGAAGATGAGCAGTGTGGTGGGAATTTGCAGAGTAAGAGATTTAAGAGGAGTGTGAACATGCCATGTGTGGACCTTGTTTGAACCTTGATTCTAAGAAATTAGCTTAGAGATGTCTATGATATAGGGAAATTTGAGCACTGCATATTTGATGATATCAGGGATTTGTTATTTTTAAGTATGTTATATTACACTTTAAGTGTGATGTAGTCATATTGTGTTTCTTTTTAAAAAGATCATTTCCTTTTAGAGTTAAATGCTAAAATATGTACAGATGAAAGGACATGCTGTCTAGGATTTGCTTCAGAATAACCCAGCACAGGTGTAAATGAAATAATATTAGCAACAAGCTGATAATTGTTGAAACTGGCTAATGAACATGTGGGAGTTCATTGTACTATTCTCTCCACTTTTGGATGCATTTAAAATTTTTCATGATAAAAATGTTTTTAAAAATCATTAGATGCAAAAGGGGTGACTAGGGTCCCATGGGAGGAGATGCACTATAATTAGTGTTCGGGTGGTGAACATGATGTAATGTACACAGAATTCGAAATATCATGTACATCTGAAAAAAAAATTAAAAAAAATCATTAGATGCAACTAAAGAAGTATTCAGAAAGAAATTTATGGCCTTAATTAAAATACATATATTTGAAAAGAAGAGCTGAAAAATGAATAGCCGCTATGCACCCACCAGATTAGTAACAATGAAAAGGATAAAAATATAAAGTATTGGTGAGAGTGTAAAGCAACTGGAACTCTTGCAGACTGCTAGCGGGAGTGTAAATGAGCTCAACTACTTTTGGAAACTTCTTGGTATTGTCTTATACAGCTGAAGTTACACATATCCCGTCACCCAGCAACCCCACTCTGCTATAAACCCGCAGAAATACATGCACAGTGCCCCAGGTTACATGTACAAGAGTTCATAGCAGGAAAATGCGTAATGGCCAAAACAACCCACATGTCGTCAACAGTAAAATGGATAACTACCCTGCAGTGTGTGCATACAAAGGAGCTCTAGGCCCCGATGAAAACAGAAGAACTCCCACTCCACGCAAGGACTGAATCTTGGGACTGATGATGAACAAAGGAAGGCAAATATAACAAGATAAATAGGACACAAGCACGTGAACCAAAACAATCGATAAGTTGGATTTTATCAAAAGAAAAATCTCTTCAAAGGACACTATTTAAAAAGCAAAAAGCTTGGCCACAGGCTGGGAGATAGACATATTTGCAATACACCTACCTGACAAAGGACTTGTACCCAGAATATATAAAGCACTTGCAACTCAATAATAAGATAAACAATCCAATTTAAAAAAAATAGACAAAAGAACAGACGCTTCACCAAAGAAGATATACAAATGACCAATACGGATGTGAAAAGATATTCAACATCACTAGTTATCAAGGAAATGTAGATTAAAGCCACAATAAGATACCACTTCACATGACCAGACTGGAAAAGACTGACCTTATTACAAGTTGATAAAGATTGGGAGCAGTGTGAGCTCTCATATAGTGCCAGTGGGAATGTAAAAGGACATAACCACTTTGAAAACAGTTTGGCAGTTTCTTATAAGGTTAAACATAAACTTACCACATACTTCCCTGCAAGTCCACTCCTAGATATTTATTTACCCAAGAGAATAGGAAGCATCTGTCTACCCGAGATTTATACACAAATATTCCTCGCAGCTTGATTCACAAGTGCCCCACGCTGGAAAGAACCCAGTGCTCATCAGCTGTTGAGCGGATGAGCAAACGTGGTGGATCCATGCAATGGGAGCCTAACTCTGCAACAGAGGAGAAACTATCGATGTGTGACAACAGAGCTGAATCTCCAAACACTGTGCTGAGCAAAAGAAGCCAGGTTCAAAAGAGCACTTTCTGTCTCATTCCTTTTATGTAAAATTCTAGAAATGGCAAACTAACCCATAGTGACAGAAGGCAGGTGAGTGGTTGCTGAGGTGCTGGGGGAAGGGATTGACTGCAAAGAGTCACATGGGACTTCTTGAGGTGATAAAAATGTTCTGCATCTAGTCAAGGTTAATCAAAGCACACATGTAAAATGGATAAATTTTGTTGTATATAAATTATACCTCACTAGATTTGATTTAAAAACAAGAGATAGTTGCATACCTTGTTCATAGCAGCATTATTCACAATAGCCAAAAAGTGAAAGCAATCCAAGTGCCCATTGATGAATGAATGGACAAAGGGGGTGTATACACACAATGGAATATTACTCAGCCTTAAAGAGAAAGGAAATTTTGAGTGGCCAGCCTGGTGGCATAGTGGCTAAGTCCACGTGCTCCACTTTGGTGGCCCAGGGTTTGCAGGTTCGGATCCCAGGTGTGGACCTAGTGCCACTCATCAAGCCATGCTGTGGCAGCGTCCCACATAAAATAGAGGAAGATTGGCACAGATGTTAGCTCAGCAACAATTTTCCTCAAGCAAAAAGAGGAATATTGGCAGCAGATGTTAGCTCAGGGCCAATCTTCCACAAAAAGAAACAAAAAGGTTAAAAAAAAAAAGGGAAATTTTGACATGCTACAATATGAATGAAACTTGAGGACATTATGCTGAATGAAATAAGCGAGACACAAAAGGACAAATATTGATTCCACACATATGAAGTACCTAGAGCAGTCAAATTCGTAGAGACAGAAAGTAGAATGGAGGTTCCAGGGGCTGGGGGAGTGGCAATGGGGAGTTGGTGTTTAATGGGGACAGAGTTCCAGTTTGGGAAGATAAAAAAGTTCTGGAGATGGATGGAGGTGATGATTTCACACAGTGTGAATACACTTAATGCCACAGTACACTTAAAAATGCTTAAAATGGTGAAATTTTATGTGTGTTACAATTTCTAAAAAAAGAGAAATGAAAGACCCAACAAAGGAGAGCTAGGGATTAAGTTTTTCTTTGTAAGTCTTCTCAGAGAGCCCTGATTGCAGGTCTGGGGGCATCTCAAGGGCCTGTGTGCCCGAGGAAGGTGCGTCTGCCACCTGGCAGAGCAGGGTCAAAGGACGGATGGGAGAAGAGCTTCAAAGCTGCTGACAGTGCTCCCATGAAGGAGAAATATGGAAGAAAAGAAAAGAAACGGAAACATCTTAACTAGATTTAGGCTGGCACGCACACGAGTCCTTCGTCAAGGGCCTGCAAGGAGGGAACTGAGACTCTCCAGGAGAGAGGGGCAGGAAAAACCAGAACCACCGAAGAAGAGCCTAAAAATGACATTTTTAGTAGCAGTTAACTAGTAATTAACTGTAAATAAAGTAAGACATCCACACATTAAAGAATTAAAACTGCATAGAAAGGTGTGTACGCAATGAAAGTTACATGCCTCTCTTCCCCCAACTCCTCCGTCCCTCCCCCAAGGACAGCATCTGTAAGGATTCCCTGGAGTCATTCCAGACTTTTCTATGTATATCCAGGCGTAGACACGGCTGTCTGTGAATATGTGTGTGGCTCTCTCATGGGGCTCTACTCTCTTTTTTTGTTACCTGGGTGAAAGCCTGCCATCAACACTGTTCCTCTTTTTCTCACTCGCTCTGTCTCAGAGAAGTTCTCTGTCTAGATCCCTACTACGGAATTGCCGCGTTCTTTGTAAAGGTGGCATAGTTTCCATTTTATGGAAATGTTTCCAGTAGGCCTGTAGGCTTGCTCAGCCCTCTCTCACTTTCTCCTGTGGCCTCTGGGTTTCTTCTACTCAGCTGCTGGCGGGAGCGCAGGGCTAAATGCCACAGGACATTTGCTTTGCACAGGCCGATGCAACAGACATGCTCAAGAAGAACACGAATGAAGGAAGTGACCCCTGCCTGTGAAATCTGTCAAATTCTCTGGCTCTAGAAGTCTCCCTGCCCTTCACATTGGCTTTCATTTCTCTCCCTCTTCTCACTTGTGTTTTTCTTGTCCATTTTCTCTTTCTTCTGTCCTACTTGGCTTCCTGCCTCCTTTCCTCTGAAATGCCTTTAAGGTGGCAGCCGGCCCTCACCCTCCACCCCTCACTGGCCTTGCCTTTCTTCTCTCAGGGCTGCCTGTTCACCCAGGGGCCTTCACCGTTTGCTCATTTAGGAACAAAACCAGACCTGTGCTTAAAGGTTAAACAGAATACTTGGCAGCTGACGTTTAGACACAGCTTACGTTTAAACTCTTCATGTTGAGAGAGATCTCTCTATATATTTCTGTAGATGTCTACATGTCTACACAAAGTATTGGGCAATTATGTTTGGTCTTACTAGATGAGAAATTTATTTTTAATTTGGAGAACTTCAGAGAATCTGAGAATATTCGAGGTAGAAGGGACCTTGCAGAGCATCTCATTTTAGAGACGAGGGAGCTGGGATCCTGGGAGGTTAGGCGGCCTGCCTGTGGTCACATGACTTGACTGTCATTTTGAGGCTGTGTGTGATTTGGGGTCTGGAAATAGGTCTCATTCATTCACTCAACAAACATTTGCTGAGTTCTATGCCAGACACTGGACTAGGCTGAAGATACAGCAGTGAAGGGACAAGACAACTGAGACCCGAGGAGCTGCTCCCCCAGTGCTGAGGCTGAGTGAGTCACTTGTTCGAGTCACACAGCAGATTCTCGGGCGGTGTGATGATAAAACAGCTATTTTGAGTTGCTGCCTAGGCATTTCACAGTATGCCAACCTGCTCACACCCAGAGTCTGGACATTTAGATAAGACCCGAGCTCAGGGGGCCCTCTAAGTTCCTGCTTTGCTTTTCCAGGGTTACCTTGAAAGTAACCACTCAGAGTTCAGCCCATGAAAGTTAGTGACCTCGGCGCCAACCACCTTATAAGTCGTAGGCTCGTGCTACCCTGGTCTCTATCTCCTGACCTGGGGTAGGAGGACTGCCCTCCGCCCGGCTCAGTGGGCACCCCCTCACCCCCATTTCTAGGATCTGTAAGTAATAGATGGGGTGATTGACTTCCTTTGTGTGACTGTATTGAAACAGCACCTTCAATCAAAATGACCCGGGTTTTCACTTCCGCGAAGTGGGAGCTCAGGTGCTCCCCCACGTGGGCGCCTCCTCATTCAGCAGGTCGTCATCCGCACATTCTTAATTCAACACACCAGCCCCGGGCCCCCAACCCAAGGGGTCCCCGCCAGGAAGAGCGCCCGCTGCCCTCTCCCGCTGCCCACTGCTGCAGACCGCCTGGACACGGCGGCGCACCACGAGCGTCCTCCACCACAGTCCCTGTCCCTTCCCCATCCGTCCCCGGGCAGGGCCGTTTCCCGGCCACCTGTGCAGCGGGGGAGTGTTCTTGGCCCATGGCACCTCTGCCCAGGCCCTTCTGGCCACCTGTGTTGCTCTCTGTTGGGGCAGGACCTCGGGCTGTGCCCACACTGGTGGTGCGCACTCAGGTGAGCTCCAAGTGGGCGGGAGCCCTCAACCCGACACCCCCCTTGGCTGCCTGCAGAGCGCTGTCTCCTCCCTTGAGCTCCACGGCCCCTGGAGCCCCCATCCAGGATGTCTCAGGGAAACCTGGTCTTCTCTCCTGGTCCCTCCAGGCACCCCTGGGTGGCCTCGGGCAAGTCACACCCCCTCCCTGAACCTCAGTTTCCTCATCTGCAATAGGAGGGTGAGAGGCCCTTGCAGGTGCTTCTGCATCCGCCGTCCTGGGCTTGCATCAGCAGCCCTGTCCATGTTCGCGACTGTGAAATCCTGGGAGACAAGGGGGACTGTCTGTGAAATCCTTTAAGCCCATTCTGTGGTACGCCTTTCCCATCTGTCACAAGTAGATCCAAGGAGGCCACGAGGGGCACCGGGCTCTGGGGAGCAGAGCGTGTGGACAGGACCCCTCCCCCGACTCCTCCTCGTTAACCCAAATCACTGCCCTGCTGCCCTGTTCTCCACAAGCCCTTGACTCCAAAACTGGGAGCCCAGGGGAGCCATTTAAAAATTCTAGGGGGAAAAATGAAAAGGTCAGGAAAAGGCCTTTCACCAAAGACACGCCAGGGAGCTGTCTCCGCCGTGGGGCAGGCTGGCAGGCTCACGAATTGGAGGGAAGATGCGGGCGACCGTCCACACCGGCGACGCCCGGGGGGAAAACCACCGTCAAGGAAGTGCGCCCCAAATCCCTAAGAGGCAAAGAATTTTTACAAAGGGATCTTTTGGAAAGTGATCCCCCTTTCTTTAGTCGACTTCTGTGGCATTTTGGACTTTTTAGATTTTGAGTCTTCTCAAAGAAAGGCCCACAATTACAGAAAATTCACTGGAGGAAAAAGAGCTGCATGGATGCCTCTCAGGGTATGTTTTTAAATACCAAACAGAAGGGCACGAAGGAAAAAAACTACATGCCTTCTGGTGCCAAAAAGAGGTTAAGAAACGAAAAGGCCTTTTGCAGTTGGATCGAGGGAAAGGTACCAGGGAGAAGCCAGTGTGCTGATAAACGAGCAAAAGCTGGTGGCAATGACGGCAGTGCCTCAGACGCTGAGTTCATTTGCAAAGCTCATTAAAAAATCTTTAATAAAAATAATCAGAGAAAGAAATATGAGCCCCAGGATGTTTGGAGGCCTTGCAAACAGTTGTGGCTTTAATTCATTCATTGCATATTTATTAATTATATGTGTTAATGCTGCATGGTGCCGGCCACGTACCAGGCTCTGTTAGAGGCCCGGGGAGTGCTGCAGGGAACACAACATACACTCCTGCTCTCGTGGGGCTTCCATTCCAGAGGGGGGGAAACAGACGAGGAACACTCTACATCATTAAAACACACGGGGTGACAGACCGTGACAAGTGCTAAGGAGCAAAATAGAAGCAGGAAAGAGAGAAATGAAGGTTGTGCGTTGGAGCAGGATGAAATTTTAGATAAAGTGGTCAGGGAAGACTGTCACGGGCTGAATTGTGTCCCCCCAAATTCTTATGTTGAAGCTCTAAGCCCCAGTATCTCAGAATATGTCTCCGTTTGGAGATAGGGTGTTTAAGGAGGTCACTAAGGCGCGGCCTGGTGGCACAGCAGTCAGTAGCGGTTAAGTCCGTAGGCTCCGCTTTGGCGCCCGGGGTTCGCAGGTTCGGATCCTGGGGGGGGACCCAGCCCTGCTCCTCAGGCCATGCTGCTCCTCAGACCCACATAAAATAGAGGAAGATTGGCAACAGATGTTAGCTCAGCGACAATCTTCCTCACACACACAAAGTAATAACAATAAAAAAGAGGTAATTAAGCTACAATGAGATAATTAGGGTGGGCCGTAATCCACTATGACTGGTGACCTTCTAAGAAGAGGAGATGAGGACACACAGAGGGAGGACCACGTGAGGACACAGGGAGAAGACGGCCGTCTGTTAGCCCAGGAGAGAGGCCTCAGAAGGAACCAACTCTGCCAACACCTTGATCTCAGACTTCCAGTCTCCAGAGTTGAGAAAATAAATGTCTGTTGTTTAAGTCACCCAGCCTGTGGTACTTTGTCATGGCGGCCCGAGCAGACTAATGCAAAGACCTCACTGAGAAAGTAACTTTCGAGTAGAGATCAGAAGAAAGCAAGGGAATGAACCAAGCAGATGGGTGTAAAGGGGGTGAGGCGGTCAGCAGGTGCAAAGGCCCTGAGGCAGGGATATGCCCCATGTGGCTCAACAGTGGAGTGGGAGAGGTCAGAGAGGTAACAGAATGTTGGGGGGGGGGGCAGCTTTGGCTTTTCCTCTGAGGTGGGAAACTGTTGGAGGGTTTTGAACAGAGAAGTGTGACCTGATCTGACCTATATTTTAACACAAGCGTTCTGACTGCTGACTGGAGAATAGATGTTGGGTAGGCAAGGGAGGAAGCGGGGAACCCAGCTAGGGGGCTGTCTAGTACTTCGGAGGAGAGATGGTGGTGGCTTGGGTACAGTGGGGCTGAGGGGTTGCTAAGAAATGGTTGAATTCTGGATATATTTTGAAGGCAGAGCCGGTAGGATTGCCTGACAGATCACATGTGGAATGTGATAGAAAGAGAAGAGTCAGGAGAGCTCCAATGTTTCTGTTCTGAACGACTGGAGGAATGGAGTCGCCATTACCTGGGAGGAGCAGGACTCTGGGAGGATCAGGGTGTGGGGAGATGTCCGGGACTCAGCTTTGGGCGTCTGGCCCTAGAGTACCTGCTTAGGAATGCAAACGGGGACGCCGTGCCCATAGCTGGACACTGGACCTGCGTTCAGGGGAGAGCAGCCTGAAGAAGCACACGTGGGAGTCATTGGCAGACAGATGTACCTAACCCCACAAGGCAATGGGGCACCTAGAGTGTGGGAAGAGGGAGAGAGTGGTCCAGGGACCAGCCCAGGGGACGTCCGGTGAAGAAAGGCAGGGAGGCAAGGAGGAGCAGCCAGAAAGGTCGGAGGAAACCAGGCTGACACCTTGGAAGCCAAGGGAATTCTCTGCTTGCAGAGCAGAGTCATCAGCTGTGCAGAATGCCCTGGCAGGCTAAGTCAGTTGGGACAAAGAACTGACCCGAGAGTGATGGGTAAAGGCCTGGAAGAGTCAGGTTAGGGGAGAGGAAGGGAGAGGAACCAGAGGTGGCCAAGGCTAACACGAGGGCAAGGAATGTTGAAAAACTACAAAGAATTTAAAGTAGGGTGGGGGCCCTATTTTGAATCAGGAAATTTGACTAGGTCTCTCAAGGCCATAAAGGCCTTTATCTTCTTCCCTCTCCTGACCCCCCATCTCTCTTCACCCAGCAGACACTTACTGACACATATTTGGTGCCAAACCCTGTGCTAGGTGCTCTGGGCCTTGTAGGTGACTGAGCCGCGGGGCTGTCCCTCCGGGTTCCCGGACGCTGTCCTCCGCTCAGCTGAGCCACTTGACCCAGCTCGGCTCGTCCTCAGGCCTTCTTCTCAGCTCTTCTGCTGACTGTCTCCCTCATCCCACTGGGAACTGCCGTGCCCCCAGGGTCTTTGCCCTCTGGCTTCAGTCTCTCAGAACCTCAGGTGGGCTTGGAAGCCCCTGCAATCAGATGCAAAAGGTTTGTAGGGACACAGACGAACCACCACCGTCCAGTCCTGGTGGTGCCCTCACTGGGGGTGGTGCTGACAGCTCACTGCCCTGTGCTCTGTGCCACAATTCCTTGTGACTCGGGTTAAAAACCAAATTCAACTGAATGAATCTAAAGGTCTTGTTGGCTGTATTCAACAGGCCACGGCTCAGGCAGCACCCCATCCAGCAGACAGAAAGGAGCTCTAAGGAGCTGGACAAAATGCGAGACTTCCTCAGGCAGAAGGAGGCGAGGCGAGACAAGGAAGTTATTCTAGCAAAGGACCGACTGTTTCAGGCAAGATCACCTTCCGCGGGGGGGCGGCATGGGTTTTTCAGGAGGATGACTTCAGTAGTGCTACCAGGAAATTCCGGGCTGGCTCGTTAGGATGACGTCCCCGGGAGAGCCAGCGCTACAGTTAGCTTAGGCATTAAATCTCAGTTTGGTGATGTGGGCTGAGCACAAGTGACTCCACTTTGGGCCTGTTGTCTCTTTTTTTTAATTTGAGGATTGAAGGAGACGATGAACACAGCGCTCAGCGCTCAGCACCAGTGCCTGGTGCCCAGCAAGAGGTCAGTCATTGCTCTGTGGGCAAACGCGGCAGGTATGAGGGTGAACTTGAGCTGAACTGAGAGTGGCAGTAGGACAGAGGGAGGTGGGCAGGTACACTGCCGACTTTTGTGCTAGAGGTCCTAACAACAGCGTGCCTGGAGCCTGGTGGATTCTGACAATGAGGGGTCGGGACGGGCTCTTCAGGACCTGCACCTGCAGGGCTGGGTGGAACAGCATGGAGGGAGGGGCGGGCAGGGAAGGGAGGAGCAGGGCCGTCCAGGCAGAGGGAGCTGAGTTAGTGCGAACACGGAGCTGGGGGGCTGGGCGACAGTAAGCCCTCTGCTGATGCTGGAGCAAGGGGTGTGGGCGAGGAGACTGGAAGCCTGAGAGAGGCCAGGCCGTGGGAGGCCTTGGAAGTCACTCTGAGGGACCCTTTACTTCATTCAGCAGGTGACAGAAGAAGCCGCCGGAGGTTTTTAATAAAGGGGGGAAGTGAATGTTATGAGTTGAATTGTGTCCCCAGCAGGATGTTGCAGTCCTCATCCTGTGAATTACCTGTGACAGCGGCCCTGGGACTAGTGGGTAATGCATGAAGAAGGGTCTTTGCTGGTGATCAAGTTAAGATGAGGTCCTTAGGGTGGGCCCTATTCCAAGAGGACTCAGGCGTCCTTCTAAAAAGGGGAGGTTTGGACACAGAGACAGACACATACACAGGGAAGACAGAGTGAGGAGAAAGGGAGAAGGCCATCTCCAAGCCAAGGAATACCTGAGCTACGAGAAGCCAGGAGAGGCCTGGGACAGTCTTCCCTTACAGCCTCGGAGGGGACAGACGCGGCCACACCTTGATCTTGGACTTCTCGCCTCGAGAACACGAGACGATCAGTCTTTCTGCTCAAGCTTCTAGTGTGCCGCACTGATTCCAGCAGCCCTGGGGGACGCCACAGTGAGGCAGCCGAGGAGGTGAGCCTGGGGCGGCGTGGAGGCTGGGCTGGGGGTGGCGGGACTGGCAGGTGCGTCACTGCTGGGGAGGGATGCCCCGCCACTACCTCAGGAGCTACGGGAGGGGCATCAGAGTAGGGTGAGAGTGAGGAGCTCATTGGATGGAATGTGATTAGGAAAATATCTTCAATCCAATTAAAATATTAGCAAAACTCAAGAAGTGTTAGGAAAGAGGAATATTAAAATGGCCAATAAGCACATAAGAGGTGCACAACTTCTTTAGTCATCAGAAAATGCAGACTCAATCCGCTGTAGGCTAGCACTGCTCACTCAGTGGAAAGGCTAAACTCAAAACCAATGCTAATACCGAGTGCTGGTGAGGATGTGGAACAACCAGAATTTTCGTACCTTGCCAGTGGGAATGTAAACTGGTATAACAACTTTGGAAAAGTGTTTTGTAGTACCTAATAAAGAAAAATACATGTATGCTTTATGACCCAGCAATTTCTCTCCTGAGCATATACCCAACAAAAATGAGTCCTGTCTACCAAAAGAAGTGCATGTGAATGCTATGTCCATAGCAGCTTTATTCATAGCAGCCTCAAAGTGGAAACAGTCCATGCCTATCAACATGAGAATGGATAAATAAATTGTTGCATATTCATACCACGGAATACTACACAGTAATGGAAAAGAGCAAACTGCAGATATATGCAACAACATGGATAAATCTCTTAGACATAATGTTGAGTGAAGGAAGTCCTTTACAAAAGGGTACATATTGTATGATTCCATCTCTATGAAGTTTAAACCTAGGCAAAGGTAATCTAAGGTGATAGAGGTCAGAGGGAGCTTGACTTTGGGGAGGGGCACTCGTGGGGAGGAGGTAAGAGGGAGCAGCTGCGGTGCTGAAAACATTCCCCAGCTTGGTCTGGGTGGTGTTACCCAGGGTGTACATATTAAATTGTCATGTACACGGAGGGGCAGAGGGTAGGGGCCATTCTTGCATCCATCCATCCCTACTGAGTCAGAATCTGCATTTTAATAAGATCCTTAGATGATTTGAAGGCACACTCAAATTTGAGAACTAGTTTTGAAGAAAGACTTGGAATCTAGTGGGATTGGGGGGCGAGTAAAGGAGAGGACGAACGGAGCGTCATGGGACCCCAGATCTCCAGCTCTGGGGAATGGGCGAATGGCAGTGCCATCAACTGGGCACTGAGATGCCAGGAGGGGTGAGGATGATGGCAACTTCTCATGGTGCTGTCTGGAGGCCTCGGTTCACTGCTTGTCTCGGTCTTAGGAGAGAGGTCAACTCTGGAGTTACAGACTCAGTGTCACTGGCATGTGGGTGCTAGTTGAAGCAATGGCTGGGATCATGGAGAAACCGAGAAAGGGCCAGGACAGAACTTTCATTAATGAGCCCTAAAAAGGGCATTCAGGACACAGGAGGAGAACGAGGGGGGGGGGCGGTCTCTGAACCCAGGGAAGTATGCAACGAGGCCAAATGCGCCAGGGAGTTAAATTCAAGACAGGAATGTGACTATAGGTTCTCTGGTGTGGGGACAGGATCAGGCTGAGGAGCGAGCGGGTGAGGAAGCATCAAGCAAGCTTTCTGGCGGCTTGGCTGTGGAGGGAAGGGAGAGGTCACCACACAGTCTGGGAGTGGGGGGAGTCTACTGACCAAGTGAGAGGAGCTGGTGGAGAGGAATGCAATGGAGATCTGGCAAGGGAAGGGAGGACTGATGGCTGCATTTTCTGAGGAGGTGAGATCCAGAGTAAAGCAAAGGAAAAGCACTGACAAGAGGGTGGGTGTAGACAAGTGTGAATGGTGAGGACGGCGAGGGCGCTGAGGACATCCAAGCTGGCGGCCTCCATTTCCACTGTGAGGGAAGACAATGGCGTCTGTTGAGAATGGCAAAGGAGAGAGGAGGGGGCGGCGCTTGAGGTTTAGAAGGGCAGATAGGAGAGTGTTAGATGCGTCACCAATGGGCTCTGAGGGCCCAGCCAGCTTGAGTGAATAAATGAGTTTTATTCCAGCATTTCCCAAGAATCCCAAAGTAAAACATCTATTTTTCTGTTTTCTCTGAACTCCTTGGCTCTTTTATCTCTTCAAATGCCACCCTGGAAAATGCAATTATTAGAATGATATATTGCCTTTGTGTGTAAACCTTGGACAGGAAAGGAGGAATTCTTGAGCTCAATATTCCCCTTTGCTAAGAGCTCCTGACCTTCTTTGGGACCAGTGTTGGGGAGAAGTGAAGCTGTCCTCAAATATTTGAAGGGCTGTCAGAGGAGAAGGGTTTGAATAATTCCTGTGTCTCGCCAGAGGCAGAGCAAGGGCTGATGTGTACACACTCGGGAGGTGGGTTAGCTCCATGTGGAGCTGACACTGGGCCCCCTTGGGCAGGCTGCCAGGGAGAGATTTGGCCTGGGGATGCGAGAATGGGCAGAAGAATCCAATCCTCGCACTGGCTGGGAAATGAAAAGGCAATTCCTTTGGATTCTGAGATTCTCTGATTTTCCATTTGCCTTTCTGTTTCTCCCTCAGCATTCATGCCTCATGGATGATATTTCCCGGCTCAAACTTGAACTGAACACCTCGGGGTGTGGCACTGGGCTGGATGGCTGGGACCCACGAATGAGCGGGACAGCCTCTGTCCTCAGAGGGCCCAGGCCCCAGTAGTAACATGTCAGCTCCTTCCTTCCTAAAAGGCATTGAGGGCACAGCGACGGAACAGGAGAGCCTCAATCCAGGGGGTTAGCTCTAGCATTGTAGTAAAAGCAGACTCTAAAGGTTGACTCTTTGGTTCAAATCCTAGGTCCCATGACTTACTAACATTGATCTTGAACAAGTTATTCATTCTCTCTGTGCCTCAGTTTCCTCATCTGTAAAATGGTGATGATGATAATGGCACCTACCTCATGGAGTTGTTATTAGGGTTAAAGATGCTCAGAAGAATGTCTGGTACACTCAATATATTTTAGCTATTTATATTATTTAGTGCAGGAGGCAGCTTTTATCTCAGGAAGCTTTGTTAATTATTAATAATGCTTCTTTTAAGAACACAAATCAGTCTGGTTGTGTAAATGCATAATAACAGAATGGGGTTGGGGGAACCAGTTGGAAATCTTAGGGAAGAAAGCAAAAATATAAAAGTGGATTCCTTCCCTTTGCTTAATAGCTAAATAAAAAGGCCCTACTGAAATACAGAATTTACTGGAGTAATAATCATCCCTGGGAAGAAAGAAAGAAAGAGGAGGGCCTTCGAAGGCCTGTCTCCTGTGCTGGGATTTCAACTTGCTTCCCACGGCCACTTCCCACTTCCCACTTCCCTGCACAGCTGAGTGAGGGCTCTGGGGCTCCTAAGAAGAGGCTGAGGAGCGATCACAGACTGACACCCCCACCTGGTTGAGAGGTGTGGCTGTGGCAGTGGAGGAGGTGGCCCCTCGTGGCCACAGAGGGGCAGTCTCTTCAACCTCGATGCTGGGCAGAGTGCTGTGGGTTTTGTTTTACAACGTTAGAGGAATAGGCGGGCCCTTTGGTTGCCTGCCCGGGGATATATTGTATGTGTCTAACTCAAGTAGTTACTATCACTTCTGCGCTGTAGGGGAGCCCCCGAGTCATTGGCGAAACTGGTCATCTGCTGGCCTTTCGGTCAGACTGGAGTTACGCAGCTTGGGCTGGAATTCTGATTCTGCCCATGAGATGTGTGACCTCAGGGAAGTCAGGTCAACACACTCAGCTTCCTCAGGTGAAAACAGGGACGACAAGGCTTTTGTTATGAGAAATGAATGTTATGTAAATAAATAGCAGTGCCCAGGGCATAGCAGACTGTTGACAGATGGTGATTATTACTGTCTGTTGACATGGGGGTGTCTAGGACTATCTTCTGAACCCCATAGATGCCCAACGTCGTCCGTCCTCTGATTGGCAGGAAGGAAGCCCCTCCAGGCGTCGGCTAGAGGGGCTGTGGTCCACTCATCACCCCTGCCCGAGTCCAGAGCAGCCCGTTGGAGCAAAGGCCTCCAGACAGCACAATCCCTTTTTCTCTTTCTCAGCTTGCAATCTTCTTAAGATATAATAGGATCCAAGAGAACGACCTTATGAGTGAAGCTTGGGCATGGAGAGGACTTTCATTTTGTCCCCTATTGAGTTTCGGATTTTAGGAAATCCAGGGCCAGAACTGCCACCATTAGTAGTGATGTGGGGGGAACCAGGGCTGTACCTCCGTACCCACCAACTACCCTTCATTAATGACAATGTTTCCCCTTAGCTTCTCAGAGATTTTATTTTTTATCTTCAAAAGGCTCCTATAAGGATTTAGAGGTATAAGAGAAATCAGGATTCTGGGGCTGAAAGGGGCCTTGGACACCAACCTGTGCAACCTCTTCACGCTTGCCGCAAGACCAAAGTTCAGCAGAGCACTTGATGTTTTACTCAATCATTTCACCTTCACTCTCTCCCCTGCTCCTCTTGACAATCCTTTAAGGGAAGTCTTTTCAGTATCCTTTTTTATAGATAAGGAAATGGAGTAGTTTAGTGCAGCGTGATGGTTAAGCATATGCACTCCGGAGCCAGATTGCTAGGGTTCAAATTCTGCCTCCATTCTTGACCAGCTGTGTGACCTTGAATGAGTTACTTAACCTCCTTGTGCCCCATCCCCCTCTGTGGGACGGCGGCAATGCCTGGTGCGGTAGAGTGCTGAGTAAGTGTCAGCTGGTCTCATCATTATTCCTTAAGCCAGTAAATGGAGATTTGCTGATTTCTTCAACACATGCTTTTTGAGCCCTACCATGTGCCAGGCACCCTGCAAGGTACTGAAGACACAGCGGTGAGCAAAACCAGACACTGTCCCTTCGCTTATGGATCTTAAAGTCTAGTGGGGAAGGCAGGCATCAGACAAAACAATCCCACTGATGCAAAATTGCACTGATGGCAGGTGCTACGGAGGAGGCACAGATGGAGTCAGAATGACGGGTCATCAGTCTGGGGCTTGAGGAGGGCCTCCCTGAGGAAAGGAAGACCACCTTGTCTGATGAGTGAGCTGGAATTAGCCAGACTTGAGGTGTGGTGGCGGTGGTGGTCGGAAGAGCCCAATCCTTCAGGGCCTCGTAGGCCATATACAAATTTTTGATCTTCATCCTAGGATCAAAAAAAGGATGGTAGGCTGAGCAGTGACAACGATCAGATCTGTGTTTTGAAAAGATTAATGTGACTGCAGTGTGTGGTATGGATTGGCGGATGGCAAGTAGGGATGCAGGCATGCTGGGTAGGAGGCTGAGAGCACAGGTGCACAGGGCCTGCACTCAGGAGAGGTCTGTGCTGGAGATAACACATGTGCCTCAGCGGCAGCCTGAGTACAACTGGGGTCACCGGTGAGCTGGTCTGGGGAGAGCGTCTAGAGCTGGGCTGTCCCATACAATAACCACAGGTCACGTGCGGCTCTTAAGCAACTAAAATGTGCCTCGTCTGAATTCAGATGTGCTCTAAGTATAAGATACACACAGAAAATTTGAAGACTTCGTATAAAAGAATGTGAAATATCTCATTAATAAGTTTAAATCGGTTGCATGTTGAAATATTTTGGATATTCAATGAAATAAAATATATTATTTAAAATTAATTTTACCAGTTTCTTTTAACTTTTTGAATGTGGCTACTTGAAAATTTAAATTACATATGGGATTGGGACTTGTGGCTCCCATTATGTTCCACTTGGACACTGCTGATGAAGAGTGAGGAGAGGAGAGGGTCCAGGACCCAGCTCTGGGAGAGGACAACGTTCAAAGCAAGGTTTCAGCCAGCACCTTAATTATTGGCAGCATCTAGGTGGAGAGGATTGAGCGGGATAGGGGGTTGGAGGGAGACTGGGGGGGATGCAGAGGGAAGGTTCCAGTAAAGAGAAAGCATGGCGACTGGAGGAGGGGTGGGTGACTCAACCACTCCCCAAGTGTGTACTGTAAGCCGGGAGGGGGGGGTGCCCAGTGCAGAGCCCTTTGAGAGTCATGTCCCCGTGTCCTACTTTCTAGGCTCTGGGCTGTGGCTGGTTAAACGTCTGCATCAGGCCCTCAGCCTAGGAGGGCCACCGGAAGCGGACTATTTCACAGTGACTTTTCACCAATTCTTAAGTAGTGTTTTCCACAAATCCCTCTTTAGCCCTGTGTGGACGAAGAGCTTTCTTCCCACTGCACGGGGAAGGAGTGGGTTGGGAGCTGCAGCAGACTGAAGGGGCAGTGGTTCCCAAGCGGGGCCTCAGTTTCCCCGCCTGTCACGCGAGGGGGTGTTAGATGAGTTTAATGCCCCTTCTCCTCTCGCAGCCTGGGTGTGTGGCTGCGTGACCCCACCGGCCGGGGGTGTGGCTCTTTACAGCTGAACACCGGCCCAGGCGCTGCCGGGCGCGGGGGTATGAGTGTCGGGAACGGGGGGTGGGCGGTCCCCGAGGCAGAGGCCTGGTTCCTCTCCCGTCAAGAGAGAGCAGAAAGGAAGACTGCTCACTTCATCTTGGACACATTTTCTATCTATAATTGGTAAATATGCAAATGAAAGGTCCACATGGTCCGAAAGGGGCAAATCAAGCTCGAAGCGAGCGGCGGGGGGAACAGGCTCTTTCCCGGGGAGCCCTGCACCGCGCGCCCCTCGGCGGCGCCCCCGGCCGGACCGCCGCGGAGCCTGGTGTGGGCGGGGCCCGGGCCCAGCCGCCGCCCGGGGGCGCCCCAGGCCCGGCCCCCGCCCCGGCCGCGCCGCCGGCCTCCGAGCCCCGCGATGCCGGCGCTTCCGCCGCCGCTTGCAGGCGCGCTGGTCCGCGGGGTCGCCCGCGCGCGGGGCCCGCCGCCCGCCGCCGCCCCCCCTCGCCCCCCCGCGCGGCGAGGCCGCCCGCAGCGGGGTCCTCGGCGGCGCCCCGCCAACGCCGGGCGGCCCGGCGGCTTTGTTCCTCGACCCGACGGCGCGGGGGCCCGTGCGTCCGGCGGCGGCGGCGGCGGCGGCGGCACTGCAGTGGCGGCAGCCCGGCCGGCCCTCCCGCCCGCAGCCGGCGCTCGCAATGCAGCAGCGCGGGCGCCGAGCGCGCCCAGCCTCGTCGGGCCGGCCGGGCCCCCCGGCCGCGAGCGGCCCCCGCGCCCCCCTGCGTTAACTGCTGGAGTCCGCCTCCTCCCGGGCCGCTCGCCGCTCGCCGCAGTACGAGCCGCCTCCCCGCCCCCGCCCCCTGCGCCGCCGCCGCCGCCGCCGCAGGAGAGGGAGGGAGGCTCGGAGGGAGGGAGGCGGCGGGCCGAGCCCAGAGCCCGTCCCGGGCGCCGGCGAGCGAGCTCCGGCCGCGGCGGGAGGCGCCTTCCGGGGACCGCGGGGCAGCCTCGGCGCGCTTCGCCCTCCGCGCGTCTCGCAGCCGCCTCCCCCGCCGACCCGGCCGCATCCCTCCCGCGGCGGGGAAAGAAGCTCCCCTCCGCCGAGCAGAGACTCCTTCTCTTCCTCCTCGGGAGGGTGTCGCCACCTGGATTGCCAAGTGTGAGGGGTCCGGGAGGCGGGGACCGGAGCACCGTGACCCGCCATGGCTCAAGCGGCCAAACAGCTGAAGAAAATCAAAGACATCGAGGCGCAGGCCCTCCAAGAGCAGAAGGAGAAGGAGGAATCCAACAGGAAGCGAAGGAATCGCTCCCGTGACCGAAAGAAGAAGGTAAGAGGGGGGCGGCGGCGACAGCCCGGCGGCAGAGGCGCCTGGAGGTGGCTGCTGGGGGAAGGGGCCTGGCAGACCCGGGAGCGAGGTCGGGGCGAGGGGGCCCGGGCGCCGGCGGAGTTGGTGCCGCCCGAGAGTGGAGGGCGCGGGGCGGGAGAAGAGGGAAGAGGCTTCGGTGCGGCCGGGAAGAGGACAGGGCAGGAGGCTGGAAGGGCGGAGCGGGCGGCCAGGAGGCTGAGGGCGCGCGGCAGCTGGCCGGCCGGCCGCCGGCGGAGACCTTTCAGCACCTTGGACAGATGCCGGCAGGCCCGCTCCGCTCCGGAGGAACTTTTCGGGCCTCGCGGCGGGCGGCCGGGTGCTGGGCTGCTCCGCGCCGGCTCGGCTCGCCGCCTCTCCTGGCTTTCCAAGGAAGCCGGTTTGGGAGAGGCGGCTCGGGCTCCGGAGGCTGCTCGGCGCGGCGCCTCCCCCGGTGACCCGCTCTCCGGCGCGGAGAGCATCGTTTTCAGGTCTGAAGGAGCGGGGCTCCTGCCCTTCCCTACCTTTCTCAAGCCCAGCTGTCCTAACCCCGCCGGGTCCAGCAGCAGAGGGGCATGCCCCCAGGGCGTTTGGCAGTATCGTATGTTCGGGTCACTCAAGATGAGCGACTGATGGCGGGAGGAGAAGTTCCTTTGGAAGCCAGACAGAGGTGCTGTCCAGCCTGGCCCAGGGACCTGGTCAGAGAACGGGACTGCCTTTTTGGAGGCGTGTGGAGACAAGATATCCCTCCACAAGGACCCAGACCCCAGAGGGCAACTATTTGTGTGTTCAACACTTCCCTTCTGGGTCTGGGGTCTTCCTCCCTCTGATTCAAAGCACCTTTAGAAACACCTTTGGTGAGAAACACCTTTTAGTCTGAAACACTTTTGATTGTGAGGGGAGGGGGTGGTTCACTGGGCCCAGGGGTCCAGCCCAGAGCTGTTTTAGAGCCCGTGGAGGAGGCCAGCAGGACAGGGATGCAATTCTGGGAACTGGAGACGGGGCTGACCTCCAGCTCAGCAGAGCCATTTTAACCTGAAGAAGTTGATGTGAGGCATGGCCTGCAAGTGTCCTCACCAGGGAATGGGCCCCTGGGGTTCCGGAGCAGAGGCACTGGTCTTGGTTGAGAGGAAACATTTTTTTCCCTGAAATTTTCTCTCTCTGAGAAAGAAGTTTGGAACCTGCAGTTGACAGCAGAGTGTGGGGAACAGGCTGCCTGTGGGTCACAGTGCACTTGCTAGCTGGTCAGCTGGACCCACATCCAGCCTTTACATAGAGATGAGACATGGGCCAGAGATGTTCTCCGAGAGTAACCGCAGTAACCCACGCGCTCCGGGCTTCCCTGTACCTCTTCAAAAGACAGCCCCTCCTCCCTCGAGGGATTGCCATCTTGTGTGTAAATAATAGTTTCCCAAAGCACCACTCCTTTAGCAGGACAGAAAAAGAGGCCTTCCCCAAGCCGATGGTGAATCAGAGTTTGGGTTGGTGCCACTTAGAGAGAGAATCTCATCAAGTCTTCTGCTGGGGTCTGAAATACCGGAGCCCATCCTGTGAGTCATGGGGGGACGTCTGGTTACAGCTGACGGTGCTCACCCACTTTCTTGGCATGAATGTAAGCTTCTTGTTCGGAAGGGGTACTCTCTATTTCCATTCCTGCCGATTGCTTTAGGAGCCAAGCCGATCCTCTCCAAACTGCTCACTCACTGTTTTTATTCCTGCTTCTTGCTCTTGAGCTTCTTCCTTGATGCTCCTGATGCTGTAAATAATTTTTTTGAGCAATAGTCAAAACAAAACTCTCCCTTCTACTCTTCTTTGACTTCTTTCCACTCTAAGTCCCTTTAATACAGCTCTGAATCCCGATGGTATGTAACACACATACATACAAGTGGCAATTTCAATATTCTTTTTACTTCTTTGGGCTTAATCCTTCCATTCTTAGTAAACGTTATTTCCATTTTGAGGGCTAGATGATGATATATTCCCCTCCTCCCGACTTGTGTTATTTCGTTTTACTAGCTGGTCACAGCATACTGCGTCAGTAAGCATTGGAAAATCTTCCATACAGATTTTCATTATTTTATGCGGTGTCCTGGGTACTGTGATTGATACAACAATAATAGGGAAATCTTAATTCAAAGTGATAGCAATGACGTAAATTCTTAGAGCTGATTCTTTGGGTGAGAGGGGATGTGGTCCGGGGTGAGGCATGGGGTGCTGCCTTTGTGTTGCATAATGACTGTGAGTTCTCACAGCCATTGGCATGCTCTTGAGAGCCATCGCAGAGAGGAGAGTTAAAATCTGTAGCAAAATACAAAATCGTGAGAAGGTGGAAGGCCCTCGAGAAGGAGGGAGACAGAGCGAGGCAGGAGGGAATGTCTGGAGAAGGCAGAGGGTGCCCAGCGGGGCTGGGGAAGCAGATGACCTGCGGCTAAATGGAAAGTTCATGTGAGGTGAAGTCTAACTAAGACCGATTTTTCACAAATGAAGCCATTTTTCAAGGCAAAGTATATTAAAATCAAGCAACTGAGGACTTCACAGTTGGTGACCACGAACCACTGGGATGCTGTGGGACCATCCTTACATTAGCATGGAGAAGGAGCTTCATACATGCAAATATTTTATTCCAGTGAATCAGTAACTCGTGTGAATGTGCAGCCGAGCCAAGGGCGCTCTGAATTTACGAAAAGGAAAGGTGTTTGTCCCATGGGTACCCTACTCAGCGGGGACTGGCTGAGCAGAGCCGCATCCCTCCCCATTTGTAGAAATGATCGCGGTTGTAACTTCAGCGGCGGCTGCAGTTTTACAGTTGATGGTGCTGTGTGGGAAGGCGCTTGCTAAGAGGGGCTGTGCAGCGCAGGGTGGAGGCTGGTGTTGTGACGCACTGACTGACACAGATAGAAACCACCCCGACGCCGGGAATTGAGCTAAAACTCTAGAGCTCCAAGAATGCCTGCAGTCTTCTGGGGCTTCATTCAGTTTTCTGTTTGTGTAGTCCTCGTCAGATGCTTGCTGTTGGAGCTGCAGCTTTAAAAAAATAAAATCCGCTATTTATGACATTCACTGATAAGTCCCCCTGCGTCTGAAGGTTGGGAGGGAAATAAATAAACGGCACAGCATGTGTAAAGCAGGCATTTGCATTAAGAGCCACGGCTTTCCAGGGCTGAGGAAGCCTTGGCCATAAGAATACGTGTGCTGTTGATGTTTACGCAGAGGTGGAGGTTAGGAGAGGAGGACAGGGAGGCTGGAGGGAAAGTGAGGCCGAGGGTGGAGGAGGAGGGAGACAGGCAGACGGAAAGAAAGGAAGAGAGGCTGAGGGGTGAGGGAGATGAGGGGCTGGCGTTTCAGCCCGACTTTAAGGGGTCACACGAAGCCCCTGCCCTGCAGTCCCTGCAAGGACCCTTCCAGGGACAGCGTCCACTGAGCTCCCTCCTTGTCCCTCGTTCTGTCCCCCAACTGCATCCTCTGATGCTGGGGAAGGAAAAGATCCTGTCTTGTTCATAGCTGTGGACCCACCACTCAGCTCAGTGCCTGACACCATGGGCAGGCAGCGAATGTGTGTGGAAGGGGTGGTTGAATGCGTGGATTCGCGTGTTTGTCTCTGCTTGCCTAGATATTGTCTTGGTCATGGGCAGGTGTTCAGGTGAGCAATACACTCGTTGACTGACTGTCTTTTGGGGGCATCTGAAGAACAGCTGATATTTCTCTCTTTTTTAATTATTTGCAAAGCAATAGAGATTTGGAGGCAGGCAGTGGAACCGCCTAATGTTTTGGTGCAGTGAATTCTACCACTGAGCATGCAGTCGCTTCCTTGCAGGGTCTCTGCTGCTCTAAATGTCAAGTGGTTTTAGCCATTTGGAACACCAACGGTATTTGCACAGGGTCCCAAGGAGCCAAGCAGAGGAGGGTGCAGAAAGAAAAAAAGCAGCAAGCCTAGGAGTGGAAAGTGGCCTTCGCCTCTTTGCTGTGCAGGCAGCATCATCACTCCTTCTGGTCTATGCAGCAACCTCCAAAGAGCCCTCAGCCTCAGCACAGCGGGACGAGGCCCTGCTCCTGGACTACAGAGATGGACTTGGTTGATCCAGTGATTGGAATCACAGAGGACATCTGGGGGCACCTGCACGAGACTGGCATGCTCGTGGCCCAGGCTCATCACCAGGAGGGTGATGGGGGGGTGTATGTGGGGAGGGATGAGCAAGAGTGGGGTGAAGGGAGGGGAGTTAAGCATTCGTAAAGGGCTGCAAATTTAAACTTCTGCTGTTATCTGCAGATGAGTATAATCTCAATCTGAGAGATAACGGACATGATCGAAAGAGAATGATGTTCATCACACATCTTTAAACCTGGGTCCTGTTGCCCAACCAAGTTACTGGCATGTGTTCCATATGAACTGATGTTTGTATATAAAGTTCCTATTTGGCTTTTGACTAGCATAATTATGTTGAATTGCATGTTAATTATTAAATGTGTTAATTTATTAGTTGCGAGCCTTTAAAATATACCACAACTTTGGGAAGCCTGCTTTGGCGTCACTTCTTTTTTTGGTACCTTGGGAGCCTTAAAAAATGGAAGTGGACCTGCCCCTCGCAAGCTCTGGGAGGTGCCGGCAGTGGCTGAAGATGTGGGAACTTCCCCAGCCTACTCCAGGTTTGTCTGCCAACCCAGCGCCCCCCTCCCTGCTGCAGAGGCAGTGGTGGTGGGGGCTGCTCCCTGGTGCCACCATCACCCCCTACCATCGGCTAGACCAGGAGAGCAGGGGCCTGTGGGCAGAGAAGATCTTATACCCTCAACTGTGTCCAGCACTGTACGATTCGCACATCACTTGCTCCTCACCACCGCTGTTCGGTGTAGATGAGGCAGCAGCAGAAATTCAGAGCCCCAAGCGAGCGCTTTCCCTGTAAAGGAGCCCACGAGCCGGCTCCTGGGACCTGTCCCTTCTCTTGCTCACTATTCTTCTTATCTACCCTCAATATGGCAGTGCTTTTTTTTCTTAACCTCAGTCTAAGGCCTTTTCCTCCTCTCTTCCGATAAAAATGAGCAAGCATTAGTGAATGGATGCTGTGTGCCAGACCGGTTTCATGTGTGTTAGGCCATTCCCCTGCTTGGCCTCTGTGATGCCTTTGCACAGGCTGGTCCGTCATCCATTTCTTCCTCCCTCAATGTCAAAGCCCACCACTGTCTTCTTCAAGAACCCTTTCCTGGGTGTCCCCTCCTCCCCCAGCTGCATCACTGTGTCTTTGGCCTCTGTGCTATGTCAGCCTTTGTGCTGGGTGTGTGTGTGTGTGTGTTTGTGTGTTTCTGTGTGTGACACGCGTACTTGTTTTATCCCTTCCACTAAATTGTAAGCTCCTTGAAGCCAAAGCCTGAGTCTTTGTCCATGACCCCTCAGTGAATATTTATGGCTTTCATTGAGTCGGCAGCTACATTTAACTGGTTCAGATTTTCTCTTGGTCTTTCTATTTCATTTTGGAAGAGTTGGCTCTATAGGATTGGAACAAGTAAATAATTTTTTTCCCATGAATTATTCTGACTAACGCAAAGTCTGTTGTCATCAACGTTTGGTTTTCGAAAAAGGCAAATAAGCTTTGCTTGGCTCCTTGTGTTCTCAAAAAGCAGCCCAAAAGTCCACCCCTTATAGAGCACTGGGCTAGGAGTCAGATGCCTGGATTCCAGCATCAGCTCTTGCGTGTGTTGGCCACCTGTGTATGAATAAACCTCTGAATTTCTCTGAGCCTCAGTTTGCTCATCTGTAAAATAGGGATGAGAATCAAATGAGGGTGTGCTTTGTAAATTTTAAGACGCCCATATATTTAAGAGGTTATAGTTACTAACATAATGCTTGTTAATTAAGTTATTCTTTCTAATTAATCAGATGCCAAAGCTCATACCTAGCCTTCCCATGGTGGCGTGAAATCTTGGTGTTTGCCTAGAAAGGCCAGCACATTATTATTTCAGTGCTGGTAAATGAAAAAAGGATACTTTAAATCATATCTTCATTTCGTTTTCAGGAAAGGAATGAATTTCCTATTTTGACAAGCTTTATTATCACACACTCAGTTATCTACGTGGGTCCAGTCTGTCACTTTGAGATGGGCTTTATTAAAATCCTGCATGGCCATTGTAACTGTATATCAAAAGGGGGACATAAAAATGGTTCCTAAACTTTCTGAGAATACATCGCTGTTGTGGCCGTGGCTGATAAATCCGGTGTGTGGAACACGCCATGTTCTGGGCAGACCAGGCTCCTCTGGGAGACCGTGCATCTCAGGAGTGCGAGTGCCACACATCCCCCCAGAAGGAGGACTTGGATTGTGGACGCTCACAGCTAAAGCAAGGAAGACATAATTTTTTTAAAAATTAGGAAAAAAATGGAAGCCAGGCAATTTTTTTAAAAAACTTTTTGGCATTTGTTTTCAATGAGACTGGATGCTTTCCCTCAAAGAACATTTCTGCATGTTTTTGCTAAGGTGATGATACAGTATCAGTTAATACATTTTTATCCATGTCAGCCGTCATGGACTATGATAGCTACTGAACAACCTTCTTTGTTTGTCGAGGGAGGGGTCTGTGTTTATTAGGAGCCCGCATGCCCTGCAGGCTTTGTCGCTGTGGAGCCACCAACGGTGTCGTGACTGCAGAGCACATCCTGGGCTCCAAGGCTTATCCACAGACCTCTGCACTAGGCGGCCTCCTTAGGAATTTCTTGCACCCTCAGGATATTCAGGGCTGTGCGAGGCGCTGAGAGGAGCATCAGAACCTAAGGAATTTTTCCTGCCTTCTCGTGAAGGACTTGCAAATTAGTGGGAAAGCTGCCAGAGGAGGAAGTAACCCGTGGCAGAGACTGGAGGCAGGTGATCTGGGCTCAGGAAGAAGTGCTGGCCTGCGATTCCAGCTGGACCTGGGTGTCCCAGGCTCCTCTGAACGTCTCGGGAGCAGCCCGCTTGAGGGTGAGGACCCTGTCTGGGCACCTGGGTCGAGACAAGAGGCCAGATGAAGGAGTGGCCGGAGCCTGAGTCCCGGGGAGGACCTCTGTTTCCAGCTCGTCTGCCTCACAAAATGGTTATTTTCCTCTTTCCTTTCTGTTTTGGGCATTTCTCTACCTCCCACATAGTCAGCATCTTCTTGACATAGTTGTTTAATAGTGTGCGCACGTTACACATGTAGGACAGAGTGACGCCATTTCTGCCATCGTCATCCACTCTTTCCTCCTATCTGGGACTTTGCTTGTTACGTACGGTAAGGATTCCTGGGCCTCTGAGGTCCTGGGCCTCTACAGGAAGCGCTCGCCAGGAGCTGGACTTGGTGGTAGGTGTGACGGGGACGGGTGAGAATAGGAGATGAGCACGGCCCAGCTCTTGCCCGAGTTCTCATATCCATCCCTTGGATCTGCATGGTTTTATTTCTTGCCCCTAAGAAGTCAAGTGGGCTGAGTAATGCCCAAAGGAAGAGTGCAGTCAGGGAGAAAACAGGTGTAGGAGGTTTGAAGGCCAGAGTATCATTGAAGTAGAATTGGGAGAGGTGGGTGGGGGGAGAAAGAGGAAGCATTACAGGAAAAGGAAAGGAGATGCTTTCTATGGACTGGCCAGAGCCGTGACTCCTAAACTCAATTCTGAGATTAAAGGGACAGCCCCGTATACTCCAGGTGAGACCCACAGGAAAAGAGGGAGGGAGAAATGGCCCAGTGGCCCCTCAGCTTAGCCAGTATCAGGCTCGCCTTGGGAGAGAGGGCTCGTTACATGCAGGCCTGGTCAGCCTCCCACCTGTGGAATCTGATGCTGGGTGTGGGTGGGGCCAGGCACCTGCAGGTCCAGCAAGCTGCTGTCAGGTGAAGCTGGCATAGAGCAAGTGGTTCTAGCCCCTGTTCCAGCAGACTGACAGGAACAGTTGATGGAATGTGGCAAGACCAAGGGAGAATCAAATCAGGAGATGAAGGAAGGAGGTGGGAGAGTGGAGGATTTGTATTTACTTATTCTTTATTTTGTATCCAATTTCCCAAAGGAGGTGGGGAAGCAGAGTTGACTTTAGCCCTGTGGCCAGTCCAATGGGAGAAGTAAGCCTGGGCAGGGTGCTGGCCTGGGCCTGAGGAGGGGAGGGGGAGAGGGGAGAGGCTGGGTGTTCATGGACTGTTAGGGGTCAGCCCAGAGGACAGTGGGGCAGGACATCACCTGACGCAACAGCATGTGTGGAGGCTGAGCAGGCAGCGTCCGGAGGAGGAAGTGGTTTGGGAACCGCGGGCCCAGTAACAGGGGCAAAGAGGGCAGAGTGAGAGACGGCAGGATGAGCTGGAGAGGGAGCTGAGACAGGGGCCCAGCTGGGTCCAAGGGCAGAGGAAGCCCTGAGGGGCTCCAGGCAGAAGTCTGAAGGCTACTATGCCCACAGTGCAGAAACGGGCTGGGGTTGGGCGACTCTGTGGTAAGTGGAGCATCTAGAATGCTGAGGGGTGATCCAGCTGAGGAGTGGGCTATCTTGAGCTGGGGCAGCTAGTAGGGATGGAGAGCATGTGACAACTGGAGACATTTGGGTGGTAGAGAAAGTTGGTCTTTGTGAGTAAGAAAGTGGGTGTGAGTAAGTAATCAGGGACGATGCTGCAGGTTCCGCTCTGACATATGTGGAGGATTTGTATTTAGTGGTGCCTTTCGTTGAGCCAGGAAAGAGGAAGGGAAACAGGTTAGGAAGAAAATTACGAGTCCCTTTTTGGGAAGATAGTGTTTTGTTAGGTAGCTTCCTGGGACTCTCAGTTGGTAGAGGGAGAGAGCTAATAGAAAACATTCTGGAATATCGGGGAACCTGTCAGGCTTGCGGTGGAAAGAAGAGGCAGGCAGTTCAAGGCCGAGCTCCCCAGCAAGCCCTGGAGTGCAGCTCTTCTGACTGATTGCTTTAAATAGGGCGCACGCGCGCGAGGAGCCGACAGGGCCTTGTGGCAACTCCGGAATCTGCCTGGTGGATGCTCCCGCCTGCACGGAAAGCAGGACCCTGGGGCTGGAGGTGGGCTGAGGGAGGCAGGACTAACTACTCTTCAACAATGACTTTGACGCCATCGCCCATATTGTGAAATGCTACGCATTCGCTAAAAATGATGCTTAAAAGAATGTGTTTTTAAGAATATGCTTCTAATAAAAAAATAGGCATATGCTTAAGGTATAATGTAATTAAAAAATGTAATGTAATTAAAAGAAAAGAAAGGACAGAAGGTGCCTGCTTGTCAAAGAGAGTAGCCAGGCCTTCTCTGCCTGTTTGTCTTCTGGAGATGGAAGCTGGAGTGTATAGATGATGTCACACCCCCCATAAAGAATTCCAAGGTGACGTGGAGCAGAGCCAAGTAGGTAACAGAATGTACTGGCTCCAAGTGGAGCTGGAGTGTGGTCCCGAAAAATCTGGGCAGTTGGGTCTTGGCATGTGCAGCCATCCATTGTAAACCAACCTGAAAATGTGTGTGTGTTGGGTCGAATACTCCACTCTGCAGCCAGAATGATCTTCCAGAAATGCAAATCAGATCTGGACACTCCCTCCTGTGAATCCTTCAGTGGCTTCCTAATTGCCCTTAGAATGAGGTTGAGGCTCGTTGCTCTGGCTTCCCAGCGCCCCCCACTTGGCTGCCTTTGCCATCCCCCCTCTTCCTTTCCTACGAGCTACACTCAGCTGCACTCTCTTCTAGGATTTTGGATGTGTATGCTTTCTCTGCCTGTAGATCTTCCTGTCTGCTAAAGCTTTCGCCTCAAACACCAAGGCCAACTCCTCCACCAGGGTTCAGGTTAGACCTTGCCTCCCAAGTCCTAGAGGAGGTTAGGCTACCCTGCCCCGTGTTACTCCAGTATGCTCATGGGCAGGTGGCCGGAAAACCCAGAGGACTTTAGTGAGTGTCAGGAGGTCATCTTTGATTGTGATGTCGAGGCAGCGCTGAAGAGATGCGTGCTTTGGGCTTAGACGGAGTCAGATGGTCCTGGGCTGGTTTCCTGGCTCAGATGTTTACCAGCTGGGTGACTTTGGGCAAGTTGCTTAATTACCCTCCCTGAGTCTCAGTTTTGCCATTTATAAGGTAGAATATCTCCCACACACCACACAGGGATGTTGGAAGGACTGAATGAGTTAAATACGCAAAGCATCTCGGATGTGGTAAGCACTCAAGAAATGCCTGGTCCAATGCACAAATAAATGCCTGCAATAAATGCCTGGTTCCCACACATGCCCATCTCCCACCGGAACAATCAATGAAGTCTGGGACATGAGCTCTAACAGGCTGTGCATGTGGGGGTGGGGTGGCAGAGAGAAATGAATGTCTGCGCCCAGAGCGCTGAATGGATCAATAAGTGAAGATTTCAAAGAATGAGACCACTGGAGTTTTCCTCTCCCACCCCAAATAAGCCTTGAAAGATGAAAGTCTGGTCCCACTTAGCTGAATTCTCACCTTGTATATAATTCGAATAGAGTAAACTCCTTTCCAGAGATGGCCGTCAAGTTTACATCCCAAGGCTGGTTGTACTCATCTAGTATTGCTGCCAGTTTCTTAAATGAATTAGGAAAGGCTGTGGCGAAATGCGAACCTGACTCAAAACTCCCATTAAAGTGAAAAGTTGGAAACAGCCCAAGTCAGAAAAGCTTCAAATTCTGAAACATCCGGAGAGTTGCACTGGATTACGGGGACGTTAGGTTCTCCTTTGGCGTGGCGATTGGACAAAGCCACGTGAATGCCATTTGGAAGAGCTGCTTTGGTTCAGCCTCTCTGGACACGAGAATGCCGCCCTGCTGGTCTGAGGTTACGTGGTGCTCCTGGGCGGGCCCTTGCTCAGCTCATCCTGCCTTGGGATGCCTTGGGCAGGGCCAGGTGAGTGATGGGTCCAGTCCACGAGTCTTCTCTGCTTTAGGATGGCTGCAGCACACGTGGAAGGGACCCAGTGCCTGTCCACTGATGCTGAGCAATGTCTCGGGAGCCATGATGCAGCTGCAGAGTCCTGGAGCAGCTGTGTTTCGCTATCTGCTTTAGATAGAACAAACAGTTTGTCTTTCTTTTAACACTGTCTTCTTGCTTGTCGCCTTTGGACCTCATTCTTGAACAGATCTGCATTGGAAGGACTTCTGGACTACAAGCCATGTGGTTGAATCCACATGTCAATATTGCCCCACACATGATAGGGCTTAAAAGAGGCAGATGGGAAAAACATTCTCTATGATTCTGTACCCTGGTGAAAGCTACGCCATCATTAGGTTCTTCAGGAAGAACTTTTAAGGATCTCCTGTGGACTCAGCTTTTCCACCCCTGCTTGCATCTCCGCTGTCTTGCCCAAGCACCATTCCTGCACTAACCCCACTGGTTGTGCCCTTCCAGTCCAGTCTTCACCCAGCAGGAAGACTCATGTTTTTTCAAGCACAGTCTGATAGTTGTCATTTCCTTTAAGACCTTTCATACTTCCAATTGCCTTTAGGATGAAGTCAAACTCTTCCCTGAGGCTTCTGAGGCCATTCATGACCTCCTACCACTAGGATCTTACCTCTCAGCACCCCTGCCCTGCCCTGATGCCCCTAGAGTTTGTGGTGCTCTCCTGCCCCTCAGTTGAATCCCTATTCATCCGTTAAGGCCCAGCTTCACCTCCTCCAAGAAGCTCTCCTGAGTCCGAGTCCAAGATGCTATAGAAGGGGTGCCCACCCTGAATGGAGGTTGGCGAGCTGGCGTCCAGGATCCCTTCCCACTCAGCCACTGTAGGTGGGCCCAGGGAGTTTCGCAGGCCTATTAAAGCTAATGAGACTTTCAGCTAAGTCCTAGGACCGCGCAGGATTGTGGACCCCGTGAGGAAGTGAAACTAACCTATTACCGTGCCTTTCTCAGTTAGGGGAGGCTGTGTGTGATCTGGGCTGTAGAGCCTCTCCTTCCTCCACGCCACCCTCGGATTAGTGGGCCTTAGCTACGCGTGGGTGTGGGCAAAAAGAACAGGCCACGGGGTCAAGAGACCTGGGGCTGAGTTCTAGTTCTCTCCACTCTCTTGTGTAGCTTTGGATGCTTCTCTGAGCCTCAGTTTCCCTGCCTCTAAAATAAGAGGATTGGTTTAGAGGGCTTCTGAGAATTTTCTGGGGGTACCTGTAATTCTGCAGGGTGTGAATTTATAAGGCCACAGGCAAAATCGTTCCCAGAGCTGGCTAGTTCACCCTGGCCTGAGGTGTCCTGGAAGGGAGACCCAGATGAGGGGGCCGCCCTGTGTTGTAGTCCAGGCTGCAGGGCATAGGGATGTTAGCAGAAGTGTGAGAGACCACCCAGCTCTGGGTTCTGGCTCAGCTCGTTGATACTCACGCCATCCAGTGTATTATTTCTACAAGGCAGGTGCTGCTGTGGGCAGTTGGAGGAGAGGAGGGCCTGCCTATATAGTGCGGGGGCCACGTGCTCAAGGGTGAAGGATCTGGTCCTTGGGGGTGAGTGTTTGGAGAGCCTGTGTGAGCGGGCACCCCTGAGACTCTGTAAACCTCCTGCTGAAGCCTAAGGTGCCTCCTTCTCCGGTGGTAACCAAGTAGCCTGTGAGGGGTGGAGGGCCTGCCGCAGGCAGACAGACAACCTGCCGCAGGCGGACCAGGGTGGCGGGAGGCAGAGCGCCTTCTATTTTCAGGGCACGGTGAGTGGGTCTGTTGCACACCGAGTTGCTTTCAATGTCAGGAGCACAGTAAGCATCCTCCCCTGGAGCTTGGAGGAGCCCGGGAGGCCCTGGTGCCGTGAGGATGGGGCTTAGGCAGCCCTTGCTGCTGCATTTCCCAGGAAAGCAGACTCAGGCAAACCCAGGGCCCAGAGAACAGGTGGCACGCTGTGCGACACATGATGAGGTTTGTCAGACAGTCCTGGCTTTTGAGAGACTCATCTTTTAGAGATGAATTGCACAGTTTTGGAAAATTCCAACTTTGTCACTTATTGAGTTTCCAAGAGTCAAGATTTTCAGGAGTCAGTATCCCAATTCAGCCCCAGCTAAAGTTCTTTTCTGATTTCAGTCTCTGTCTCTGTGGCCCTCTCCTTCGCCCTGGAATGTAGTGCCCAATGGTTTTAATGGCAGCCCAGATGCTGAAAACCTGTCACAGTTTCTCCGGTGCTTGGCTGGGGCTGGGAGAGGAAGGAGAGAACTGCCCGTAAGGGGACGTCCAGGTCTGGGCTGATGTTGAACTGAACCCTCTCCAGTGGTCGCGTCTCCTGGGAGATGAGGGCTTGGATATTCAGGCCTCAAAGAGCCCTGGGAGCCACAGAGCCGGTCCGTGTGGACAGTAGCCATCGTTGCACAGAGCCCGCTGGACACCCAGCATCCAGGGCATTATTTCACTTCTTTTCCCGGTGGCCCTGCAGGGAGGCAGGTGTCAGGCTCCATTTCACCTGGGTGGAAAGTGAGGCTCAGGGAGATGAAGTGTGCTTCCCCGCTGCTAAGTGCCAGGGCCACGCGGAAACCTTGGCCCATCTCTCTCTAAAGTCCTGGTTTTTATAACAAGCAGGCAGTAGCAGATATAGGGTGTTAGGGATCAAAATTTGTGTTGTTTCTATTTGTCTTGTTTATCAACTGCTTACGCAACTACCAGCAGGAAACCAGCAGGCCCAGCCGTCGGTGGCTGCTGTTCTCTCCACTGAAGGAGAGAAGGGAAAGGAAAGGGACACCTCTGACCAGCACACCACTCAGCTGAGCCCACTGGTCCCGAGGGGCCGGGGAACAGCCCGTTTTACAGCTGAGGACTTTGGAGGGCTCAGGAAGGTTAAGTAACTTGCCCAAGCTCATACATCTGAGCAGAGCCAGGGCTGGGTTCACACCAGCTGCCTGATTTGAAAACCTTCACCTCACTGCCTCTAGGTTCTATGTCTGTAGAAGGAGCAGGCTGCACTTGACCCTGCCTCTGAGGCCAGAGCTGCGTGGGACAAACTCAGTGTCCACACAGGCCATGACGGGCAGCACAGCAGGCCCTGATGGCACTCTGAGCTGCACGAGGCCCCAAAGAGCACTAATTAGGGCAGTGGGACGAGGACCAGTCTGGAATAATCTATCCAGAGCACATTTCCTTCCTCCAGGCCCAGAAAGGGCTCAGGCTCCTGTGCTCAGATGGAGCTCCCTGCAGCCTCCTCCCCAGCAGAGGTGCCTGGAAGGTCCTGAACCATTTAGCCCTCTCCCCACAATGCAGAGGGCACATACCCTCTCTGCACGCTCTTCCTCATGCTGCCTTTACTTGATGGGGCTGTTTCCACTGGAACCACAGTCCCTCTTTGTTTCTCCCAGTTCCTTCACCACTTTGTACTCAAAGAATCACACAGCTTATAAGGGCTGGGATTTCCCACCAGAGCGCGGAGCAGCCGAGCCTGGAGTAACCCTTTGAGGGAGGAAGGCAGAATAGGCATTACTGCTCTTATTTTAAAGACAGGGAAACTGAGGCTGTAGGACTGTTCCACTGGGAGAGCCTCAGGGCTTTTGATTCCCGCTCCAGCTGTTGTCTTTGGTCCTGGGGGCTGCTGTGGTTGCTGAGGCCCCCTCAGTCGCTGGGGGAAGCTCTGAGGAGCTGTGCCAGTGGGACGGCTCAGCCGTTGGATGCAGTAGAAGCCATCCAGGGGCGCGTCTCTCGGCTGTGAAAATAGAGGCAGTCCGGTGCCTGCCTGGATAGGCCTGTGTCAATTGGGTTGGTTTCCTTCCTGCATCTCTCCGGCATTGCTCTCCTCGAATGAGAGGCAGCAGCGTCTGTTCTGTTGAGGGGGAATTGTTACACGTAGCTAAAATTAGATGTTTTATTTGAATTATGTTAATTTGACTTAATTGCTGGGGAATGGCGATGTTCTTCAGCAATTGGACAGCTCCGCCAGGCGTGGTGAGGAGCAGGGATCCCTGATATCCGCGTGGGCCTCACCATCCTGCACCTCCCCCTTCATTATCTCATCTGAGCTCTCACAACAAACTCAGGAGGGCAGCAGCCCTGAGGACGTGATCCCCGTTTTTCTGGACGAGGAAGCCACGGCCCGGGTAGTGAGGTTACATGCCCCAGGTCACACAGGTCTGATTTCTAAGTGGCTTCCATTCTACTGGTGCTGGAGTTGAAAAGCTTTGTCCCCTGTCTTTTTTGAGCTGTGGGTGAGGCCGGCCTCATGCGCAGGCAGCCGGCGCACTGCACAGGGCCCTGCTGGGAGGTGGGCCCTCTCATTGCTTTCGTGCTCTGCTAGGACCATTTGGGAATTATTCATCATTTTTTAACACTGCATTTTCATTTTGCACTGGGCCATGCCCTGGGCATAAGGTTGTCTTCATGGGCCAGCACTTGTATTTTTCTATCCAATTAACCTTGAGTGTGCTGTGATCTTGCTGTGGCAGCTGGGATGTCCAGAGGAGCTTCTTTTTATAAACAACTCCCCACGAAACCTGTCTAAAGCCGAGATTCCCATGTGGCTTCTGGGGAGAAGGCCAGCAGGTCGGCCTCCAGCTCCCTCCTTCCACCTTGGCCTCTGGACTGCAGGGCAGCCGTGCATGTGTGGGCGTGCAGGGGCCAATTCTCAGGTCAGAGGTGAGGTGGAAGAAGCACAGAAGGGCCCACCCCTGTCTGTGGCTGCAGCACCAGGCAGAATGCAGAATAAATCTGTGCTGCTGTCTTCCCAGCAGATTTGAGGATTCAGAGCCAGCCCTGCTCTCCAGGTCTGGTGCAGACTATATTCTCTGTTAGTTTTTGTCGTTGCTGCCGACGGCATTTGGGATTATTTTATAGGTCTCATAATGGGTTTAGGGGAGTGGGCATCCGGCACTACTTTTGGACTCTGCACCTTCCAGAGTGTTAGTGTGTGTGCTCTTAGTGGACTGTGTTCTACCAGGAGTAATAATAGCCAGGGGTCCCTGACCACAGCTGGCTGCCAGGGTGGGTGCTCAGTGTCCCAGCCGAGGCTCAGCCTCTCCCTCACCAGCTGCAGCTCACTGGCCTGTGTTCCGGTCCTCACATCCACCTAACTTGTCCCGCTCAGGGCCTTTGTGCCTGAAGTTCCCTCTGTCTTCACTGATCCTCCTCGCGCTAGCTGGCTGCTTTTTGTCTGTCTCAGCTCACCCTTTCCCCACTCAACTACCCACCGGTCTACCGTTCTATCACATCGTTCTGTTTAATTGTCTTCATTATCTAGAATTATCCTCTTTCTGGTTTATTGTCTGTCTCCCCCTCCCTGCCTTCAAAATAAATTCTATAAGGCCAAGGCCCTTGTCCGTCTCATGCACTGCTCTAGTTCCAGAGTCGAGAAGTGTGCATGGCACACAGTGGGTGCTTCACGAGCACGCTGTATACAAAATGAAGTGATGACTCCTCACCAGACTCCAGCAATTAGGGCCCATCAGCCTCACCATATAGATGGGAGACTGAGACCCTACAGCAATTCACTAACTTGCCCGAGGCCTCACAGCTTAGAAAGGAGGGGATTTGCTGGCTCTGCAGCACAGGTGAGCCATCAGGAGCACAGGTGAGCTGCCAGGACCAAGCGGCCCAGCCCCTCCAGTGACCCTGCTCCCTGCCCCAGCCTGGAGTCACTGTCAGGAGGGGTGTGTACGCTTCTACAGCTGGGGTCTCCCTTTAGCCTGTGCTGTGCCTGGTGATTCCTTTCCTGGGGTCTTGCTATGATAGCGTGGGAGTTCCATAAAATATCTTTGTTTTTCTAAAAAATTGGACACAGAAATAATTTTGACTTGCAATTTTTTTAATACGAGTCTTTCCACTAAATCACATGTAGTTTTACACTGATCAAATGGCCTTTACTGAAAAAAAATTCCATGAAGCCTGTCTGAATCCCCCATGCATCATCCCCTAAACATGAGATACTATGCAAAATTGCTCGAAACAGTTCAAAGTAGTCCAGAAATGGGAGGGATTACCACTGCCCAACAAATCTGCCATCTTGGTTTCTTAATAGAAGCGATCGATCCGAGGAGGATGAAGGAGGGAATTTCGGAGCTTCGTTCTGTGTTCTTCAGCCGTCAGGCTGAAGTCAAGCCTTAGAGCGGTGCAGAGGAAAGTGCATAGGTTTGGGGGTTGGGCGGACCTCGGCTATACACGTGCTTATTTAGCTTATCTGAGCCTGTTTTCTTACGTGTAATATATCAATCCCTCCTCGACCCCTCCGTGGGCCTGCGAGGTTGCAAGGAAATGTTAAATGCGCCCCCTGCCCGCCACCAGGTGCAGGCTCAGTGCCAGCCCCTTTCCGGGCGGGTTCCGGGCCAGGGGCGCGCGGATGCTGAGCGCGGGAGCGCGCTGGGAGGCCGCGACGGCCCTCGGGGCGGAGTGCTGAGGGCGGGGGCCCTCCCAGGCTGCTGGCCGGGCAGGGGGCGGCGCCGGCGGACGTGCGTGCGGGCGGCTGGGAGCGCCCAGGCCCAGCCCAGCGCTGGGATGTGAGTCTCTCCTGGGCCCCCGCAGACTCACCAAGCCCCGGGAGCCGGGCTGGGGATGGGCAGCTCGCAGGCTGTGGAAAAGGAAGGCGGCTTCTGGATTTGGGCAGCAGGAGCGCACGAGGCCGGTGCGCAGAAGGCGTCTGCCCGGCGAAAAGGGGCGGGCCCAGGTCTCCAGGGCGCACGCGGGCAGGGGACCCCCGAGGGCGCCAGGCCGGGAGCTAGCGTGCGCGTGCGTGTACCCAGGTGCGCGCCGGCCCGCGGGCGCAAGCGAGTGTCCTTGGGCCTCCCTTCTCTTGCCTGGCTGCCTCCCAGCCCCTGAGACGTAAGACAATAGATCACCTAAAACCCAGCAAAAAGAACAAAGATGTTGCTATCCCTCTGAGAAAAAGAGTGCCCCCGTGAGCTGGTGATATGCGGGCATCAGGCGCTGCACTGGAAAGTGCGTGCTTTCCCAGGGGCTTAGGGAGATGGGCCGGTGGACGGGTACTCACTCAGTCAGCAGTTATTGAAGACCTGGCACAAAAGATAAAGTGTACGACGTTAGAAGTGTCTACCTACTATGTGTACACGTGTCTGACTATGGAGCCTAGGCATTGAGGCTCGGTGGCCCCTTGGAAAGAGCTGGGATTTTGAAGTTGGATGGATCTGGGGTCAAGTCACTTGTAGCTTTTCTCTTCTCAGCTTGTTAGCTCTCCAGCGTCAGCGTCCAGGTCCTGCATCTAACTCAAGGTGTTGAGAGGCCAGTGGTCCCTCTCTCAAGGACTTCTGGATGCCCAGGGCTGAGGATTTCTGTCTTCATCCACCCCGACCTATTCTGTGCCTCAATCCCATCCCTCTTCTCTGCCCCAGATTCTTAAGCCGTGGCCTACTGCTGCTGGCCTCTGAGCTGGAGCCTGAGTGCTGGCAGCCTGGCACGGCTGACACTGTGTGCCAAGGGGCAGCAGAGCCCCAGCTTCTGGGTGACTGGGGCCTGGAGGACCAGGATAGGAGGGCTTGGAGTTAAGGAATGTAGAGAGAAGGCACAGGAAGATGAGAGCCTCGTCATCCCCACTGGCCCGTCCAGCCCAGTTCTGTGCCCTCCCATCCACCATCCCAGGCTCCATAAAGGGACTGAAGTGGATTGTCCTGAGGGTTCCCCTCAGGGATGAAAGATTCCTTCTCTCTGGACCCAGACTCCCACCGCCTGTCCTGAGAGTCTTGTGGCTGGGACTTTACTTCTCCTAGTCAAACATCCATGGAAATGCAAATGCCTGGAGGACTAGCCCTGTGGAGGGTCACTCATATTGGAGAAATGGAAAGTTTAAGAGCAGGAAGTCATGACAGTGAAGGAGAAGCAGAGTGACATGGGGAGCCCAGAAAGCAAAATTCTCAGTTGTATGTTTTTCCTTGGCCGGCGCTGAAGGGTAGCAGCTGTGACGGAGGCTCTCCTAGGGCCTTCTTGGTTCTAGACCAGTCAGGGAGCAATAAAGGCATTTGTGGTCACCTCCTCATTAGCACACTGTGCCTGGAGATAAAGAGGAAGGCAGAGGGAACTTGCCCGTGCTTCCTACCCACTCCGGTCCACTGAGAGAGATGTGTGTTTATCCAGCACCACAGCAGGCCCACCAAGGGCCTGGCGGATGCCTGACCTAGGTGTGCCACAAAGATGAGCAGGTGAGCTTCAGGAAACTATTACTTTGCTAACCAATTCTTACCCTAACTCATTGTCCTTTTCCTGGGCCCACTGCAACCTTTCAAAATTAAGTTTAATTTAGTAGAAACAAATTATGATGGAGATGAGAAAAAACAGGATCTGAAAAAGAGGCATTTCGCAGACCCTGCTGGTCCTTGGTAAGTGGCAATGGACCTTTCTCTAAAGCAGCTGTATTTCCGTAGCTGCAGTCCAACAAGGGTGCCCCCTAGACAGTTTGGGGTACAATTCCCATGCCTTGGCCACTCCAAAATGCAGCTGCCCTTCCCCCTACCTGCAAGATGTCCAAACCCCTCCCTGGTATGTGTCCAAAAATCTCTTAGTGCTTATGAGCTCCTGTGTGTGTGTGTTGGGGGTGGGGTTGCAGGTGGTGGTGGTGGTGTTGAGCTTGCCTAAATCTGTCTGGCTGCTGGAGTAACTTGTGCAGCCAAGGCTCCCAGGCTGTGCTCTTTCCACCACCCCTTGGCTCAGTGTATGAGGCCAAGGCATTGTCACTACTGTGCTGGTGGCCTGATATCCCCAAGAAAGACACGAGGTGCTCCAGGAAGGGTGACTGCAGCAACCAGGGCCTCAGGGGTCCAGGGCCACCCAGCTCTGAAGCAGGCAAGGCGCAGGCTCTGCTCCAGAGCTCCCAATCTGGTAGGAGCCCCTCCCCACCCCTAGAAATATCGGTGACCCTCGGCCTGGCATTTGCCAGCTTACACAGGGCTCTGGTCTGCGCTATCTTATTTAATTTAATCCTCAGGGGGCATTGCATTCCCTCAGGAGGAGGGCTAATGTGGATACAAATCCCGGCTTCCCAGCGTGTAGCTGTGGTCCAGTTAGCTTCTTTAAGTCTCAGTTTCTTTTCTGCAAAATGGAGATGGAACTAATACTACCTGGCTCGTAGGGTTGTTGTGAGGATTACACGAGCTCATGGATGTAATGTGCCTGGTGCATGGGCAGTGCTCAGAGTGTGACTGCTGGACGTTGATAGTGTCACCCTAATTTTAGAAATGAAGACAAGGAAGCCTAGAGAAAGCAGGTAACCCACAGAGAAAGTGGCACCACCAGGATGTGCTGATTCAAATATGACTTCGAAAACCATCTTAGGAGGAGTCACTCAAAACCTGGTTACAGAGAATGCTATCAAAGGAAACTTTGAGGCACCGGGGAAGAAATTGTAGTCACTTGTTTCTTAGCAGACTAAACCAATCATATCTTTTAAATAGAATGGTGATTTTTTTCCCAAAGAAAATGAACTGTAACAGAGGGAGAGAGCACTCGGGCAGAATGAAGAGCTGCAGAAAACCAAGCCCTTTTCATGTCGACGGCTCCAGGCTTCCACCTTCTGTCATGTGCTGGCTCGAGAGATTTTTCTTCAGTGGAAAAGGACTGAGAGTTTAATACTGTTTCCATAAACCATGTTACTGGTGGATCTGCCACAAAGGTCTCTGTCTTTGTCTCCAGAGGTGTGGGCCCTGCAGAGTTCCCCCGTCGGGGGTGGGACACGGCGGGGGGGGATGTGCTTTGAGACTTGGGAGCCTCAGTTTCTCAGGTCAGGGCAGTGGGAGGCCATATGAGAAGGGGGACCCTGGCCAGACTCTTAAGGATCATTCAAGGGGCAGACCTAGGCAAACCTCTCATCTTTCCGGGCTCTATCAAGCCTTTCTACAGATATGTCGCTTTTCTTTTTTTTTTTTTAACTTTAAACTCCCTTTATAATCCAGGTTGAGGATTATAAAGTGATTCCCCCCACCCCACCTGGCACACACCCCAGGTGTGCTGATCGTGCATCCACAGCCCCCCATGGCTCTCAGGCCTGTGACCCTGGACCTTTGCTCTCACTGTCACTTTCACCTGGAATGACCTTCCAGAAATATGGCTTAGTTAGTAGGGGAAGCTGGGGCTTTTGGAATTAGAGCTGGGTTAGAATCCTGGCTTCCAGTCGCTACCTGTGTGGCTTCTAGCATGTTAGTGAACTTCTTTGGATCCCAGTTCCTTTTTCTCTGAAATGGGGGAACCAGCAGCCTTGGAGGAGTCCCTGGGATAATGTGCTCAGAGGACTTGGCCCAGTGCTGGCACGGAGTGGCAAATGAGAACCGAGCAGAGCAGGCAGGGCCTAGGGGACAGAGGGGCGATGTCTGGGCTCGCGCGGCCAGGCCCCTCAGCTGCAGCCGTGCCGCTCTTGGCTGCTGCGGTCTAGCTCTGTTGGGACAGCTCCGGGGAGCCTCCAGGGTCAGCCTCCTCCTTCTGCACAGCCGGGGAGGTGTTTCACTCGAAGTCGTCCTGCAGCATCCTTTTGGAGGAAGTGTTTTATGACTAAGACTCCGAAGAGCTTGGGCGATGCTGGGCTCGTCCGTTTCTGAAATATTAAAGACTCTCTGAAGTGAGTTAGACCGAGCAAAGTGATGACGGCAGCTTATAAATAATAGACCCAGCAGGGGCTGCTGAGGCCCTGTCATCTGGAGTGTGGGCACCTCTCCCAGACGTTCTCTCTCCCGCCCCAGGGGGCTCTCCTCCCGAGCCAGGATGCTTGCGCTGGGCTTCCTCAGGTCCCTGGACCCAGGGCAAGCGCAGCCCCTGCTGTCTGCTCCATGGTGGTGCCTGAGCTCTGTGGAACCTCACAGATTTCAAATGTGTGTCTTCTCTCAGGGCTCTTGATGCCTGCTGTATTAGCTTGCAAGGCTGCCGTAACAAAGTCCCACACGCTGGGGCACTTAAACCACAGAGATTCACTGTCTCCCAGTTCGGGAGGCTAGAAGTTTGAGATCAAGGTGTGGGCAGGGTTGGTTCCTCCTGAGGCTGTGAGAGAGAATCCGCTCCAGGCCTCTCTCCTGCTTCTGGTGGTTTGCCAGCAGTCTGTGGCGTTCCTCGGCTTGTAGACACATCACTCTTATCTCTGCCTCATGTTCCCCTGGCCTCTCCCTGTGTGTGTGTCTGTCTCTGCGTCCACATTTCCCCTTTGTATAAGGACACCAGTCATATTGGGTTACACCCCACCCTAATGACCTTATTTTAACTTGATCACCTCTGTAAAAACCCAATTTCTAGATAGAGTCACAGTCCGAGGTACTGGGGGTTAGGACAGCAATGTGTCTTTTTGGGGGACACAATTCAACCCATAACACATGGGTAGCATGTACCAAACTTGTGTGCCTTGGAAGTCACAAGCTGGGGACAGTGTCACCCAGAAATCCTTGACTGTCCTTTGAGAGGGGCGGTGGGCTCTGGGATCAGAGAATCTCTGGTCTCTCGGAGATGGTAGGGGCCTCCTGTCATTCACTGCTGAGGACCCTGAAACTCTGAGATGGGGAGCCCCTGCGTCAGAACACCGGCCACCTGAATCCCAGGCCGGTGGGCTGGCCGCCACACTCTGTCTCTCACCTGCTAGAACTGTGAGGTGCGGGTGTGTAGATTTCTATGACCAGAGGAAGGGAAGGGAAGAGAAAGTGGGGAGGAAACATTTGGTGTGTGCTAGATACTTCCACGTCATCTCATTTAATTTTTATGAGAACATCTATGCTGTCCCCATTTTATTCTTTTTTTTTTATTATGGTAAGATATACATAACATAAAATTTATCATCTTAACCATTTTTAAGTGAACAGCTCGGTGGTATTAAATGCCTTGTTGTACTGCCATCACCACCGTCCATCTCATAACTCTTAGATCTTGCAAAACTGAAACGCTATACCTGTTAAAGAACAACTCCCCATTTCCCATCCCCCCAGCTTTCGGCAACCACCATTTTAGTTTCTGTCTCTATGACTTTGACTACTCTAGGTACCTCATATGAATGGAACCTTGCAATATTTGTCTTTTTGTGACTGGCTTATTTCACTTAGCATAATATCCTCAAAGTTCATCTATGTTGTAGCCTATGTCAGAATTTCCTTCCTTTTTAAGACTGAATAATATTCCATCCTATGTGTATACCTCATTTTGTGCATCCATTCATCTGTCGATGGACACTTGGTGTGCTTCCACATTTTAGCTATTGTGAATAATGCTGCTATGAACATGGTGGACAAATATCTATTTGAGTCCCTGATTTCGATTCTTGTGGATATATTCCCAGAAGTGGAATTGCTGGATCATATGGTAGTTCTGTTTTCAATTTTTTGAGGAACCTCCAGACTGTTTTCCACAGCAACCGTACTGGTTTACGTGCCCGTCAATAGTGCACGAAGTTCTCAATTTCTCCACATCCTCGGCAATACTTCTTATTTTCTGGGGTTTTTTTGATGGTAGCCATTCTGATGGGTGTGAGGTAGTTTCTCATTGTGGGTTATATTTGCATTTCCCTAATGATTAGTGATGTTGAGCATCTTTTCATGTGCTTATTGACCATTTTCCTACATCTTCTTTGGACAAATGTCTTTTGAAGTCCTTTGCCCATTTTTGAATCAAGTTCTTTGTTTTGCTGGTGAGTTTCCATCCCCATTTTAAGGATGAGAGAATCAGGGCTCTGAGAGGTGAGGTAACTGGCCACAGACTGCACAGTGGAGGTGGAGCTGGAATGAGGACCCGCGGTCCACATCAAAGTTCCCTCTCCTTCCACTTTCCACTGTGTGCTGCCTTACATGTGGCTGCTTGTCTCCAGTGACTGGTTGGGAAGGGGAAGGGGAGCAGATCAAATCAGTAAGGATTTGTTGAAGCACCTGCTGTGGATCCAGCCCCTGCCTGGATTCTGTGAGGAAGTTAGGAGGGCATATCCCTAGCTGTATCCTTCAGTGGTTCCGATGAGTGAGAAGATTCAGACTCACAAATGATTCGGAGAACAATACAAGAATTATGTTAATCCAAAGAACACAAAACACAAATGTGTAAAGATACATGCGCCACTATGTTCATTGCAGCATTATTCACAATAGCCAAGACTCGGAAGCAACCTAGGTGCCCATCAAGGGATGAATGGATAAAGAAGATGTGGTATTTATACACGATGGACTGCTACTCAGCCATAAGAAAGGATGAAATCCAGCCATTTGTGACAACATGGATGGACCTTGAGGGTCTTATGCTGAGTGAAATAAATCAGAGGGAGAAAGTCAAATACCATATGATCTCACTCCTAAACAGAAGATAAAAAGGACGACAAACACACAGAGACAGAGATTGGATTGGTGGTTACCAGAGGGGAAGGGGGGAGGGAGGAGGGCAAAAGGGGTGATTAGGCACACAGGTGTGGTAATGGATGGTAATTAGTCCTTGGGTGGTGAACATGAGGTAATCTACACAGAAATCAAAATATAACAATGTACACCTGAAACTTATATAATGTTATGAACCAATGTTACCACAATAAAAAATATTAATTAATTAATTAATTAATTTTTAGAAAAGCGTTATGTTAAGGGCCACATTGGTCTGAATAGACAAGTCATGGTCTCCGCTGAAGCTCCTGGGGAGAAGGTGATGGCAGCGGAGGGCCTCTTGGATCAGGCCTCTGCCTCGTGGGAGGCTGGCCTTGATGGGTATGTGGTCCAGGAGGAGACAGATGGACTTGCTCCATTGGATGTGGAGGCTGCAGAGAGGACCACTTATTGAGGACAGTGACTAGCTGGAGCATGAGTTTGGAGGACAATGAGAGAAAAGGATGGGAAGAGACAGATAGGCCAGGTGATCATGCGAAGTCAAGGAGGGCAGGGAAGTAGCTTGTCCTTGATTCTGGAAGGAGCTTCTACCAAGTGGAGGCACCGACCCTCTGCCCCCAGTTGTGCCCTTTGCTGCGTCGACCACTGGGATGCAGCATCGCCGACAGGACCAAAAGCTCTGTGGGCATGAACTTGGGCTGCTGCTGCTGAGTGCCAGGGATCCGGCGGTGTGCATGCAGGCCCGCCCTCTCCCAGCCTCTTCCAGCTCAACTCTGGGTGGGCTCAGGATTTATTTCATTGACTTTCTCTAGAACTTGTGTCTGTCAGCATCCCAAGAAATGGGCCTCTCAGCGATGCTCCTGCTCAAGGCCACATGTTTCTCAGGCCTCTGGCAGCCTTGCCAAGCACCTAAAATTTGTCGTGCAGCTCCTTCCATGATCCATGGAGCTAGGGGTTAGCGAGAGGCCCTTGTGGCTGTGTTGGTGTGTCTTGCATCATGGTCTTCCGACCTCCAGAATCCCAGTTGTCTAGAGCGCTTGTTAAAATCACAGGGTCCTGACCCCTCTATCTACTGAATTGGATTCTCTAGGGGTAGATCTCAAGAATCTGTATTTTTGATCCTTTCTTCTCAGGTAAGTCTTCTTTACACTAAAGTTAGAGAGCTACCTCACCATTAGAGCAACGTTATTGCTAAAGTCTTGAACATTTGGATTTATAGCAATATGGAAAATACAGGTAACTCCTAGTTACCATTCTGACTGAACATCAGCTGTGTATGGTGTTACTGAATTGAAATCTTGTGTTAATGACTGTAGCCACAGGGCACCCAGGTGTTGGGAAGCATGGGTAGCCCTCTGTGGGTGCAGCCTCTGCCAGCTCTCCTACTTAGGGCAGCATTTCTTGGGGTGGTCCTTGTCGTACCCGTGCTAGTGTGGAGGGCCCATTGTAGAAAATGCAGCACCTGGGTCCTGCTCAGAAGGGCTGAATTAAGATCTCTCAGGACAGGGTCCCCAAATCTGCATTTTAAGCAAGATCCCTGATGATTCTTCTGCTCAATAAAGTTCAGGAACCACAGCCCTCACCCCCCTGCCTGAGACCTTTGAGATGGTGTGGGGGTGGCGGAGTCCTGCTAGTCTTGAGAGATGGAAGGGACTAGGGGAATAATCTAGTCCAACCACACAGTTTTACAGATTAGGAGCAGCTCATTTCCTGATACTTCCCTGCTCTGGATTTGTTTCTTTCCCCTCCTTTCTCAGCACAGGAAGATGTGCAGAGGAGACCATTATGGATGGAGCTTCTCCCACATGTGGAGCCTGTGTTGAGCACTCTGCTCCTCTCCTCTCATTGAATCTCTCCTAAGACTGTGAGATGATTTTAGGCAGTGTTCCCCTGCCTCTTTCTGATGAGGATGCACTTTCCCTGGGTGCTGGAGTCCTGGGCCTTCCTGCTCTTTCTCTCCTCTCCATTGCCTTTTGTTAAACAGGCCTTGGGTGAAATGTCTCCCACGTGAAAGTTTGAATGGCCACGATAAACTTTTGTTGCAGGGACTTTGCTCCCCTCCCCGCAAACTTTTCTAAGCTCTTTAAGAAAGATTCTGGGTGGAACCATTTTGATGCGGCATCTCTTCATCCCAGGCTTGAGTGAGGTTTTTGTAAATAATGAGTCAGACCAGGGTCAATATCTTATGGCAAATGATTTAAGATTCCTACCAGATGATCTGTTGGAAGATGTTCCCAGGCACATTTCTTAATTATTCATAAGATATATAAAGTTATAAATCATTCACGAGATGATAATGTTGTGAATATTTCTGATGAGATTTCATACATTGTCTGGGATCTGCATCCAGGCCTTGCACTTTTAGAAGGTCCCTGGGAGGACAAACCCTGCCTGAATAATCGCACAGCAACTTGGTACAGAGGTTCTCAACTGGGAGTGATTATGCCCCACTATCCCCAAAAGGGCCATTTGGCAAAGTCTAGAAACAGTTAGGTTGCTACAAGTGGGAGGAGGGGTGCTACTGGCATCCGGTGGGTGGAGCTCAGGGATGCTGCTCAACATCCTACAACACACAGGACCCACAACAAAGAATGACCCAGCCCCAAATGTCAGTAATGCGAGGTAGAGAACTCTATCTTAGTACTACTACCAATGCTATTGTCATCAAAACCTGCTTTGGAAATATCATTTGCCCGTCCAGAAGTACTTGCAGAGCTTCAGCTGTGTGCCCAGTCCCATGCTAGACACTGAGGATACAGAGATGAGAAACACTGTCATTTCAATAAAAGAAGACACAGTTCAGTGGGGATGATGAAAAAGAAAAGCAAGCAGTGTAGCAATGAAGATGTGCCAAGCTGCTCGGAGCCCGGAGGAGGGCTGTGCCTGGGGGCCGGGCAGTCTCCCTGAGAAGGTGATGCTGGAATGAAATCCTTGAGCATAAATAGGAGACTGATAGGTGGCTGCGGGGTGTGAGGAACAGCACATGCCGAGACCTGGAGGGAGGACATGGCGTGTTTGGGAGCGGCAGGTTATTCGCTGTGGCTGAAATGGAGAGCACCTGGAGGGGGTTGCCAGGTCTAGAATCCCCCTGTTCAGAAGCTTTGTTCCTTAGGCCTGGCTTATAGCACAGTCAGAGATTTTTGTTGATGTTATGACGTCAGCCAGACACCTTGAGAAAAAGGGCCTGAGCATCTTTCACTAAGCCCTCAAGTGGCTTATTTACGAGAAAGCGTCTCTCCCTTTGTAGTACTTCACAGCTCCCGCCCAGTTTCCGTCTCCTTCCACACTGGAACAAGCCCATCGTAAGACAAGAGGAGAGAGGAGCATTACTGGTGCTGTGGGGGCTAGGATGGCACTCACTTTTCTCGTGGAGACTCGTCCTGAGAGGTCTCTTTCTAGGGCCTCTTAATGAACTTGTAGCAACTTGTACCTTAGCTGCTTCTCTGGGTGTTGGGGTCTGTCCTCCCGCATGCTCAGAGTCAATCGGTGAGATGGATGTAAAAATTACATTAGAATGGAAAACAGTATGATGATTCCTCAAAAAATTAACAGAATTACCATTTGGTCCAGCAATTCCATTCTGGGTCTATGCCCCAGAACAACTGAAGGCAGGGACTCACACTGATATTTGTCCACTCATGTTCATAGCAGCATTAGTCACAATAGCCACAACGTGGAAGCAACTTAAGTGTCCATTGATGGATGAGTGGATAAACGAAATGTGGTATATATGCACAATGGAATATTATTCAGCCTTAAAAAGGAAGGAAAGTCTGACACATGCTACAGCATAGATGGGCCATGAGAACATTACGCTCAGTGAAATAAGCCAGTCATAAAGGCACAAATACTGTGTGCCTCCACTTATATGAGTTACCTAGAGTAGTCAGATTGATGGCAGCAGGAAGTAGAATGGTGGTGGCCAGGGCTGGGGGAGGGAGGGGAGAGCCACTGTTGAATGGATGCAGAGTTTCAGTTTGGGGAGGTGAAGAGTTCTGGGGATGGATGGTGAATGATGGCAACATGACAGTGTGTTTACTTAATGCCACTGAACCAAACGCTTAGAATGGTTAAGATGGTAACGTTTACCTTACGTATATTTTACCACAATTAAAGAAAAAATTACTTTTGGGAAAAGGCAAAAGCATGATGTCCTAAGACCAAAGGGAACACAGGTTGTCACTGGGTGGCCCTGTGCCTTTGAAAAGGAAAGGTGAGAAAAGAGAGGGCAGCCTCCAGAGCCCTCCGTAAGGGGAGTCAGCAGCGCTCCCTCCAGTTCGCGCGGAGCCAGCATCGCTGGGGAGGAGAGGAGAGCTGGGGCGGGCGTGCTGGAGGCGTGGGGCGGCCTCTCCCGTTCGCATCTCGGAAAGATCTCCTGGGGTTACGGTGCACAGTGGCTTTGGACGCCCACGCAGGGATGGGGAGAAGGAGTGGTGACAGAGATCCTGGAGGCAACGAGAGGGGGTGATACAGCTGGGATGCGAGGAGAGCCCAAGGGAAGTAGTGGCGGCGGATGCGGAAGGGGGACTGACTGACAACTACTTCCCAGCCCTACAAGGGACTGCACCGCGGGCCGAGGGGCAGGGAGGATGTAGGCACAGCGTAAGGAGTCCAGTCCTTGCGTCACTGCGTTTCTGCGTGGGGGAGCAGGAAGTGGGGGTCACTGCCTACGGGGGACCAGAAGTGGGGGGTCATTACGTGGGGGGGACCAGAAGTGGGGGTCACTACGTGGGGGGGAACCGGAAGCAGGGATCCGTGAGTGGGAGGGCCGGAAGAGGGGATCACCGCTTGGGGGGGCCGGAAGTGGGGAGTCATTACGTGGGGGGGACCAGAAGTGGGGTCACTACGTGGGGGGGAACCGGAAGCGGGGATCCGTGAGTGGGAGGGCTGGAAGTGGGGGTCACCGCTTGGGGGGGGCCAGAAGTGGGTGGGTGGCGGTGAGAAAGGTCATGAGTTCCCTTTCACACGTGTCCAGCCTGAGGTGTCCCAGCGTCATGTGCTCTGGCCGCCACTGGGGTGATGGCTTTGGCAGCGAGGAGGAGTTTGGCGGAGGGCCGGAGATACAGATTTGGGAGACGCGGAAGCGCAGACAGCAGCTGGAGCAGTAGCTGAGGGCCCGTTCATTCATTCCTTCCATGGTAGTCACTGAGCCCCAGGCGGGTCCGAACTTTCGTTACGTGCTCGGATGAGGTTTGCTGAGCATCCCGTATGGACTTCGCACCTCCTAGGAATAAAGATGGAGGAAGACCCAGCTCGTGTCATTTCAAGGAGACCATCAACTTGAGACAGTTGTTTAAAGTCCTTCCTCAGACTCGCTCAGGAAGGGTCGGCCTGGGGCCCTGCAGAGTTAACAGAGCTCCTGAAAATGTGGGGTTTATAGCAACTTATAGTGGCTCCTTCACAATATGCAATATGGTGCCTATAAAAGCAAAATCCTCTGGGGCTCCTGGCCGTTTCTACTGTTTTAATCTATGGGAGTGAAATCTGCTAACCCTCACAAGCAGTCTTCAGTTGCCTTGTGAGTTTGTTTTGCCAAGACTGAACCAGGAAGTTTGCGGCAGCTAACGCTAACTCAGGCGTTTGTGCTCCTGAATCCAAACCAGATGCATTCATTTGCGTCCATTCATCTGAGGCTCAGGAAGTCTCTGGGAGGCCAGAGGATCTTAGGAACACAGCCCAGATGACGTGTTCAGCCAGTCACACACTGAGAGCTTGCCGGCAGGCCACAGATGGGTTGGCAGGAATGGGGGTGACGTCCTGGGTTCCTGAGGGCACAAGGCTTCCTGAAAGGGCTTACAGACTGAGGGAAGCTGTTGCTTACCACTCGATTCCCTTCTTGTCATCCTGTTGTCAGGCTGGTCAGCACTCCACACCAGAGATGCGCCTTTCCTGGGGGAATAAGCTGAGTTGCTTGGGATGCAGAATGTTTATTAGGAAATGCTTTATAAAAGTCTGGGTATTTGGCTTCACGCACACACAGCTTTGATCCTGGGAGCCGTGGGGCCCCTGGAAGAAGGCAGAGAGAGAGGTGAGCTAGTCCCCAGTCCTGGATTGCTCTGCACACAGGCCACCATCTGTGGGTTCAATGACCGACCGTAGTTATGTTCATGAGGTGGTTGGAGTGATTGTTTTCCCCTTCTGCTTCAGCGTCTCTGTGCTAATCTTTCTGCAGGACTTTCTTTTCCTTAAATTCTTCCATTCGTTTTATTTGCGATGCAATAACGGTGGCAGAAGCCATTGTGGTCTGCTGTTGTTTACAATGCAGCTGGAGCATGGTTACCAGACAGTATCCTGTGCTCTGCTGTGAGGCGGTTGCACAAGGAAGAGGAGCGCTGGGTGGGGAGGGCTGTGGAGGACGGGGCAGGTTCCTTCAGAGCCGCTGGAGCTGAGCCGCTCCAGCAGCTCTCCGTGCAGATGCGAGCAGCTTGCCTCTGCAGGAGAGATTGTCCACGGCCCCATATGGCCACCGAAAGGTGTCCTGGGGCATTTAAATGAGGAAAGCTTAGTAGACTTTTTCATATATAATCCAATGGGAGAAATAATATTCCGTTTGGCTTTTGGAGGAAATGGTACCCTAAAATTTAAAGGAGGCAGTTAACGTGAAGCCGACTCATTCTTAGCTCCTGATGTTATGTAATAAGAACAAATATGAACTGACCTGTGATGCTTTTTCAGTCCCAAGACTCAGAGAAACAACCTGAAAGAAAGAATATTCACTCTTCCAGGAGGCGGAGACCTCAGCTCTGGGCCCCAGTCCACCCCCCACAACTCGAACCACCTTCCCGTGGCACCTTCCTGGCCTCAGTTGCTTCGTCTAAACAATGGGGTTAATAATACCTCATTGACAGGGGTAGTACTCAGAATATTTATCAACTCGTTCAGCCGGGGCCTTAACCTACCGAAAGCTAAGATTCTCTGAACATTATCAAAAGCAAACAATGTTAGTATTCATTATGTAATAGTATGCAGAATTAAATGTATATATTAATATGATTAATTTTAAAAAAGCAGATTACCAAGCAGTACATATTGTATTATGTCATTTTGAAAATGTCATTATGTCATTTAGAAAATACATATTTACATACCAAAAATGCCAGGCAGGATAGTCACCAAGTTGTACACAGTTTTGAAACTACCTTTAGCTGGTGAGATTATGATGATTTTTCTAAGAAGGCATGTTAATAAAGTAAACTAGGAGTCTCCTTTAAGATTCAGCAAGGAGAGCAGTAATCCAGGGAGAGGCCAAGAGTCTCCCTTTCCCTCCGCTCCTTCCAGATCCCCGTTCTTGAGCGTCTCCTCTGTGTGTGGTCATCTGTCTGGAGGACCTGGGTTTGGTCCTGCATTCCTTTCTGCTGCAGTGTCCGGTGTTGGCCTGGCTATCTCTCATGGCCTCGGCGAGGTCTGGTGGGCTAGAAGCAAGGAGTCCTGGAGATGGGAAAATGAAGGCACTGAGCAAGAACTAACAGCTGAATTAGCAGCAGAGTGGGGCCTCCCAACTGGGCTTTCTCTTCTGCGTGGAGCTCTAAAGTGGGGTTAGCAAAGTGTGTTCCACCAAAAACGAAACAATTCCATGCTCAGGCAAATTTGGCATTTCTTTACTACAGGACTTCTCAGTGTCTTTACTCCGTGCATTGCAAAAGTAATACCTTGCTAGTGTTGCCATCACTCGTGCCAGTGTCCCTATGGTGAAGCAGTTCTGAGGGTGTTCACAGAGCAGAGAGGCTTCCGGAAGTAGCAGCTGCTCTGTCCATAACTGATGGAGGGTCTTTGACCTGCTGGACGTCGTCTTTTGTTGGCAGCACTGCAGCCCAGTTTTGGAAACCCGTTTATCTGACCGTAGATGTTGCTCTAGGCGCATCAGGAGAGATGCTCCAAGAGCCTGCTTCACCCCTCACAGTTTCTCCGTTGGTCCCCCCAGCAACCCTAGGAGGACCACCTCCTGGAGAATGTTCTTGTTACTTGCACACTCCTTCACTTACTTGATTTTCCCCATATTTGGAGAGATGCCTACCTTAAAATCAACAATTCCTGTTGAATGCTCATTTGGGTCCAGGCGCTGTCTTGTGAACATTCCCTGTATTAATTTTCACAACCGTCATATGAGCTAGGTACTTTTATTACTTTCATTTTGCGGATGAGGAACCCGAAGTTCAGAGAGGTTAAGTAACCTGCTCATGTCACACGGCTAGAGTTCCCACCGCAACCCACAGCCTTGAGAGAGACCCTGAGCATCTGGGTTTCTTGTGAGTGCGTTCTTGGGGGTTCATTGTTTTGTCCTGGCTTCGTTTTTACAAAGGGTGTTAGATTTGGCCTTGACTGCTCCCTGACTGCCCCGTTTCCGTGGACAGGGCTGATCTGGCCCCTCTGTAGATTAGAATGTCTTTGCCTATGAACCCCAGGAAAGGAGCTGCTCTGAGCCAAGGTGAGATTGCGCTGCTTGCTCAGGGGCAGCATCCAGGCGGGGGAGGACTGTCCGATGTGGGGCATAAATCTTGAGCTATTCTTGGCCCGCAAAGACAAGATTTTAATGATCTGGCTCCTCTGGGCCTTGGAGACTTAGCAGAATTTTAAAGTATCCATCTAGAATATAGGCCTCCCCCTCCCCCGCCCCAGTTGTCTCCTCCCTCTGTGATGTCATGAATGTTTGAGTAGATTCTGTCTGTATCTGTCGTATTTGCTGAGGATAGGTGTCCTTGCTCCAGATCTTTCTCTCTGACCACGTCTACCTCCTCATTGTCCCTTCTTTAGTGAGGTAGAGCCCTTGGCGGTGGAGGTCAATCAGAGGATTGGCAATTTTCTACAGAATCTGGACTGTGACACATGGATTCCTCTAGTTGGTTGGGGCCAGAGCCACCTGTCCAGCTGCCTTTTGCTGTTGCGGGCACCAAGCCCCTGCTGGGACTCACAACACGCCGGTCCCTGAGAGGCCGGGAGATGGGCAGTTCATAACGCTGTGCTGCAGACGCTGCGCAGGTGGTTTCATTCCCAGCAACGTTAGCCAAGGGAGCAATCAGTCAATCAATAAGTATTTATTGAGCACATAGTCTGTAACTGTCAAAAAAGTAGCCACTAAAGCAATTTGGATTTAAGAAACTCAACTTTTGTCAGAGGCCCAAGCCCGGGAAAATTCCTGTGTGTGTTGCTGGGCCCCATTGTCTTCCCACCCCAGCCCAGGGGAGCTCACTCTCCCATTGTGCGCCCATACCTGCTCCCTCATTCTAGGTTCTCATGGTGCACCTTGGGGCCTCAGAGACCTCCCTGTAGGACCACCCAGGCCTGCCCAATTTGGATGGATAACCTCAGTGATGACAATGGGTGAGGTTGATGGGAGCCCTTCTGCTCCTGTTTCTGTTGTCACTCCTCACCTCCCTTCCTGGTCTGAATTCTCTCCATTCTTCCGTGCCTGTTAGCCACTCTCCTCCAGAAGCCTCCTCCGTCACCCACGCTCCACAGAGGAGTGAGAATGGCCTTAATTATTAAGTGCTCTGGAGGTCGCATCCTATGCTAGGCATTCTGCATAAGTATGTCATTCAATCCGTGCAACAACCCTGTGAAGTAGGTTTTATTGTTGCTGTTCTTTGTTTTTCTCAGACAAGGAGACTAAGCTGAACTTGCCCTGTAAATTATAGATGATAAGTAGAAGGAGCAGACTTCAAACCTAGATCTGCCTGACTTCTGAGCACAGGCTCCTGATCACCAAGCCCTCGGAGGCCCCTCACCATCGACACTCGTCGTCTGAGTGGCTCACCTGACACCGAGTACCCACGACCTGTGTCGTTACTGTCTTTTTATGGGGTTATCCTCATTTCACCAACAGGACTCAAGGCCACTTGAGGAACGTCCCACAGCTCCTCCCCCAGTGGCTAGCACGTGGACAGAAGTGCTAAACCACTGTTTCTGGACAGATGATTTGGGTGTTACCCTCTTGGCCTGGGTGGATTTTTAACAGAGCCCATCAATGTCTTAACATAAAGGAATGAGTCAAACAGGATTTAGAGTATTTCAGGGTAAGAAGTGTGCTTGGGGAGTCTGTCAGTTTTCATTAAGGCGAAGGAAAAAAGAGGGAGGGAGAATGAAATAATATTTATTAAGCACCCAGGCACAACACGTAGTAGTCACTTTTCATGCATTCTCTGACAATCTATGAAGTAGTATGATCATTCCTGTTTTTCAGATGAGAAAAGGAGATTCAGAGAGATTAAGTGTCTTTGACAAGGACACAGAGGTATTAAATGAAGAATTGGGACTCAAACTCAGGTTTTTCTCATCATAACCCATATAGTTTCTACTCTGTATAAATCCTCTCCTATCTAGTTTTTGAATCACTTTTAGGCAAAAGATTTAAAACAACTCCTGTTGGTATTAACATTGGATGAGGCACAGTCATGTTTAGCAGACCAGAGCAAAGGCTGAAAGCTTGCATTTCTATCAGGGATGATTAACCTAGAATTTCTGGACCCTAGAGACTCCATGAATAGCTCTCAAGAAGTTCCTTTGAAATTGAAAGCAAAAAGGATTTATGTGCGTTTTCCCTGGGAGGGGGAGGGGGCCATAGCTTTCATCAGTTTCTCACAGGTGTCCGTGACTCAAAAAAGGGTTAGGGCTTCCAATTTAGAGGAGCAGAAAACACATTCCCAAAGGAAATTGCATCTGTGGACTTGTGATGGAGGAGACTTTGTCCTGGGTTGTTGACATTCGCTTTTCACGTGCACTCAGGAGGGTGCTGGAGCCAGAAGATCTCGCAAAGCCCCTTTGAAGCTCCGGATTCCGAAGGTCATGGTTCTACATCCCTGGAGACTGCAGTCTCCTGGCCCGTCCGACAGCAGGTGATGAATTGGATACGACAGAAGGTGGATGTGCAGGAGCCAGGAGCTGTAGGATTTTCCACTTGGCAAGGGCTGGTTCGGAGTGAAGCTCTGCCCTTTCGGGTCAGTGCGTTCTGCGTTCTTGCTGATGCCAGGGGAAAGGGGGAGAAGGATGTGTCCAGGCTGCAGAGTGCACTCAGAGCGAAGACTAGATTTAGATCCTCCCAAGTATTGTCGTGTTCACTTTTATAAAAATAGAGTCGGTTATCTTGGGTAGGCAGAGACCTTCCTCCTGACTTCTTTTACTCAGAGTGACTTGATTTCCAATGTGCTGGTTGAAAAACAAGCACATCCCACTGAGTCTGTTGGTTCCTCCATACGTAAAGTGGCTTCTTTAATTGAATTGGACTGTGAAAAATACTCTGTAAACATGACCCAGTGATCTGAAAAGTTGACCGAAGGAGCATGGATGGCGTCTCTGCAGTGTGGCTGGTTACATATCTTCCTCCGCTCAGGCACGTTCTAAAACAGAGGACTCCTGTTAGGCTTTGGAGCCCACTTTCTTCACCTTGAAATAAAAAATGGAAAGTGAATGAGTCTAGAGATGACCTGGATTTTAGTTGGTCCACTTCTTTGTGACTTTGATCACTTGACATTTTTGTGTCCCCAAATGCATCTCGTTTATTTATTTAATTGCATCTCGTTTATTCATTTAATTGTCTGGGCGTCTGCCTGCCTGTCTGTCTATCATCTGTCCAGCTAACATTTCTTGGGTATCAGGGATTAACTGACACTGCACTTGGGAATACAGAGATGAATAAAACAGTCTCTGAGCTCTAGATACTAGAGTAGTGCTTCTCAATGTCAGTGTGCACAGAAATACCCAGGAATCTTGTTAAAATGCAGATTCTGAGTTGTAGGTCTAAGGTAGGGCCCAGAGTTCTGTGTTTTTAAAATGCTCCCAGGCAGTGCTGTTGCTGCTGGCCCAAAGACCACACTTTGAGGAGCGGGGGGCTCCGAAGTCCTTATCATGTCCCTGCATCTTCTCAGCATTATTGTGAGGATCCAGGGGATTAGTGCATATAAAGGCACTTTAGAAAAGCAGAAGGTCCTTGTCAATAGAATGTTTGTTCTCACAATGTATCCTTCCTGGCTCTCCAGACTATTAGGTAATGCAGATGGTTCTCTTGGAGGTGTTATTTGGCCTCCTGGTCGGCTCAGTGGAATTGGGGGCCAAGATGAGCTAGATGGATGTTAGAAGATTCAAGTTTTTTTAGAGACTGGCCTGGTGGCATAGTGGTTAAGTTCGTGCAGTCCACTTAGGCGGCCCAGGGTTGGCGGGTTCGGATCCCGGACGTGGACCTGTACACCGCTCATCAAGCCACGCTGTGGTGGCATCCCACGTACAAAGTAGAGGAGGATTGGCACAGATGTTAGCTCAGGGCCAATCTTCCTCACCAACAAAAAAAAAAAAAAGAAGAAGAAGAAAGAAAGAAAAAGAAAAAGAGAAGAAGATGATTCAAGTTCTAATCTAGATTCAAAGTTAGATCAGACGGTTACATAAGCTAAGCTGCCTCTCCCCCCCTTCCCTTCCTTCCCTTTTATGCGAGCTTTCCTATGAATGACATTCTCTTTCTCTTCTGATTGCCCAGAGCAGCGACCCTCTACAGGGAGATGTGGTTTTGCCATTTAACTGATTGGCAAGATTGGAAACCATAATAAATAGCCAAGTATTTAATCCGAGATTAATTCATGAATAAATACTATGTTAGTCTGATAAGTAGAAAGCATTTCTGTCCTTTATGGGAATACGGTCATGTTGTGTATTATGCATAGGGAGCCCTTCGTCAGCCAGCACGATATTAACGCAAGGGAAGGTGACCCTCATTTTGCGAACGCCCATTCTCCGTAGGTGTCTGTTACGAGGTGGTACAGGGGGGCTGGGAGAGGGTTGAACTTAGAGAAGACAAGAAACAGTTTAGTCTTGTCTTTTTGCTATCTTCAAGATATCAAAATTAAAATAAATTTGAGTTTTAAAAGGAGTAGTACCTCAATATAGCCTAGAGCAAAATCAATAATAGAATTTCAAGTTGAAAAATTACCCAGAGGGAGAAAAACGTTAAGTGTTCAGACCCCAGAAGAAGGAAAAGTCTAAAATATATTTCATTGATCTTGTCAGAGCATTTTTAAGTTTGCTGTTTTTCCCCTGCTATTTTGCCTTCGCAATGCAGAAATTCCAAAAGTTTATTTGAACATTGCACTAAAGAGACATTGTAAGCAAAGTTGCCAGAACATTTTTGTAGAGTAAATAATTTTTTTAGCAAACGCGGAGTCTCTTTGGCATGTCAGTATCAGGAGGAAAGCCAGGAAAGAGAGCTGTTTTGTTCTTTTATAAAATGACAATAGTCATGTTCCTGAAAAGTTGAGCGTCAAATGAATTTTGTAAATTGAGTCTTATTTTTGAATGTCCTTGGGGACTCCCATAAAAACAGAGAAGCCTTTTGATTACGTGAATACTTTCCTGCTCTCTTGTCTTGCAATTTTTTTATTTTTCTAAGTCTGGGTTTTTGTATATTTAGTCTGCTTAAGGAGAGACCACCTGTGGACGAAACGGAGGGAATAAAGGGTGAGTTGTCCCCGTCATAGTCTGCGGGATTCAGGCCGAGTGCCGGGAGAAGACTTCAGAGTCAGGCCAGGGGCAGGGCAGCCTTAGAGTGGCCTGCTTCACGGACATCCAGGAGCAGGCAGAGCCGCACGCTGCTGTGACCAGGACTCGAGGGGGCAGCTCATAGCTTTGGGGCCAGAGCAACCGGGATTTGGCTTCTGAGTCCATCACCCACCAACTGTGTCCTCCAAGAGGAGTCATCAGACCAGTGCACTGAGGTTCCTCAACTCCATGATAAGGCTGAGGCCATTTCCCTTAAAAGCTGCTTAAGATTGTGCCAGACAAGTGAGATACTCAGTAAACGGCACCCGTGTTTAGTGAGGGGCCGGGATCTTTCGGTACAAAGCCCCTTGACCAAACTGGAACTGGAATGTCCAGTCTCTCCCTCTTTACATCCTCCATTCCCGACCCCACTTTGTGCTGTTCTTGGGGTCTACTAAAGGTGGTGTTTCTCCCCGTGATCTGCATAGACAGTGATCCATCCGCACAGTCTCTCACAAGTGCAAATGTCACAGTCGCCGTCTAGTTTTTACAGCAAGCTGCTGCCCCATGCTCCCGGCCCCCACCCTGGTACCCAGACAAGGGCAGAATCTTAGGGTGGGCCAGTCCCCCTACTGAGCCACTATCTGCTTTGTGGCTGGAGACAGAACAGCCCCTGGCCTCCTGTACTTCCACCTCCTTCCTCTTACCCTCGGTGCCTTCCCAAGGCATCCTCTGCCTGCCGCTTCCCCTTCAAGGCTCAGCACCCCTAACTTTGCCCTCCTTCCCTCCACCTGAATTTTCCCTCCCAGGTAGGTGGCAGGGGCTCAACCAGCTACTAGATGTATGATCTTGATTTGTGGTTGTTAGTGCCATCAGTCCATTCCGGCAGCAAAGCGGAACCCTGCCCGGTCTTTCTGTGCCATCCTCTCACCTTCCGGCGCTCTACCAGATGATGCTCCACTGCTGTTCACAGAATTTTCACGGCCAATTTTTTTCAGAAGTGGATGGCCAGGTCCTTTTTCCTAGTATGTCTTTGTCTGGAAGCTCTGTTGAAACCTGTCCACCATGGGTGACACTGCTGGTATTTGAAATATCAGTGACATAACTTTCAGCATCACAGCAACACGCAGCTGCCACAGTGTGACAACTGACGGATGGGTGGTGTGGTTCCCTGACTGGAAAGGAACTCGGGCTGAGACAGTGAGAGTGTCCATCTTAACCAACAGACCGCCGGGGCGAGCTGTGATCTTGGTGCATTACTTTTAATCCTAAAGCCTCTGTTTCCTTATCTGTGAAGTGGAAAGGATGGTATCTGACTGAAAAGCCCCAGAGATCAAGGATCATATACAGGAAGGCCCTTGTTGTGCGTTATTATTGTGAGCTTTTTTGAGCTAAGGACTGCGGCCGGTGGGGAAAGACTAATGGCTGAGCCAGGTAACACCTTTGCACTTAGCAGGGACTTTGAGTCCTTGCCTGTGAAGGGGCTGTCTCTGGAGGCAGGGTGGCACAGTGGGAAGCCAGGTGGGCAGGCGGGCAGGAGGGAATGAGCAGCGTCAAGCGCCTGCTCTGTGCCCAGCTCTGCACTGGGCCTTCTGTGTTGCCGTGGCCTCACAAGAACGCTCTCCCCTGCCTCTGGCTCCCCTGGGTCTAGATCTAGGCAGTCTGGGTGGTGGCAGGGTGGGCTGGCTTCCAGCGGACCCTGCAACGTGCCGTTGCTCCATCGCTCCTGTGTTCTCCGCCAGTCTCGGGGCCTGGTGAAGCTTCAGCAAGAAAAAGGGAAAGGAAGAGAGAGGGAGAGGCAGACAGAGGGAAGCAGCTGAGTGAGCTGATGACCATGCCGTGCTGTTAGTATCCATCAAGACTTTGTTGATTCCTTTCTGTGAACTCTCCAGCCTCACTATCGATCTTCAAGCGCTGCAGTCGAATAGGAATTCCTCTCACTGTCAGAGCTGGGTGTGCTGGCCGCTCCAGGGGGCATGGGGAATTCCGAGTCCCAGGACACAGGTAAGATTCTGTGGCGGAGCTTCTTTTCCAGAGATCACTGGTCTCTCTGAAGGACTTCCCGTCTGGTGGCGGTCGTCCCCCTCCCTAAGAAAAAGGAAAGGTGGTCTGCTGGGTGACATGCAGGTGGGCTTGGCAGGGACACACACCCGGGTTTGGCTCCTGTTCAGCCACGTCCTTTACTTGCTGTGGGACCTCAGGTGCATTACAGAACCTTTCCATTCATGTGGTTTTCATTCAGTAACTATTTATTGAGCGCCCACTATGTACTGGGTACTTGGGATATACCAGTGAGTGAATTAGACCTGATACCTGTTTTGATCACGTTCTTTTTTTCTTGCTTACAGAGGTCACTTTTTATTTTAAATTTTTATTATGGAAAATGTCAAATATACACAGAAGAAGAGTTTTCACTAAACCCCTACATAACCATCACCAAGTTTCAACAATTATTAAGCAGTTGAGCAGAGCTTTTAGCCAGTAGACTAAACAATTACAGTGCACTGTGACGAGAGCTAATGGAAGTTGCTGTGAGACCTTAGGTGAGTTACTGAACCTCTCTCTGCCTCAGTTTCTTCGTTTACAAAATGGAAAAAAATGTACATATAGGGAAGTATAGAGGATTAAATGAGGTACTTCACGTAGCGTGCTGAGGACGGCGTCTGTAGGCTGGTGAGGACCTCATCCATGTGAGCAGTCACAGGGCTGCTGGGAGGGTTCAGTGAGAGAATGTATGCAGAGCTGCTGGCGTGGGGTGATGATGGTGTGATAGTCGCAGTGGGATAAGGGAATGTGGGGATCATTGCTGTGACGCTGGCTGCTTATAGCAAGTGCCTGGCCAATAGCACGCATTCAATAGATGGTGATGATGGTGATGGCGATGGTGATGGTGGTGATGGCGGTGATGACGGTGATGAGATGTTTTCAGCATAGTTGGTGAAAAAGAGTTAAGAGGATATAAGATGGAATATTGTGATTGACATGTGCTAATGAAAGGAGCTGGAGAGATCATTTAAAAAAGGCATTATCCTGTTAGGTGAAAAATAAAAAAGTATTAAATATGAAGGTATTAAAATGCTGAAGCGATGTAAAACCCTGGCATGTGCTGAGTGCCTTCCACGTGCAAGGCGTCGGGCTGAGTCTGTGGGGCTCTCGGTCGGGATCCTGCCTTTGCCTTCAAGGAGATGACCCTCTATTTGGGAGATGGCACAGGGGCTCCTGAGAAATTATGACAACAAATTATTTCAACAGCAGCCCAACACCAGAGAAGAGCTGACAGAGGTGAAGCTGATTTATTGGCCCGTTAATTATAGGGACATTAACCGCTCGTGAGTTCAGAGAACAGATCATTCCAGGTGAAGACATCAGGGCCGCCTCACCTGGACCGTTAGCTCTTTAAGGATGAGTAGGAGATATAAAGTGGGTCCCTCCAAATGTGGTTCCGAGGTCAATGAAATAATATCGAACCTTGGTTCCAAGTTCACACAGCTTGGTGATTTTGGAGTTGTTTTTAGGTTTGGTTCAAATCCCTGGTGCCCTGTCTGGCGCTGGAGAGTAGAAGCTTGGTAGATGAAGCCTCAGGTGTTGGGGCTTTGGGACAGGCCCCACTCGGGCAACGGCCCCAGACCTGGGAAGGAGGGTCCCATCCAGGTGAGGGAACGGCTTTGCTCGCCAGTCTTGGGCGGGCTACCTCCCCCCTTGGACTTGGGGTATCCCGTTGTGAAATGGGAAAGCCATTCCAACCTCTCTGCGTAGCAGGGGCTGTTGCGAGGGCTGCATGAGATCACCGTAGAGTACCATCTCTTCAGCTGGCCGGACTCAGGCTGTTTTCAAGGTGGTTTCATCTAATCCCACTTTCAGAAAGGGTGAGTTTTTTCTTCACCTTCAGGGATCCATTACCTCGACCCCCAGTATCCTGAAAGGCTTGATCAGAGGTTGTCTACACAGGCCAGAGCCTTAGGATACAGATGAGAGTGTCTTCAAACTGGGCAGTGGGCCAAGGGCTGGCTGCTGGAGAAGAGAAGCCGACAGCCCTGTGCCTGGTCCTCTCTGGTCTGGCTCTACCGCGACAGATGCTGTTGAGCTAAGGTATGGATGAGATTTCGACAGTAATGCTTCATGATTTACACTTGCCTGTGAGGCATTTGCATTTTAGCCAAGACTTCCTAGAGACTATACTTATTCCAAGGAATTACTCTGCAGTAGAAATATGACAGGCTGTGTAATCTGGTGGAAACAACACTGGATATTTATAAGGAGATGTGTGTTAGATTTTGTTGCAGAATAATTTATGTAGTACAGTTCTATTTTTTTTTCTTTGTTCTTTTGAGGAAGAGTGGCCCTGAGCTAGTATCCGGGCCCATCTTCCTCCATTTTACATGTGGGACGCCTGCCACAGCATGGCTTGATGAATGGTGCTAGGTCCACACCTGCGATCCGAACCAGCCAACCCCCAGGCCGCCAAAGCAGAACGTGCGAACTTAACTGCTGAGCCCACCCGGCCAGCCCCAGTACAGTGCTATTTTTTATAGAAGATGATAAGTCAATTGGATAATCACTGTGAGTACATACACGCACTTAAGTGCACGTATGAAAAGATCCAGAAGGATCCGTGTCTGGTAACAATGGCGAATTTGGGAGGGATCTAGGATAGGAGGTAGGATGGCCAACAAGTGGTATCGTCTTCTCTGTAACATTTCAGTTTTGTCCAAAGAGAATATATGCATGTCTCGGAGCTGGACATTTGGAGTCAGAGTGCTGGTTCTCTGGAACTCCTTGGATAAAAGTCAGTGTCGTTGTCCCCTCTGTAGCAGAGTGATTGGATGCTCACCTGTCCATTTCTTCTTCCTGGTCCCACAGGAAGACTACATTTCCCAGCCTCTCTTGCAGTTAGTAATCACATGACTAGTTCTGGCCAGTGAGATGTGTGCGGAAGTGATGTCTTCCATTTCTGGCCTCACCTCAAATCCACCTCACCAGCTTCCTCACATTTACCTCCCCGGGTAAATGTTAGAGAGAGTGGTGTCCTGGGATGGAGGGGCCTTCATCCCTGAGTGTCCACTTGGAAAGCCACCTGGCTCACATTAGACTGTGACATGAGCGAGAAGTGAACCCCTTGTGTCAAGCCACTGAGATTTTGGGGTTGTTTGTTGCCAATGCTAGGTATATTAATCACCTTAATATAGCTTCTCTCTTGGTTCTGAATATGCATTTCTGTCCTACTGTCTAAACTCAGTTTCTTCACCGTAAGGTGGGGAAAGTCACATTTTTTTTTACCTTTCTTGACTGCCTTGGAGGGTTGTATGTGAAAACTCAACAGCAGATCTGATTGTGAAACTGCTCTGTGGCTGCTGAAGTGTGGCAGACGGGGTGGGGGGGCGTGGCGTAGGAACCTTGCCTGTTGGAGCCCCTCGGGCCATGTGGTACAGACCAGGCTGAGTGGGCAAGAGCCCTGAGAAGAAGGGCCTGGTCTCAGACCATCTCAAGGGCTGGGGTGAGAGGGGTGGGAGAGAGGGGCTTGGGAGCAGGGCCTGTGGGCATCCTCCAGCTGCAGAGAGGAGCCTGTGGCTGGAGGCGATTGCTGCAGCTTCTCCAGTTACAGTAGTATCGAGGATCAGGCAAGGATCAGTTCCCAGGATCAATTCACTGCAGGCTGATAAGAGATTCCATGTGTTTTGGGGGATTGGCCACTGCCCAGGCCAAAGCAAAAACTTGCACTGTAAGCAGTAATTAAGAAGCGATTTGCCCTTGGCCCCTGTTCCTGGGACGATTGCCAGCCCCTGTGAGCCTTCAGAGCTGCTGGCCTCAAGAGCCAGCTTGATGGGGACAGGTGACTCGTGCCTACACGCACTGCAGCCCATGTGGGCCTTGGCAGGACTCTGTCCTCGCTCCAGGCCCCGCTCATCTGGTGCTCCTGTTCTGCTGGTGAATACTGTTAGAAAGGGGCTTTTATGGCACAAAGGCCAGTCTGCCCAAATGGCCGGTTTGCCAGGATAATGGGCCAGTGTGGTCCTGCAGAAAGAGCTCTGGGCTCTGGTGGTATCCAGAGTAAGCTGCGCGAATCTGGCCACGCCATGCTGTGCTCTGGGCCTGTTTCCTCCTCTCCACAATGGTCAAGGGGGTCTTGTTTGTCCACTCACAGACCCTGGGAGACAGTGCGGCACCAACAGACAGCTTCCCTGACCTCACAGAGCTTCCAGTCTGGTTCATCACTACGTGCCCTTTGAGCTCAAGAATTCTTAGGTTCTGTGAAGAATGAACACTGCCATCTGAAGCTTTCCATTTTGCAGAGAAGAGAGTGGAAATGCATTTGGGGGTGAGATAGAGGAAAAAAGATGGAAGAAAGCAGGACTTTTTTGGAGACTCCAATATATAAACATTCTGCAGATCTCTGTAATATATGCACTGACATGTACTTTTTGCATGTGGGAGCTTAAAATCGTTTGGTATGTTTAAGAAAGTGGTGGGAGGGGAAGACGAAAAGCAGATGGGGAAGAGAACAGAAAGGACATTTCTTTTGCCTTTACTCATGGTCATATCATTTCGTAGGAAGGCATAATTTATGTACATCCATGCAAATGGTCATGCAAATGAGCTGATTTCCTAGAGTTAATCATTTCTCCTCTCCCCGCTCAGTGAGTGAACTGCAGCAGGAAGGGAGTGACTCACTGTTTCACAATCAAAACTCCCCCAGGTCTCAGCCTCTCTTCCCAAAGGCACACACTTTTCCATCAGAGACTCCCTCGGCTTCTGGAGAGCAGAGCCAGCTGAGAAACAGAGCTTATCTGGGGCAGCGCCCCAGCCAGGAGGCCACAGAAGAAACAAAGGAAGAGCTGAAGGACAGAGTCACCAGTCCATCCGTTCAGAAATTCACATCTTTGTCTGACAGGATTTGCTACCCCACTATTTTGCGGGGTGGAATGTCTTTCAGAATAGAAATGCACTTGGTCAGTTAGCTGAGGAGAGACTCCTTTCTCCTTCCTGGCGAGCCTGTGGCTGGTGCACGTCCGCCTCTGGCCATGGCGCTGCAGGCTGGTCCAGCAGCTCATCGCAGAGGGTGCTTTCCAGGCTCTGGCCTCTTGCCCGCCCTGGCCCGACCCTGCGCCTGCCCGATCCTGCGCCTGCCCCAACTCTGCACCTGCCCCGACTCTGCACCTGCCTGACCCTGTGCCTGCCCTGACCCTGTGCCTGCCCCGACCCTGCGCCTGCCCTGACTCTGCACCTGCCTGACCCTGTGCCTGCCCTGACCCTGTGCCTGCCCCGACCCTGCGCCTGCCCTGACTCTGCACCTGCCTGACCCTGTGCCTGCTCCAACCCCGTGCCTGCTCCGACCCTGCGCCTGCCCTGACTCTGCACCTGCCTGACCCTGTGCCTGCCCCGACCCTGTGCCTGCCCTGACCCTGCGCCTGCCCGACCCTGCGCCTGCCCCAACTCTGCACCTGCCCTGACTCTGCACCTGCCTGACCCTGCGCCTGCCCGACCCTGCACCTGCCCCGACCCTGTCCCTGCCCCAGCCACCTCTTGCTCTTGTTTCCTTGGATGAAGAAATTACATCTTATATCATCCAAAGCAGAACTGACCATTAATTAATAACAACCACAGCTTACATTTATAAACTGATTTGCAATCTGCACAGCTCTTTCACAGACTTTCCCCCCTATTTGTTCTCTGCCATGTCTCTTTGGAGGGAGGTCTGTACTTAGGGTTGTGCAGACTTCAGCTCAGCAAGTTTAAATGGCCTGCCTGGGATCAGTGATGGAAGCCCAGAGGCTCTAACTCTATATCCTTTGCTTGCCCCTCCACAGCAGTGTGTAGTGTGTGTGTGTGCTGGGATGTGTTGTGTATGGTATATGTGTGTGTGTGGTGGGGTGTGTGCCTGAGTGTGTAGGGGTGAGGTGGACGTGTGCAGTGGTGGTGGAGGTCGGGGAGGCTGTCATCTGTACTGGCTCGTCCTGGGCCAGCAGGGACATCCGCCTTCCTCACCGGAGTCTGCCTGTACGCTCGCAGCTCCAGCGCTGCTGGTGTCTGGCCATCCTTTTTAGACCAAGTCACACCACAGTTTGTCTCGGGACATCCCTGGGGGGCTACCAAGATCTGCCAGTGGAGGGTTCGGAGAGGGCAGAGTGCAGCTGCCTTCTGAGACTTCAGCTTCAAAAGGCTGGGGCCACTCCCAAGCCTCCTGGGCACCCCTCAGTGACAAATGCGTGGTTTCATGATGTGAGAGTTCTGGGAGCCCTTCCTAACCTGCCTCTCTGATTTCCGGCCTGCACCGTAGCTTGGATTCACAAGCTCCATACATTTGTCAGCTGCTGTAATTTGTTCTCAAACACCTCCTTCAAACTTGAAGAGAGATCTGCTCGCTCTGGTGTTTTGGGGTTTGGTAAACAGTGTCCACCAACCCCTCTCATTGAGATTTTCTAGACTCCCATCCTCATCATCCCCTTGGCATTCCTAGGAAGCCTTGAGTGACAGAATAAATCTTCAGACTCCCAGGTGCACGGTCTGCACCACTGGCTGGGTGCCTGCTCTGCGCTGACACAGACTGGGAGATTCAGACGTGCCATCTGACTTTAAACATGCTTTCAGTTGTTTTATCCATATAATGATTCCACGTGGTCAAATGAAAGCAACAGCGCCTTCCCCCATCCCTTCCAACCTGGCCAATCCCAAACAAAGCTACTTTGACTGTTTCTCTGTTCAGGTCTTTGGGTGGTTACCTTCCTATCGAAATATTAATACACGCTCTCAGTTCATCTCCACAGCAGTCTCCATTATACAGATGAAGAAACTGAGTCTTAAAGGGGAAGACTGGTTTGCCAGGGTCGCTTGAGCTTGGAACTGGCCTAACCCAGGCTAGCCTCCAGACCTTTGGCTGAAAGCCACAGTGTGTGCAAGGGGTGAGCGTCCCCTTCCTTTCTGCCCCGGTGTCCCCTGGAGCCCCTCTCACCCGTCGCCATCCCCGAAGTCATCCTCTGGCTTCCTGGTCAGTGCTTCTGAGTCGCTGCTTAGCTCAGAGCAGGACTTCTACCTGTTAAACAGGCTGCTCGGGCCCCTCATATCCCAGGCCAGTGCCATCTCTGGGTTTGAACAAGCTGCTGGCAACCTCAGCTCCAGGAACTTCGGGTCATTTCTTCTGGAAGTGATGCTCCCAGCAAGACAGAGCCAGACTGGCTGGGGGCTCCCAGGCCCAGTGTGCTGCCCATGTCCCCCATGACGTGCCTCAATGAAGGTGAGCTGGTAGGACCTATCCTTCAGGGAAGAAACAACGTGAAGATCAGAGATCACCCACACGTTCTTGATGTGTGGCAAGAAGGATCACTTCCTCTCTTGTTTTTTACAGGTTTATTGAAGTATAATTGCTATATAAAAAACTGCACATCTTTAATGTATATAATTTGATCATAGGCATATCCCCATGAAATCATCACCATAGTCATGGTAATAAACATGTCCATCACTTCCAAAACTTTCCTTGCATCCCTTCACTTTTTTTGTTGTTTTGGGTTTTTGTGGTAAGAACACTTACCATGAGATCTACCCTCTTAACAAAATCTTAAGTGCACAGTACGGTGTTGTTAACTATAGGCGCAAAGCTGGAGAGTGGATCCCTGGAACTCACTCATCTTCTATAACTGTGACTTTCTGCCCGTTGAGCAACAACTCCCCATCCCTCGACCCCCAGCCTCTGATAACCACTGTTCTACCCTCTGCTTCTCTAAGCTTGACTATTTTAGATAGCTAATGGGAATCATGCAGTATTTGCCCTTCTGTGACGGGCTTATTTCACTCAGCATGATGTTTTCTAGGTCCATCCATGTTGTCACAAGTGGCAGGATTGCCTTCTTTTTTAAGGCTGAATAATATTCCATTTTATGTGTATACCACATTTTCTGTATGTGTTCATCTGTTGGTGGATATCGGGTTGTTTATCTTGGCTATTTTGCATAATGCTGCAATGAACATGGGAGTGCCACCTCTTTGAGATTCTGATTTCAGTTCTTTTGGATATATACCTAGAAGTAAGATTGCTGGGTCATAGGGTAGTTCAATTTTTAATTTCCTGAGGAAGCCCCATACTGTTTTCCAAAGCAGCTGCACCACTCTACATGCCCACCAAAGTGCACAAGAGTTCCAGTTTCTCCACATCCTCATCAAAAGTTAGCTTTTGCTTAAAAAAAATGTTTGTTTTAGGAAGATTAGCCCTGAGCTAACATCCAGTGCCAATCTTCCTCTTTTTGCTGAGGAAGATTGGCACTGAGCTAACATCTGTGCCCATCTTCCTCTATTTTATATGTGGGATGCCTGCCACAGCATGGCTTGATGAGCAGTGTATAGGTCTGTGCCCAGGATCCAAACTGGCAAACCCCAGGCCGCCAAAGTGGAGCACGTGAACTTAACTACTGCACCACCAGGCTGGCCCCATCGTGACAAGTGTCAAATGATAGGAAGGATCACTTTCATCCCAAGGGGACCACTTTTTTTTTTTTTTGGCATCTATATCCTCTTATTGAATTCAGTTGTACCATAGACTGAAAATTCGTATGAAGCTCTACCCTCAATGTGATGGTGTTAGGAGGCGGGGCCTTTGGGAGGTGGTTAGGTTTAGATGAGGTCATGAGGGTGGAGCCCCCATGATGGGATTACTCCCTTATAAGAAAAGGAGGAGACCCCAGAGCTTCAGCCATGTGCCGACACAGTGAGAAAGCAGCGTCTGCAAGCCAGGAAGAGGGCTCTCCCCGAGAACCAAATCCACCAGCACCTTGATCTGGGACTTCCCGGCCTCCAGACTGGGAGAGATCACTGCATGTCTTCAAGCCACTCAGTATATGGCATTTTGTTACAGTGGCCCAAGTTGACTAAGACAAATTGAAATGTGAAAAAGTAGACAGCTGTAAAATTAAGCAGTGTCATTAACGAGTATATATTTTTGTATAATACACTGTATTTTTAGAACAGTTTTAGATTTACAGGGAAACTATAAAGATAGTACAGAGAGTTCCCATGTTCAGTGCACCCAGTTTCCCATTATTAGCATCTTACATTAGTATGGTACATTTGTTACAATTAATGACCCACTGTTGATCCAGTTTTATTACTAAAAGTCCATACTTTATTCAGATTTCCTTCGTCTTTTCTTAATGTCCTTTTTCTGTTCCAGGATGCCATACTACATTCCATCATCATGTGTCCTTAGGCTCCTCTTGGCTGTGACAGTGTCTCAGACTTTCCTGGTTTTGATGACCTTGACAGTTTTTAGGAGCGCTGGTGGCCACTCGTTTTCCAGGGTGTAATTTTGGCTGATTTGGTTGTTATCAGTCATTGGTGAAGGCGAGGCCCCAATTAAGGTTGTCCAAGCCTTATGTTGGGGAGTCTCACAGTGGGTGAGAATTTGGGACTAAATACACCACTTTCCTGGGCAAAATTTCAATCAAAGGAATTCTCATCCCACCCATCTGTGCAAGCCAGAGATGTAAGCTGTTTCCAGGGCCCAGACGAAGCCAAGCCCATCATCTGCTGAGCACTGCTCATTTCCCAGTCATCGGGCGGGAGGCACCCTGCTTCACTGGGACCAGCGCAGCCCAGGGAGGCAGCATGAGGGGCGGTGAACCGCGCCCCTCGAGTTGTGTCTAGTTCTGCCCCTTGCAGCCTGGGGAACCCTGGCCAAGTGACTCTGTTTCCTTATGTCAGTCAAAGGGAGGGTAACAGTAGTACCCATCCTAGTTAATATGTGCAAAGTGCTTCTAACAGGCCTGGCACGGAGTCAGCACTATTATTATTATTATTATTCTATAAAAGCACCAATTAAAGCAGCAATGACTTGAAACAACTTCTGATGAAAGTAAAAGACAAAAGTGCCAAAGCAGGTCTGCGTCTGAACACCAACAAGACAAATCATGACCACAGAAGAACTACACAACTTTGACGTAGACAAGGAAGACATTGAAATTGTTAAAGATTATGTTTGCCTCGGTTCAGTCATCGATTTCTCTGGAGGCTGCAGCCAAGAACTCAAGAGAAGCCTGAGACTCGGAAGGGCAGCAATGGGAGAATTAGGAAAGATCATCAAGTGTAAGGAAGTGTCATCAGAGACCAAGGCTGAGATCCTCCACATCCTCGTTTTCCCAGTTACTGTGTGCGAGAGCACAAGCTGCACAGTGAGGAAGGCCCACAGGAAAGATGGCTTCACTTGAAATATGGTGTTGGAGGAGAGCTCTACAGACACCCTGGACTGCCGGGAAGAGGAACAAGTGGGTCCTAGAGCAAATTAACCTGAACTGTCGCTGGAGGCAGTGATGATAAAAGTGAGGCTGTCCTGCTTTGGGCCCATCAGGAGAAGGCAGGATTCTTTGGAGAAGACAGTAGTACTGGGAGAAGCAGGAGGCGGCAGGAAAAGGGGGAGACCAAATCTGAGACGATTGACTCCATAAAGGAGGCCACAGGCGTGAGCCTGCAGGAGATGAGTGGGCTGTCGAGGACGGGACCCTGCGGACAACACTCACTCACCGGCAGTCAGAGGAGATGGAGCTGGCTTGATGGCACATAGCAATAATGACAAACCAATTACAACTGGAAATGACTGACACATAGAGGAGACAGGTGAGTGCCTCTGTCCACAGCACAGTTCCTAACTGATGCAAGTGGCATGGCTGTCGTTATATTTTTAAGCTCTCTTTAAGACACAGACCAGGAATGTGCGACACACAGGAAGTGCTAAACAAGCCTTAGCTGTTATTAGGATAGTATGTTTCACCAGCACCCAGCTAGGTGATTCAGGTCCTCTAGCCCGGAGGTTAACCTGTGAGCTTAGCGGTCGTGTGGACTCACTTCAAACCTGGTTGCTCTAACCACCAGCTGTGTGATCTTGGGCAATTTACCACACCTTCCTGTGCCTCACTTTCTCCTCTGTAAAATGGGGATCACTATAGAACCTCCTTATAGGATTGTGGTGACGATTAAATGAGATGATGTGTGTCAGCATGTAATGAGTGGTCAATAAATGGTGGGGATGAACGTTGTTATCACATCTGTGGGCACCGGCCTGATTAGGGGCTCAGGGAGAGATCACCAGCGGCAGGTGTGGTGGGTGTGTGGAGGAGGTGACATCTGAGATCCAGTCCCCTATCCGCCTGGGACTCAGGTTACCCAAGCTTTCCCACAGCCTCAGTCCTTAAGGTGAAGATTTCATGCCTCCTTCTATTGTCTGTTGAGGTGTCATCTGGTTAAATGAACATTTAAAAAAGTCTGCCACGTGCCATAGACCATGCTAAATGCTTTCATGCATATTATTTCATTAGCATAGGCCCCCAGGCCCCTGTGCTGCCCACTGTCGCAGCCACCTCTTGTCTTCCTTTTCAGAGGCTCCTGCCCTCATGGCCCATAGCCCAGGCTGAGTTGTCGCCAGGTGGAAGCCAGGGCACTGAGAAATGGAACTCTGCCTAGGACCCCTTGACACTCCCCCCCCGCCCCCCCAGACCACCACCATCCGGGCAGCACCGCCGAGACAGTATCAGCAGAGGGCCTGGCCCAGTGTCTGGCTCATGGTGGCTGTTGCCCTTGGGTGTTCTTCAGTCTCATGTCCTGCTACTGTAGCCAGGAGACAGACCAGGAAACTACTGGAGGGTGACAACCTTGCCTCATTTGTTTAGGTTACCAGTGACTTCCTCTGCCCTCAGAAAGAGCAAGAACTGAGGGGTTCTTTTTCTTCTTTAAAAAAATTTTCTTTTGGTTAACAAAAGAAATAAACTGTCAGCAGTTTCCTTGTTGAGAAGGGATTTGCAGCATGAAAGGAGGTCATTTTGACAAGTCCTGTGAGTTGCGCTGGGCACAGGGGAACTTTCTGGCAAATCAGGGCCTAGCAGAACTGCTGAAGTATTTTTCGAGGCCCCAGAGAGCCGTGTAATTCCAGACAGAGTTCCTAGGGGGAGTGTTTGCCCCCACTGGGAATAACTGTGCTGGGCACAGGCCCAAAGAGAGCCAGGAGGATCAGCACATTTGACTCAAGCTGCTCTCCTCCCAGCTCCTTTCCCCTCCCCCCCAGCCTCTGTGGACAGTGGATCCTGTCCCCTTTCCCTGGTAGGGGCTATTAGGAGACTGGCCAGGTGGCATCAGGGGGCGTTGGCTGGATGCAAGGGACCCAGGAGGGCAGCTGAGTCTGCTGGAGGAGCCAGTGACCTCTCGGCGACAGTGTCCCAGGGCAGCCCTGACCCTCTCTCTACATCTCAGAGTGGGAGAGACCTCAGATGCCCTCTAGTCTAGGAGAGAAACTTCTGTAAAAGGCCAGGCAGTTAATATTTTAGATTTTGCAGACCATACAGTTTCTGTCACAACTGTTATTCTTGATTGATTTTTTCCAACCATTTAAAAATGTAAAAACCGTTCTTAGCTCGTAAACTGTACCAAAACAGTCAGTGGCTGGATTTGGCCTGTGGGCCAGTTTGTGGACCCCGATCTCATCCGTGTTCCTTCTCCTGCTTCCTCATGTTCCTCTGACAAGAGGGGTTATCCAGCCTCTGGCTGAACATCTTCCCAACAGCTTATGCCCCGTTACTGCTGTGACTGGATGTGAAAAGACTCAGTGGTAGTGGGCTGGTCTCCAGGACGCCTCCTTCCTTCTAGCTACGCCCCTTGCGGCTGCTCTGACCCAATTCCTGACCGCCTTCTCCCTACCTGCAGTTCATACGTGTGCTTGCTGGCAATTAGCCTTGTCCCGGGGTGTGACGACCATCCCGGTCAGAGCCCTGTGCCGGGAGGTGCATCTGCCGGTGACGGTGTTCTGTGGTACTGAGTGTATGTAATGGCGGCAGGAGAACAGTAAGCGGCAGCACTGAGCTGCATTTATTTGTTTTCACCCTCGGCAGGATCCTTAGACCCAGCAGGACTGTAGCCTTTACGTGCCCATCATTGGCCAGACAAGGATGCTGAGCTCCAGAGTCGGGGCAGGTGCTCTGGAATCCTTACCTGAGCTCCGCCCCCATATTGCTTTCGCTAAGACTGGGCTGTATTCGTGTACTTTGTGCGAGCTCTTTGATGTCGCCGTGGTGACCACTAAAAGTCCACTCTGGGGCCCTGATGACCTCTTTCTGCAAATCCAGGTCCAGATGCACCCATGCAACTATGGCCGAAATAGTGGGGGAGACGCTAATAGTGGGGGGGCCAGGCTGGAGATTGCAGAGCAGCCTTTATTGTGACTTGTGTTGTGGGTTTGGGGACGGGGTTTGAGGGGTCCAGGGAGGGTACTTGGGTGCACCTGGAGTTTACAAGAATGAAACCATAGTCTTGCCCCTGACGTCGTAGTCGCTTCTTTTGCGTGATCCTCGCCAGCTGACTGGTGTTCCAAACCCGAAGAGCTGAGGACTCTAGAAACCTGAACGTCACCTTCCCCTGCCTCTGCCTTGCCCCCGACATCCGGTTCATCTCCAGGTCTGCTGTGTTGCCTCCTAAGGATTTTTCAGATTGTCTTCTGCTCTCTACCCTGCTGCCGTGGCCTGCTTGAGACCACCATACCCCAACCCTGGACAGCCTTCAGACCAGCCCCGTTCCTCTCCGCTGCCAGAGAGCCTTTTCTGAGACACACCTTGGACATGGTACTCTGACATGTTAAAAGCCCTCATGCTGCTCAGGATACAGTGAGAACCCCCAGCTTGTCATGCCAGGCCCACCAGGCCCTCCATTCCTATCTGTTGCTGCTCTCTGATTTTAGCTCCAGCCACATTGTTGTTCCCTGCATTCTCAGCTGTTTCTTGCCTCCATGCCTTTGTCCATGCGGGGTCCTCTGCCTGGAGCACCATCCCTCTCCAATCGCCAAGCTACACCTCTCCTCCTCCTGGCTACCCTCTGCTTATCCTTTAAGACTCAGCACAGACATGGCCTCCAGGAAACCCGCCCCACCCTCCTGCCGCAGCCCCTCTATGCTCCTGTCATCCCCAGACTCAGCTCTGTTATCACCTTGGCCTGTTGTCATGGTGATTTTCCCAAGAATGTGACCTCCTTGAGTGCCAGCCCTGTTTTGTGTATTTCTTTGTAACCACAGCACTAACACGGTGCCTGGAACACAGATGTGCTCAATATAAGTTTGATAACTGCATGAATGGGTGAGTGAGAGACCAGATGAGAACTTGAGACACCATCTGGCCCTCCACTGGGGAAACTCTAACCCATGTTTTGGGAACCAGGATCAGGAGATAACGCGATCCTACGCAGTGCCCACTCTCACGTTTGACCATCTTTCTTGTCACAACTCCCTTCCTGATATCTAATCTACCCTAAACCCCTGGCACTTCAGTTTAACCGTGTTCCATGAACCTCGCAGATGGAGAGCAGCCGCTTAGCATCTACTGGAGCTTTTAATATAAATTCTGGACAGATTTTTCTCTTTGATAATGGCAAAATAAAAGTCCTCAGAAAGGAAGCACCACCCCTCTCCTACGTTGCAGGGCAGTGGGTGCATCTCCCCCAGAAACCTGTAATCAGGGGGCCTCAGAAAGTGTAGAGACCACTGTGAATTGCCCAGGGGTGACTGGGGAAGACCCCAGAGGTGGGCTGGTTGCAGAATCCATCTGAAGGGAGCTTCTAGGGGTGACCCGTGATATCCTTTGAGAGGACCTGATGCAGCCTGGACGGAGACCTGGCTGGGCTTGGGCTGCCCTCGCCCCAGCCTGCTCATGAATAGATTCTCAAGCTAGGTTTTCTTCCCACCGCCCCGCCCCCCCCCCCCCCCCCCCCCCCATATTTGGCCTTGGAGTCAGCTTCTGGTAGGGAGTAGAGATTGGAGAGGGTATGCTATTTGCCTGGCCTTTTCTCTCCCTTCCCCAGCACCCCAGTCTGCTCTGGGGCCAGGTTTCTAAAAAGTCTTACCTAACAGAGCCAGTTCTCTAATCCCCAGGGGACAAGCCAGGGTGTGTGGCTCTAGATTGATGGAGGTGTAACAAATTCCCTCCGATGTGTGGTAGGTGAGGTCACACCCCTGTGGGTGGAGGATAGGGTTGCCAGATTTAGTAAATAAAAATACATGCAAACATGGCACAGGATACCCAAACGTTATTCGTTGTTTATCTGAAATTCACATTTATCGGGCATCCTGTGTTTTCTCTGATAACCCTTGTGGAGAAATCTCCCTTGAAAGGGGTAGGCATTCCCAGTGTCAATCAATCAAGAAGCAGTGTGTCCTCATTAAGGAGAGGAGGATTGGGAATCTGGGCCTAGGTACCAAGGTCACTCCTCTTGGCTTTGCTTTCTTGGGGCTCCCAGTCTCTGGCCAGCTCGGTGGTAGGAGATGCAGCCTCTGCTTCATTGAGCAGGAGCCAGGCAGGGAGCTGATAAGTTGGGCATTCATCTCTGAGTTTATTTGCCCCTTGTTGACCCTGTTAACAGGTCAAGTTAGGTCTTATGTTCTGGCCTTGTGTCTGCTGGGCTGAGAGCATCAAAGGAATGGCGTGGTCAGTGCGTGGGGCAGCAGTGCGCGCTGAGGCCAACTGGCAGTGGCAGTGGGGAGGTGGGTCCTGAGGAAACGGCGTTGACTTTGGGGACACTTCTATTTCTCCTCCCAGTGGGGAGTCTTCCTCTCTTTTTAGTCTTAGAGGATCTGGGCTTGAGTTTTAAAATAATTTTTAAATTTATTTTTTTAATTCAAGTGCAGTAAAATTCACTTCCCTTTTTGTTCAGTCCTGTGAGTTGTGACATATGCATAGAATTGTGTACCACCACAGTCAAGATACAGAACAGCTCCGTCACCCCCCGGAATTCTCCCGTGTGCCCCTTTGTCGTCAGTCCTCGCCGACCCCCACCACCTGGCAGCCAGTCCTGCGCTCCACCCTACAGTTTTGTCTTCTCCAGAATGTCGTATAAACGAGACCATGTGGCACGCAGCCTTTGCATCTGGCTTCTTCTACTTAGGTAGTGCATCTGAGATCCATCTGTGTTCTTGTGAGTGTCAGTGGCCTGTTCCTGAGCAGTAATCCACCGTATAGACCTGCCAGTTTGTTATTCACTCACCCACCAAGGACATTGGGGTTGGTTCCATTTGGGGTGATTATAAATGAAGCTGCTGTAAACATTTGTGGACAGGTTTTTGTGTGAACGTAGGTTTTCATTTATCTTGGATACCTACCCAGAAGTGGGGCTGCTGGGTTGTGTGCTAAGTGTGTGTTTAACATTAGAAGAAACTCTCTGGGCTTGATTGTTATTAGGGGAACTGGTGGGTACCCACAGCCGCCCCACACTTTTCAGACCATAGCACCATATCACTGCTTGGCTTTTTTACCGATGGGGAAAAGGAGACCCAGAGAGGTCAATTGACTAGTCCAAAGTTTCAAAGAAAGTCACTGGCAGAGTTTAGGCCAGAACCTGGGTCTCCTACTTCCCAGGTCACTGTTCTACCTGTATCTTACAGTTCCCTTTGCCATCTTGTGCTGTAACTTCATTTTCATGGGATTCTCTTTTTGGGACACATTGGGCGACCACCACTGAGCTTCCACATCCACTGACAAGGAATGTGACCCAAAGGATTAATCCACTTGGTGAAGAAAACCAAGTGGCTGTGTAAACACAGCCATAATGATGAGCCGAATTGCTCTTCCAGGGCTGTGAGAGGACGGTAGACATAGCCCTTGCCCTGGTCGTTGGGCACGATGGAGTTGTCTACAAAATTCTTCTTCTATGATTCATCTACAAAATTCTGCTGAGATCCCCTCAAACAAAACCGACACAGAACTGGTTTTCTGTGTTTTTCCGTGCACACTGACTACTCTTTGCTTTGTCTGACTACATCCCCCTTGTACCTGTCATTTGGGATTTGAGTCCTGTCCCTGAAAGTGCTAGTCCCAGACAGCCCTTCCTTTATCTGCTCCAAGTTTAGAATCAAGGCAGCAGGTCCTGACACTCCTGGGAATCTTGCCTTTACCACAATTCCAGCTTTTGAGCATTTCAATGGAGGATTAATCGTTATTCCTGCTGTCATTGTTATGTAGGTCACTTTTCTTTGGAGAAAGTTGATGGGATTTTATTATCTGTGGAAAGCAGCCATACCAGAATGGAGAATACTTTTGATTGATGATTTAGCTTAAAAATAGTTTCCTATTTTAATAAGCCTCATCAGGAACAGATGACCCCGGAGAGGAACTGCATGCTTATCGGGTAGCCTGTGTACTTTGTAGAAATTTGTATATTTCAGAGCAAAGGAGGGGGCTGTGGCTGTTTGGTCCTGGAGACTGGGTCTAGAGGCCTTGCATGGGGGCATCTTTTGGCTGTCCCAGCTTGGCCAGCTTCCTTCTGCACAGGGACCTGCAGCATCCCTCATGTCGCGAAGAGTCAGGCAATGGCTGGATGTTTCCAGTTGGATTCGTGCAGGCACAAAATCAGATTCAACAAATAGTTATTCAGTACTCACTGTGTGCCAGGCAAAACGTGCTGGATACTTTCATTGATGTTATCTGGGGAATATCTCGGCCAAGATACCGGAAGCTTATTTATAAAAATGAAATCCCTTGCCAAGTCAGATTTCTTTGTGAAAGGCCAGCTAGAGGATGGCAGTCTTTAAACAGTGAGGTCTTCTAATGCTCTTCAAATGAAGAATCAAAGAGAGAATTTGAATTTTGGAAGACTGTTTACTCTATCCCAGGGAGCTGTGCATGCCAGATCTTGTAGAGTAGTTGGCCTGGGAGAAAGCAGAGCAGAGTGGTGAGGATTGGGACTCTGGAGTCAGATCCAGCTCCACTCCCTGCTTGTGTAGCCTTGAGCAAGCAGCACTGAGCTTCTCTGAGCCTCAGTTTCTGCATCTGCAAAATGGGTAGTGGTGGCCACACTTCCTAAGGTTGCATTGAGAATTAAGTGACGTAAGTGCCTCCCTCAGAAACATCAGCTGAGATCACGAAACCACAAGAAACCTCAGATTTTTTTCTAGAAACTGCCGCAATTGAGGTTTTCCCTTGTAGCCTTGTGGAGGAAGCTTCTGAAAACCGACTCTCGGATCCGGAAAGGTGATTCCGCAAGTGCTTCTGGTGTGTAAACAGTAGTCCCCATCGGAGGAGGAGGAGGGTGAGGAGGGGACATTAGCAAGACGGTGGCAGGCTGTGCAGTGAGCAGGGGACCCTCCCCCCTAATCTCCTGCTAACAGTTCTAAAGTCAGGTCAGCGTAGGATTTATTGGATTTTATTTTAAACAGTGAGTCTGCCCTGGGTTTGAGGCCGGCTCATGGGACCAAAACGGCCCCATGGCCACCAGAGGGCGCTCTAGAGAGGACAGGGGCGTCGAGTGAATTGGGGTCTGCCCTGGGACCAGAGAAGGGAAGGAGGGGCCCCCTGGTTCTACTTGCTTCTGTGGACCGGTCCTGGCCCGGCTGTTTTGAGGGTCCTAGAGGAGGAGAGACAGCCTGCCAGCCGCTTCCACTTTTGCATTGTCAGCAAAAGCCTGTCTCCCGTGTTGTCTCAAACCTTCTATGGGTCATCTTCAGGGAAATGAAAAGTAGCTCCCCACTTGGAAGAGTAAAGGGCTGTGAAGCATGCGTGAGAAACAATGCCTGTTTCTGTCCCAAGTGCCCTCTCGCCAGCCCTGTCACTGTAGTGTGAGCAGGAATGATCCGGTTAACAGTTGCACCCAAGGACACTTAAGTGCTAATGTTCCCAGGATGCAAGAGCCCTCAGTATGAGACTCAGCACAGAGGAGTAAACAAAGTGCCCTTGGAGCACAGAGGAGGAGAAGGGTCCCTCCCTCTGCTGGTGAGGATGCTGATGATGGCAATTAAAATGGAAGACAGGCTTCATGGAGGAGGTGACATCCTGGGGTGCACCTGGGCTTCTGTTTAATCAAAGGGGAGTCAGACAGGAAATAGAGGCTGGTGGCCACAGATGGAAGCTGCAGCTCTCTCCACCATATCACACACTGGCACTTTAAAATGTGTAGTATGGAGATGGTGAAGTCGGAGAAGGTATTTCATAGAATGTTGGACCCTGAGCTGGAAGGAGGCCAGGATGCATGTACAAATGAGGAAACATGGCCCAGAGAGGTAAAGTGAGTTGTCAAAGTCACACAGCTGAGCAGGTGCAGGGTCAGGGGTGGGGAGCATAGGAAGGGATGGTGGGGGTGCCTGGAGGGAAGAGGGGGTAGCACCCAACTCCCAGCCCCCTCTTTCTCCTCCAGCACGCAGCCTTTCCTATGAAATTAAGCAGAAAACACCAGCTGATAGAGGACTGGCAACTCCAAGTGGATGCCGAGGGCCTGGAATTACACTCCTCCCAGTAAGCTAGGGGAAAAGTGTCCCATCTAGTTTCTGTGGCCCTGGGGCTCACCTGGACTCGGGAGTGATCTTATTTGTCTGTTGTTAATAATAGGTGAGTCACAAAAAGTGGGGTGGTTACTCTTTCTTCCTCGGGCAGGGGTGTGGGGGGGGTTGTATTTGGGAGTGGAGGGGATCCCCTTTGCAAAATGAGGTCAGAAAAATGCTACTTTAATGTTAAAAAATTGTTAATTTGCAATCCTATCTAACCTGAATTTTCTTTTAAAGACCTTTTTATTTTATTTATTTGTAAGTTGTGAAGAGAGCACGAAGAGGAGAGCGTGCATCTCATTTCTTTGATGCTTGAATCATTCCAGCTCTAGGGTGACCTCCTCCCAATAAACTCCAGCCCGGGAAGGTCCAGGGTGGCTCTAGCCCTCCGTCAGTGCTTCTTAGAGAACTAAGCTGCGTCTGCGCCAGCTAGGGGAGGGGCCACGCTATGAAAACACAAGATGCAAGCCCATGCTTTGCTGGGATACACCTGACAAAAGTGCTTTCGCCATGGGGTTAGTATTTATTCCTGGCTCCTTGCGGCGTTATCTGAGAATTTCCACTTTTGCATAGAAACACCAAAGAGCAGAGGAAGTAATGGAATCCACAAAATATGAAGAGATCTGAGAATCAGCAGGTACTTACTGAGCACCTGGTATGTGTGAGACAAGGTTGCCAACCTTTAGGGACTTAGATTAATTCCAGGAACATAAGACCAAGTCTCAAAGTTATTAGAAAAGACAAGACAATCTATCAAGCGCTGAATTATGCAATCTGTGTCACGAAGGCTGAACATGTTGACAGGAACAAAAGGCATACAGACTGAGATAGCAGGCGAGGCTTCGCAGGACACGGAATTAAAGGCAGGGGAGACTTAGACGGATGGAGGGGAGGGGAGTCTGGGAAAAGCATGCCTGGGATACAGGGGCAAGAATACGAGTGATGTGTTTATTGTTAGAGTGAGGCTTGAACAAATTGCAGGATACAAACTATTATACATGGCGTAAATCCAACTTAAAAATATCTCTTATTCATATACGAAGAAAAAATTCGTATATATTTGTGAGCAAATGTATAAAAATATAACTAATGTTTATCAAATGACAGAGGGATTATGGGTGATTTTAGTTTCTTCTTTTTACTTGGTATTTTCTGTTTACAATGAAATCATTTATTCTTATAACCAGAAAAAAGAAACCATTGTTCCTTATTACGAGAGGGATGTGCTCACTTGCTGGTGGAACACCGCACGTGCTGCATGCCCGGGGAGGGTGTGCCTGGGGGCATGTGCCGACCAGTGCTGGGCGGATTGTGGGCCCAGAGGAGAGGGCCAGTGGACCGTGGGAGCAGCAGCGCCCTACAGGCTGCACTGAGCCCCATCCAGCAGCAGTGAGCAGAGGAACTAGGGGGGAAGGGACGGCTTGGAGGCTCTTCCAGTGAATGATTCTGACCCAAAGGAACAAGAGCCTGAGCCCCAGCAGGGTCATGGACAGTGAGATAAGGAGATGGGCCAGAGAAAGCTTTTCTAGAAAAACAGGGCAATTGCACAGGCAGGAAAGGGAGGGTAAAGAATCTGACAGTGGGCAGCCTGGGGGCACTGAGAGGCCCTGAAAGGAGCTTTCCCATCTCCAGGAGTGGACGCCCTCCGTCAGCAAGGGGTGAGCGGTCCAAGTTGTCAGGCCTCTTCGGATTGGGGCTCCAGGGCTGGGGATCTCCTGTGTATGTCACTGGCTGGCAGGGTCAGGGGTGAGGTGGAGGGAAGTTCCCATCCCTGTGTCCAAAGTCTCCGCCTGTGAAGTGGGGTTGTTCGCTGGTGCAGAGCGTGTGCCTAGCGGCTCTCCGTGAAGCTCAGCTCTGCAAAAGGACGTGGTTCTCAGAGGGAGAGGCCGCTCCGTGGCCCTGAGCGTGGGGGCAGGAGGGGCCCTCTGCAGTATTGCACAGCTGTTCCCTGGTGTGGAAGAGGACCCTCAGCCACATTTTGCTTAGGACAGGATCAATGCTAAGGCCGCTCCTCACCAGCCGGGGCCACCTTTGCTCTTCTGGGATGCCCCCATCCAAAGGCCTAAGAAACACTGGAATCTCACTGGTAAAAATAACTTCTGACTTCTACAGTGGGGGCTGAAGGGCAGTCCTCCCACGCAGATTGTAGGAGCAGGTCACTTGCACATCATTGGTGTGAGTGTGATTCAAGTGAGAGTGTGACCCAAAGGCCAATTCGAGGGGGACAGAGGCTGGAGGAGTTTTGCAACTTGCCAGCAATTGCAATGAAAGATTAATAGAGTATTGATCATTTATATTCGTAGAAGTATTTTTATTTACCTAATCCAAAGGACAAGAACACCATGAGCTCCACAATCTTTTTTGCCAGAAGCCTGTGTAACAGAAAACTAGAATGGGCTGAATGGTCACCTTGGGTTACTGTGCTGGTAATTTGTGAAATTTGCCTCACTTTCTTGCTCACCCACTTGTAACCAGTGGAAGGCAAGAAGGGAGGCCAGTGAGGTCTTTGCCCTTGAGGAGATGCCGCTGGAGCCCGTGAAAGGCGCACAGGCCCTCGAGCAAGATGGACAGGCTCTGGAGCCGGCCTTCTGCACTCCCAGCTCTGTGCGGATGGACCCTGGAGGGTTAGCAGTCTCTTTAGCATAAACTCCTACACAGATGCCTCTGTAAGTGAGCTCCCATGGATGGGAGTCAGGAGAATCCCACTCTCTTCTAAACTCTGATGTCTAGAAAATAAGCCATGTGAGGTAGGGTGGAACTCCCGCCTTTCCTGGGTGCTCAGCTTGCTTTCTCTGGGGGGAGCTCATTTAGGTATTCGTGACATGTCTTTATGGTCCACTTCTTGAATCGCTGTATCCATGATTGCTCTGCCTGATAACAGAACGGTGGGTGTTCTGTGGAAATAGTGAAATGAAAGCAGTAAGGATTTGCAAGATCTGAAAATGAATTTGCAAAGGAATCATTTTTTATGTAGTTTGTGCTGACATCTTTCCAGGACTGGAAAGTGAAGGGATTTTCCTTTATTATTACAATTAATTGTGGCACAAAGAGCATAGTAGGCGCTTTATAAATATCTGTTGCATGAATGAGTTAATGAACCGAAGTGACAATAATAAGATAATAATAAAACATATTTTTTAAGTTTAAAAATACTCAAAATGATACTACATACTGCTTGGGGACACATATTTATGTTATAAAGGTGTATCGAAGTGTGTGGAGTGATAAATACCAAATTAATATTTTGGGTCTGGAGGGAAGTGCAGAAGGTGGATTTCGCTGTTTCCTGTGTTTTATTTCTTGGACTGAGTGTTGGATACATAGCTATGTGTTGTATTTTTCTTTGTCCTTTTTTGTATGCCTTGAATATTGCATAATACACTTTAAATATAAATAAAACTGCATTTAAAACATATCTCTAATTTAAGGATTGCTTCACTGGAGAAAAAGTGGAGGGCGGGAAAGTTGAGTAAATATGTCTGTTTCTTCCCTAAGTTGGGCGCTTTTTTTCTCATGTTGCTCATTAACTCCCACTCCCTTTCTTATCTACACCAACGACTTCTCTCTCCTTAGATTGTCCCTTCCAGCGTTTCTAAGTAATTATATCTTCAACTACTGACTAGAAGAAAAATACTTCCCCGCATCGGTATGGAGGCTCTTGATGAGATCTGAGCAACTTCATTTTTTACAGACACTGCCTTCTAACAAAAAGATCATGCACCGAACGTGTGAGGAGACAGACCCTGACAGGGCACCAATTCTGTGCCCGTATTACACACGTTACACATATTACCCCATTTAATCCTTGTAAGAGCCTGAAATGTAGGTATTAGATTTCCTATCTTATAGTTGAGCAGTGGAGGCTTGGTGGTGCTCAGCAACTTGCCCAGGATAAGGCGCCCATGGAGGGTCCCCCATCATAGTGTGTGCAGAGCAGGGCTCACACGCAAACCACCTCCCACTGCCCACATTCCATGCAGTGCTCCCGAGAAAGGGATGCACATCCAGCCACGTTTTCCAGCTCTTCACCTTGTGATCAATGGCACCCATTTGGCAGGTGCCTGGAGTGGTAAGGATGCAAGCTGGGTGGCTCCGGAGGCCAGTGAACATCTCTGCCCTGCAGGGAAATCGGCTCAGCACCCTGATGGTAAGTTATGACGGTCCTGTGGTCTCCAAAGTGGGTCCGTGTACAGCAGCAGTGCACAAGAAGATGCAGGAAGAAGATATCTATCCTTTTAAAATTTCTGTTTTGTTGTGTGTTTGATACTGTACATTATATATTGGCACAGTAGTACATATATATGATTTATAGGTAAATAAATATCCATATACTGAAAGTATATGCTCAAAAATATTTTTATTGATAGGAGTGTACAATTTAAAAAGTTTGGAGACTTTGCAAAGTCTGTTCAACTGAACTGATCCACGTTATTTCCAATCAACCGTTATGCTAGTTCACGAGTGTCACACGAGCTCAGATCTTCTAGTCTAGACACGTGTCCTTCCTGGTGCTGAGTAACTTGGCCATGTGGGCACAGAGACTGTCTTGGGAATGTTGGTGAAGTCCCGAAGAATTGGAGAGGAAAACTGGAGGCAGGTAGGTGTCTCACTACCTGCAGATGTCACAATGCCAAATTCCTGAAACAAATGTAGAATGGAGTATGAAACAGATGGTTTATGACCAGTTAGGGAAAATAGTGGTCTCTGGCAGCTAGCGTGGGTTCACCAGGAATGAGTCATGCCCAACTAAACTCATTTCCTTTATAACACTTGACATGGTTTATTGGGAGAGATCATTCATTCATCTTTCATGCATTACATTCATGGTCCACTTGACAGGTACTTACTGAGCATCTATTATGCTTAAAGCCCATGCTTGGATGACATCTAGTGATGAATACATTGTACTCTCTGTCCCCAAAGAGCATTCCTTTTAATAAAGGAGACAAACATGTACACAAATAACTATAATAAAATAAAGCATTTCCTAAGTGCCACGTAGTGGTTATATTGTAAACAAAGTGGTTGTAAACAAATGTGCCCAGGATTCAGCAAAAGGAGAATGCTATGGGGACAGCAACTCCTGATGGTGAGACCATCCATTTCCGCAAGGAAAGAAAACATTAGAACTTCCATATGTATTTGTTTTCTAATATCATATTTCAATTGCATGTTCATTGAACTCTGGGGAAGGCGGAGCATTCAATGTGTTCAAATGAATGGAGATCATAACTGCTCACTGTCCTGTGCTGGATCCTATCTAGCGTTTCGTCAGAACGTCCGGATGAAAGACGTTGAGAAACATGGACAAACTAAAAGTATGTTTGCAGAAAGTATAAATGATAATAATAGCCACATAGACCGAGCGCATACCATGTGCAGGCACCATGGTGAGCGCTGTGCATGCATGATCTCATTCAGTCCTCGCAGAAGCCCTATGAGGTGGACACGGTTTTTATTCCCACCTGACAGCGGGACACACGGAGGTTTAGGGAGGTTCCTCAACCTGAGGTGGAGCTGGAATTCAAACCCGAGCCTGCCCAGTCACCCCGGGACTGGTGAAGGGCCTGGGCTTGCCACTCGAGGGGAGGCGGCCGGAGGCAGGTGGGGCAGCCGGTGCCTATGTGTGCGTTAAAGCTGAGAGGAAGGTGGTGGCGGACAGAACTGGGGCCAAAGGGAGGGAGTTCCAGGGCAGTGGCCCCTGTGTGTGAGGAAGGACCTTCTAAATCTCTGGGACAGGTCATTCCAGAAGGGCAAGGGGAGGCCGCTCCACCCCTTGTTGGAAGAGGGATTCGATGACCTTTCAGGTCTATTTCCACTTTGAGGTCTATGATCCTGTGTGAAATCATGGACCTGCAGTTGCTGCGTACAGACGGTGGGTTTGCTGGCTATTAAAAGAGACATCGATCTGGCTTCGGGGCAGCCTCCTTGGAGGAGCCACAGATGGCTTCACTGTGGAAACCCAGCTGCTTTCCAGAGAGGCCAGATCCATGACCTGAGGGGTGGAAGGAAAAAGTCTGAGCTGCTATTAGCTGAGATTTGCCTTTTTGGGGGGAATAAAAAATAGTTTTCAACGCTTATACCTTCTAACATGAAACCTGACATGCACCAATGATTCCGCTGAATTTTGGACATTCAGCATTTGTCAGGGTGGCTGACTTACCTCCCCAGATACCGCTTAGATTTAGGCAGTGCCAGGCTATAAATAATCAGGCAAACTTTGCTGTATCTGAAAGCATAAACTGAAGATTTTAGGAGTCTCACTGCTCTCCAGCTTGGAGGATGACCCTTAGACAGCATATGCAACACTTCCAATGCTAGTATCCTTAGATCAGAGGTAAAGCTGGAATTCAAGGGCGCCTGAGGCAAAATTCATCCCCTGTCTCTCTCTCGCCCTCTCCCTCTCTCCCCCTCTCTCCCCCAACTAACAAACCGCCCCCCCCCCCCCCGCCCGCATCCATCAGATGCCCATGGTTCACTGTAGGATGATGGTGAGAGAGCGCCAGTGATCGCTTAACCCTCAACAACACGAGTAGCTTATTGTCACAAAAGAGAAGCAGTCTGGTTGAGAGAGTCTGGGATCTAGTCAGGAGGACAAATTCTGGCCTCTGTCACTAATTAGCTGTAGGACCATGGACAACTCAGTTGGATTTTCTGAGTTTCAGTTCCTCACTTTGTAAGACAGAAATAATAATAATTTTTGATGATAATAAAAACTCCAGCATTATTTTGAGTATGATGCATCATAGTGTGTGTCGATACATTTGCAAACTGCTCTACAAATGTACATTACTACCGCAATGACCCTAAGATGGGTTTTGGGGGGTTTGGAGGGTTTTACAGAAGTCCATATTTGGTGTAAATGCAGTGTTTGTTTATGGATCTTCAAAGGATTTGGCTAATTACGTAAATAAATCTCTGCTAAACCAGCATGTGTAACTGCCAAACCAGGTGGTCATGCCCTTAACTTGCAACACGTACAGTCATGCGATGCTTAATGACAGGGACACGTCCTGAGAAATGCGTCGTTAGGTGGTTTCATTGTTGTGCTAACATCATAGAGTGCACTTACACAAGCCCAGATGGTGTCGCCTACTACACACCTAGGCTGTACGGTACTGATCTTACGGGACCTCCGTCATGGATGTGGTCCGTTGTTGACTGAAACCTCGTTATGTGGCTGTAAGGAATGAGATCACAGTGGGGATTAAAGACTACTCCTCAGCTAAGGACGGTTCTTGAAAGTACGTCACCAGGGAGTGCAGGGACGGAGCCCCGTTGGTGTGGTCAGACGGGTCTGGTTGCCCACATCGTGGCCCTAGACAAGGTGAAGACTTGCAGGGCAGGCGTGCTGCTTGGTGAGTCCTGTGGGATGATAATCCTACAATCAGAAGTTCACTTTTCAAAGAGTTAAAAAATAACAATAACTCATTATTAAATAATAATAAAATACTCACTGCTAGTCGGCTGCAGGAAAACAGTTACACACCTTTTCTGGAGGAAAATTGACACTGCCCATCAAAGCCTGAGAGGTGTTCATAGCCTTTGACTCCAGCCAGTCTGGAAAAACATGTGGGAAAGATCTTAAGGAAGCAATCACTCTCAAGAACATAAAGTATTAATTGTAACATTGTTTAAATTGGCAAAAGATTTGGGAAGGACCTAAGTAGTCAGCGCTGGGGTTGGGTTACATGAAGGAGCAAACGTCTTCAGGACATCTTCCTCTGCAGCCATTAACAGATGACACAGATGGATGTTTTTCTCACGTGAAAAAAGATTTCGATATGTTAAAAGCAGGTCATAAAACATCTTGAACCCTATTTTTGGAACCCTGTGTATGTTTATATGTATTGTGTGTGCATTGTTGAAAGTCCTCAGGGACAGTCACCAGGTCACATTTCCTGAGCACTCGCTGTGGGGCTGGGCTCTGCACCTGTGTTATCCCCTTTAGTCTCCTCGACCAGCCCCGGGAGTGAGCATTCGTATTCTTCTCTCAGGGCAGAGGGAAGTTAGGGACTGAGAGGATCACTAAGGTGCCCCAAGGCCATGCAGCTGCTAAGTGGCAGAACCAGGTCTGCCCAACTCCGAAGCCCGGCTCAGAGCCTGTGTGACACGGCCCTCCACTCACAGTAGTGGTTGTATGGCGACAGTGAGATTACGAGCTATTTGATCATTTTTCTAAATTATGATTTTTAAAAAACTGTTATGATAAATTCCCATTGGTGGCATACTTTCAATTTCCTTTATGATAAATTCCCGTTGTATTTAAAGAAATAAGTGTGTTCGTCCCAATTGAATAGGATGGGGCAGTCAACTCGGAGAGCTCTATAGACGCCCAGGGGGATAAGTGGGCACCAGAGGCTACTGGCATTTTGAATACTGCCAAGAAAAAAAAAGCTAGTTAAATTGTGAGGAACAGGGGAATACGTAAACCAGGTCATTTATCACTGATGTACACTATCTAGAAGCATGACTGTTGTTTCAGTTGATCATAATAAAGCGCTTTTAGATGGAACACTTATTGTGATCCTCCTAACAGTCCTTGGACCAGGCAGAGAAGGTTATTTTTATATCCATTTTATAGACAAGGAGAACTGAGACTCAGAAAGGGTAAGTGGCGTGTCCCAGGTTCCATAGCCTGTTGCAACAGAGGCTTGATGAAAACTGAGACTGTCTGACTCCTAGCCTAGTGCTTTTTTCATGACAAGGACTTTTCAGGAAAAATTGTTCTCCAGTTGAAATGACACCTGGGGAGTGTGGGTGGGACTGGAAGTTGCATGGCGGGTCTGCAGCGGGGATGTCTGAGTTGGTGCCGCAGATCGCCACAAAGCTCAGGGCTCACCTGAAGAGGAGGTGACACGTCGCAGGCACCGATGCTCTCCAGCAGAAGACCCTTTTCGGGTCTGGACTCAGAGGAGAGTCTGCTGACCTGGGGACAGGCCAAACAAGCTATTTCTCCAGAAAAGTAGTCCTCCTCTTCCTTCTCCTAGAGAGAAAACCAGTCCTTCCCTTTCTTTTCCTCCCCCTTGTAGACACTTGTAGAGAAGGAAGTTTTAGTGATACGAATCTGACTTTCTTCAACTCGGGCCCCTTGGAGACCAGTAATCTACTCTCAAATTTAAAAATAAAAGAGAGGCAGTTAATGTCCTTAGATTTCCAGCTATGCTCTCAGGACCTCTTAGAGATGATCAGAGATTGTATTAGGCACCTGCTTGCCCCATCACTGTCATCGTCATCGTCACCCCCACCGTCACCATGAGATCCATCTAGCGTGCAGCCATCTCTTAGACTCTACTTCCTGCCAAGTTGTCGTAGTGATGTCACTGCTCTTAGATATAAGGTTACAATGTTAGGTTAGATGTTCAATGAAAGAAGGTAAGAAGGTCAAAAGGAGTGGGACGATAATGACTCAATTTCCATGCTGGACTTCAGGGGATACAAATTCAGACAAATAAACCACAAGTGACTCAGAGTCATTTTGGAGGCAATATAGTGTGCGGTTAAGGGAAACTGCTCCAGAGTGAGTCTTGGCCTCCTTCACTGGCTCTGCGACCTTGGTAAGTACCTCTCCTGCCTCGGTTACTTCATCACTAAAGGGGGGTTATCACAGTACCTACCCCATCGGATTGCTGGCGTACTAAGTGAATAATGGATAATAAGTAACTAATGGATGCAGAACATTTAGACTGTGTTTTCTTGACCACTGCATACATGGTACCATGCCTGGCACGTAATAGGTACTTGATAAATATTGAAAGAAAGAAAGGTGGGATGGGGGGAAGAAGGAAAGACAGAGTGAGTGAATGAATGAATGAATGAACAAGCGCATGGTATGTGTTTAATAAATGCCAACTGTAATTATTATTGTTATTATTATTATTGTCCAGTATTTAATTCTTCCATCCCTCCTCTTAAAAGGATAAGTCCAGTTTTATCGATTTGAATTTGCTTACTTCTTTTTCTCACGTCTATTGACGGTGAAACTGTTCAAAGTAGGAGAATGGTCAAACGCAGGCATAAACAAGAGCCTTCTGAGGAAAAGAAGGGCCTGAAAACGCTATCAGTTGGGTAATCCGCTCATGAAACAATGGAGAGAGGAGTCTGTCACAGTCTGCTATCTTAGTGCACTGCCTTGCTGCTGTAGTATCTTCTTCCTGTTTCTTTTCTTGGTCTTCCTCCTCTACCTGAACACACAGTTTTGAAGACTCAGGGAGTCTCCCGGGCCTTTCCAGGGGGTCCAGGGTCAAAACTATTTTCATAATACTAGGATATTATTTGCCCTTTTCGCTCTCACTCTCTCACAAGTGTAAAGGATGTGAGAAGTTCATTGACATTCGATAAGATCCTACCCTGCAGCTAACCTTGGAGAAAGTACCACTTGTTGAGTTTTGGTTAGTAGCCAATGAGAATGCATGCGATTAGCTGAGCCGCCTCTGAAAATACTCCCCCCTTCCCAGCTACGTACCTGAGTGAGGCCGGATCTTCTTCATTCAGTTCAACCGAAACAGCATATTACAGCACATCGAGTGCCGCAGCAGATAGAAGAATTCGGCCTTTTTTCCTTAAACCAGACATTAAGAAGATTTGTAAAAAATGTAAAGCATGACCCTTTTCTCACTAAATTATTTTTTGTTTTGGAAAATACAGTTATTTTTCATAAAAATACGTTATTTACGTTAATGTGAAATGGGTTTTTGTTTTTAATATTTTTTTTTTGTGGAAGACTGGTCCTGAGCTAACATCTGTGCCCATCCTCCTCTAGTTTATATTGGGACGCCTGCCACGGCATGGCTTGACAAGCAGTAGGTAGGTCCATGCCTGGGATCTGAACTGGTGAACCCGGGGCCTCTGAAGCGGAGCATGCGAACTTAACTGCTGCGCCACTGGGCCGGCCCCTGAAATGGGCTTTTATGCTATATTCAAATGAATCAGAAAATGCTAGTTTTCAAAACTTTCAGTTTCAATTTCTAATATAGTAAATATTGATAGATATAACCCACATTTAAGAAAAAGCTCTATGGGGTCCTCAATTATGGTGTTTTTTTTTTTTTTAAAGATTGGCACCTGAGCTAACATCTGTTACCAATCTTCTTTTTTTTTTAAGTTCTTCTCCCCAAAGCCCCCCAGTACATAGTTGTACATTCTAGTTGTAGGTCCTTCTTGTTGTGCTATGTGGGACGCCACCTCAGCATGGCCTGATGAGCGGTGCCATGTCCGTGCCCAGGATCCAAACCCTGGGCCACCGAAGTGGAACATGCGAAGTTAACCACTCAGCCACAGGCCGGACCCCTCAGTTATGTTTAAGAGGTGAAGAGGTCCTAAGACCGAAAAGTTTGAGAGCCACTGTCCTAAATTTACCAGAATGAGTGGGAGTCTACCATTGGATTACTTTTTATTAACCAAATGTCCATTATTTAACCTCTTTAACCTTTTAATTCCCCCAGCTCTTCATGCCGAAATACTTTTTTAAATGAATGAGGTCACTTCTCTATTTTAGTGTTTTGCCTGAATGTAAGAATTTTGCAGCATTCTAGGCCAGTGCTGAGTAGATAAAGATGTACAGAGTTTAAGAGAATGGGAGTAAAGTTTTCAGATCTGTAATATGTTCTAAAAATATTGATCTCTTAACAAACTTATAGCCTGAATACACATATAATATTATATAAAGTAAATCAGTAGTCTCCCTCCCGTTTGGCCACTCTCTCTTTGAAAGACATGAGGACTAGATGATTTTGCAGATGACAATTAACCCATGTCATAGACAAACTGTTGCAGAGGATAGAAGAGGAAAGAAAGCTACCCAACTCATTTTATGGGGTTGGTATAGCATGATAAGAAAACTGAAGACAATATGGGAAAAGAAAGTGATAGGCAAATGTGGCGGTTTTAAAATACGTCCACAAATTCTTTGATACACTTCCCTTTGACAATTCCGTTGCCCTTGGGTGTGGGCTGGATTTCGTGATTCACTTCTAGCAAATAGCTTATTGCAGCAGTGATGACGTATGATGTCCAGACTCGGTCCTAGAAGGCTTGTGGCTTCTGCCTTGCCATCTTGGATCACTCTGGGGGAAGCCAGCTGCCATGTAATGAAGATACTCAAGCAGCCCTATGGAGATGCCCATCTGGTGAGGAACTGAGGCCTTTTGCCAATAGCCATGTGAGTGAGCCATCTTGGAAGTGGAGCCTCCAGCCCCAGTGAAGCCATCAGACAACTGACGCCCTAGCTGACATCTTGACTGCAGCTTCATGAAAGACCGTGAGCCAGATCACCCAGATAAGGCATTCCTGAATTCCTGACCTGTGGAACTGTGAAGTAATAAATCGGTGTATATTTTAAATCACTAAAACTCTAATTTGTTATGCAGCAGTAGCAAATTAGTACAACCAATAAAACTTATGAATGCGAAAATCCTATATAAAGCCTCACAACTCTGATTCAGTGGTGCTATATTAAAAGTAATACATTATGGCCAAGAAGGGTTTAACCCAGGAATGCAAAGATAGTTTAACATTAGAAAAACCTATTAATGCAATGCTTCACCTTCACAGAAAAGGAGAAAAAAACTTTAGTTTCAACATTCATTCATGAAGGTAACCTCCTTAACTAATAAGATATCCACGAAAACCTACACATCCATCATACTTAATGGTGAAGCTTTAAAAGCAGCCCCATTTAAGTCAGCAACTAGATAAATATGTTGTTGTCACTGCTTCCATTCAACAATGTTTTGGATGTCTTACCCAATGTAATAGAGCAAGAAAAGAAAAGAAGGGGTACAAAAGCTTCAAAAAGAGACCAAACTGTCCTTATTTGTGAATAATAATTGTCTACAGAGAAAACTCAAAGAGAAACACGGACACAAACTATTAGAACTAATAAAAAAGCTCAACAAAATTGCTGGCTACAAGCAAGATACAAAAATTAATAATATTCCTATACACTGTAATGACTGAATAAAAATATAATCAAATAAAAGATCTCACTTGCAATAGCATTAAAACTATAAGAAATCAAGGAATAAACCTAATAAAAATGGGCAAGATCTTTTTTGGAAAAAATTATGAAGTTATAAAACATTATTGAAGATCAGAATAGAGATACATTGTACCATGGATATACCATTAAAAGACTCAATATCATAAAGTTGTCAATTCTCTTGAAATTAATAAAATCTATATAATTGCAATCAAAATTCCTACAGAGTTTTTTTGTGGCATTTTCCTAAATGTACATGGAAAGGCAAAGGGCCAAGAGAAGCTTTGATACTTTTAGAGAGAAATGAGGCAAGGAGACTTATCTCATCGATATTAAGACTTATTACAAACAGTATTAAACTTATGATAAAGCAACAGTAATGAAGACAGTGATTTTGGCGCTGAGATAGACGCACAGGCCAATGGGTGGTAGAGAGAGCCCCCCAGATCCGTGTACATGCAGACTTAGCATGTGATGGAGATGGCACCGCAGCTCAGTGGAGAAGGGATGAATTGTTCAGTAAATGGTGCCAGGATTATCGACGATCCATATGGAAAAAATTAGAACTTAATCCACACCATGCATTAAAAATAAGTCAGGTGGGTTTAAAGACCTAAATATGAAAATCAAAACTATAAAATACTTACAGGAAGTCGTGTTTTGAGCTCAGAGTAGGAATGTAGATCTTTAACATAACAAAAAAGGACAAACCATAAAGCAAATGATTGATACATTTGACTATGTTAGAATGGACAACTTCTGTTTATCAAGACACTGCTTAAAAAAGCAAAGAGATGAGGGGCCGGCCTGTAACCAAGTGGTTAAATTTGCGTGCTCTGCTTCGGTGGCCCAGGGTTTTGTTAGTTTGCATCCTGGGCACGGACATGGCACTGCTCATCAGGCCATGCTGAGGCAGCATCCCACATGCTACAATTGGAAGGAGCCACAACTAAAAATACACAACTATGTACCAGGGGGCTTTGGGGAGAAAAAGAAAAAATAAAATCTTTTAAAAAAAAAAAACGCATAAAGATGAGCTACACGCTGGGAGAAGGTATTTGCAATGCATGTACCTGAGAAATGATTAGTATCCAGACTATATAAAGAACTCCTACACCTCAGTAAGGAAAAGACAACAGAATAGAAAAATGGCAAAGAGCTTAACAGTAATTTCACAGAAGGTGAAAAATAAATGGCCAATAAGCATGTGAAGAGATGCCCAACCTCATGAGTAATCAGGGAAATGCAAATTAAAACCATAATACCATATCATTTTACACCCACCAGACTGACAAAAATTTAAAAGTCTGACAATATCAGGTGCTGCTGAGCTTGAGGAGTAACTGCATACCTGCTGTCGGGAGGTCAGAATGAACAGCCAGTTTCAACAGCAGCTCGGCCTTATCCAGTGAAGCCGAAGAGGCAGGTCCGTCACAATTCAGTAACTGTGCCCCTGCCACCATCCCCACTAGACTAATCTCGCGCACGGCACCCGGAAACTTTTATAAGGATGTTCGTAGCGGTAATGTTCTAGTAACAAAAACCTGAAGATAGCTCAAATTCCATTAGCAGGAAAATGGAGAAATAATTTGTGGTGTTTGCATACAATGGAATACCTTACAGCAGTGAAAGTGAATAATCTACTCCTGCCTGAACCTCAGGAACATCGTGTTGCGTAAAAGATGAAAATAGCGGAAGAATCCATACCGCATAACTCCACTTATTCAAAGTTAGAAAATGTGCAAAACTAAACAGGACGTTGTTTAAGGATACATACAGAGGTGCTAAAACTAGAGAGAAGCTAGGGAATGAAACACGGAATTCAGGGTGGTGTTTACACTGTGGGGGAGGGGTGGAACATGAGTACCTGGCACCCTCTCTTCATTAGCGGGATCATGGGTACATCGCTGTCCATTTCATTATCTGTCTTTATGCCTTCCGATGGCTATAGATTTTTTTTTGATTGAAATTTCGTGAGACTGGTAAACACCAAATTCAGATTAGTCGTTACCTGTAGCATAGAGGGGGATGGGACCAAGGTGCGTTGCACAGGGGCTTCAATAGTATCTACAGTGTTTTATTTCTTCAAAACAATCTGACGCATGTGGCAAAATTTAATGAAGCTGAGAAGTGGGCACAGGAGTATTTGTACAGATATCTTCTGTAATATTCTATAATATAAACATTAAAGTAAAGGAAATATACATAGAGAGTCTGGAGGGCAATACATCAAGATGCTGGCTGTGGTCATGTTGGGGGCGCTGAGGGGGACTGAGATCATATGTAATACCCTCCCTTTTTCACATTTTTTCAGTGAGGATGTCTTACCACTTTTACGATAAAAAATCTATTAAAAACCTCTTTTATCGATTTATTTATCGTCTTCTAAAAATAGAACACCAAGACAAGAACACTTGAAACATTCAACAGATAGTCATTGAATTCCATACTTATTAAAGAAAGTGTGTTGGCTAACTGTGAATGAAATTAAAGTGTTATCCCAAAGCAAAATGGCCGACTCGGCCTCCAGAGCCTCGATCCAGACTGCCTGGGTTGGAAGCTGGCTCGGCCTCCTCTCAGGTAGGTTTCGTGATCTCCCTGAGCCTCCCTTTCCTCTGTGTAGACGGGGCCTAATGTTAGTGACTACCCCGCTGAGGGATTCTAAGGATTATCTGAGTGAACGGCAGGTGCTTAGAACAGTGCCGGGCACACAGTGGGCATGGGTAGGCTCTTGAACATCAATACACAAATGAAACAAAGAGGAGGGGCTCCTGAGGGACTGGGAGGGGTGGGGGCAGCAGAGTGCTGAATTTTCAAGGGACCCTCGCAATCCTGAAACAGCCCGGCCTTGCACGTCCCACATTGGGACAGCTTTTGTGGCTCCCGTTCAGAGATTAAGAGAAAAGAAAGGTGTGTGGCAGAGAAAGCTCTTGGGAGCAATCTGCTGACAAGGGAGTGACAAATAGCACTTCAACCCACGTCACTCGATGTGCCCCTCCTTGGCCTGGCTGTCACAGGGAATGCTGCTCCAGGGGGTGCATTCGTGTCTCAAGCACATTGTGAGTCCAGTGCTTGCGTGACCGGCCCAGTTCGCCTTAGCCTAGGGGTTTGGTTTGCTCCCTGTGGGCCTGGCCTTTTTCCCCCTCGATGTACCTACGGGAGAGGAGCCTTCCGTTGCCTGGAGGGGCCTGGTTCTGGGGTTAAATTCGGAGGCGCCCAGCTCCCCAGACCTGGCTGCTGGAGTTTCAGGGCTGGGGACCTGTGAGGAACCATCTTGCTGCCGGAAGCACCACACAAGGGCCTGGCAGAATCAAGCCTGCATGACTGTCTGCTCTCGCTGAAGATGGAAACTACAGTTTCTCCTCACAGGGCATCTTCCCGATCGTTGCCACACTCCATGTTTCCTGGTGGCATTTTCTCCTCAGAGCTTGGGAACTCTGGAGAGAAAAATATTTCTCCTCTTTGCTGGATGGTGAAGTGGCTTCTTGCTCTTATCATCCTGCTGGTGACAACCATCGATCCATTCCAGAAACCTTCATTGAGCACACGCTCGGTACCAATTCCACCGCGATTCCAAACTCATTCCCACGCCTGAGCGGGGTGCAGGGCAGCACTCTGCCATCATGAACTAGCCTAGCCCAATCTTTGTCGCCAAATAAGACCCTGTGTCCTGTGGTCGGGTTCTTTGAAACCTCACATGCCTCACATGACCCGATTCTTTGACAATTCTTAGCATTCTGGCCCCCTCAAAGAAAAAAAAAGCCATTGTTTTGAATTCTGTGCTTCAAAAGACATCTGCGAAGGACTTGTGCTATAATGATTGTGGTGGTTCTTTTTGGTCAAAATGTGGCCTAGAACCTGCTTTGCCCTCCCCACACCACGTCAGTCGCTGGTCTGCTCTGAGATGGCCCTCGCCTCCACTGGGGGACTTTCCAGCTGCTGTGGAAACACAGAGGGTGACAGAGCAGCCCTGGTGGCATTTTCCACGGCAGCTGTGCCCTCACAGCAGGGCCCGCTTGGATCTGTAGAAAAGCTCCGAAGCCAGGTGGCTGCCTGTCAGGGGGCCTGGACCAGCCTCAGCCCAGCGGGAGGTCAGAGAGACCCTTCTCAGGCAGGACTGAAGCCAACGGTGTTGACACACCTCTAGGATCGAAGACATGGACACATTTCATGTAAGTGGCAGCCCCCATCTAGGAGAGGCTGCTCCCGGGCCCAGGGGAAACTGTCATTCTCCAGGCCTCACATTTCAGTTTCTTTGGGTCATCTGTTCCCTCTGCCAGCCACCAACTGCTGTTCCAAGGCACAGTGTTCTCAGCAGATAAAGCCACTCTGGGCAGATGCCGCCTCATCCCATTGTGCGACGGATGGGTGTTGTAAGAGAAGCCTCCCCAAGCCAGGCCTGGAGGAGCTTGGCCTTTGACGGGCCCGCCTGGGCTCACTGGACAGCCCTGGCCTCCCGGCAGCCGCAGTGTGGGGAGCTGCCCTGGGCCCCCTTCCCCCCTAGCCAGTTTTGTGGTGACTCACCTCTGGTTCCCAGGAACATTGTTATTATTGGCCCCAATGTTATTAAGATTGTGCCCAGATTCCCTGCAAATCAGCAGTTAAGGAATGCAGGGGGCCCCCAGTGAAAGTATGTAAAAAAACAGAGGGCCAGAGCCAGGTGTCCTGCAGACCCAGGGCTGGTTAAACAGAGAAGGCCAGTGGCTCCCAGAGAGTCCTTTGCTGGTAGAAGGAACGCTGCCCTCACCTGGGGGCTCTATGTCCTCCAGGAGCCTCCTCCAGGCAGCCTGGCCTCTGGAGGACTGCTGCACCCCAAACTCAGCAGCAGGCCGAGGCGGAGAGGCTGGGAGCAGGTGCTCCTGATGCTCGCCTGCAGCACAGCTCTCCGAGGGGCTGCCCCTGCCTTGCTCAGGACCCCAAGGGGGCCCCTGGCAGGCACTGTGCTGGCTGGGGCATGGTGAGCGAGGCCACATCTCCCTCTGGGTTGAGCAGGAGCAGGAGCAGGCCAGGGTGCTCCTGTAATCTGGCCGCCTCAGGCGGGCACCTCCCCTCCACCGCGTGCTGGGCCCCCAGAGCCGATAGTCGGCCTCTGCTGCCGATAAGGGCCTCCTGCCCACAGATGTCCCAGGCCCCGGCAGAGGTGCGGTGCCTCTGGCAGCCCCAGCTGTTCCTCCAGCACGGCTGACTCTCGAGGAATCCTGCTTAAGGACCGGCCTGCCCTGCCAGATGGGCCTCTTCGGAGTGAGTTGTTGAGCGGCTGCTCGAAGGGGATGGGGTGGTGCTGGGAAAGGTGAGGAGCCAGGCAGGGGCTGCAGCCGTCCTGGGGGTGTGAGAGCCAGAGCTGTCTGTGTGCGCTCCCCAGGGCCTTGCACCCTGGGCTCTGTGCTTTACAATAACTTCCGTGCTCATTCGCCTTGTCGCTGAAGGTAGCAGGTGGCTGCTGCTTGACTCAATTAATCCAGTTCATATTTTTTACAGCCCGAGACTTGCTGTCAAATTGAGTTCCACCTACCTGGGTCTCTGAATTATGTTCTCTCTGCATTAGGGGTTGGAGAGAATAATCTTTGGATTGCATTCCTTCTGTCTGTCTATTGGGATTCTAGAAGATTTCCTTTGTACTAAGCAATGCATTTTCCAGGTGTATTATCACAGGCCAGTGGCCTTGAAGGAGAATAAGGGTACATGTAAGGGTGGGCTGCTCTGCTGAGGGGCCTGGGCCACCCCCATTTGGAAAGGGGCTTGCTGCTTTTCCCAAAGACCCACAAAAGCCAGTCGCCTCATTGTCACACCTTCTCCTTTCTTGAGACGGTGAACTTTGGATTTATCTTGCTAACTAGAGGGAGAAAAGCCTAAGAAAGAAGGGCAAAAAGTGGCTCTGGGAGATAGGGTCTGAAGGATATTTTTAAAGTGGTAATGGGTCCCCCCGCCCCATTCGCCCTGTGGTGATAGGATATATCGCTGTCTGGCAGCAGGGTTGGCTGTGCTGGTTTTCAAGTGTCGTGTGGCAGAATGAGTTTCCTGGTTTTGGCGGTGAGTTCAGAGGCCAGAGTTGGACCCCAGGCCACATGGTCAGAGGGACACCAGTGTGGTGGCCAGAGAGAGCGTCTGCTCTTCCACTCGTCTAAAAGTCTCTGGGTGAGAGGGAAACAATATTAAGCGGGAATTTCTTTTTAGTGATTTAGCATCTTCACAACATGCCCCCCTGAGGGGGCGGGGCTGTGGAGGAACCCGTGCCCCACACTTTTAGTCCACCAGCAGCACGGGCCAGGTGCAGTTCAGCTGAGTCTTGCCCTTTCACTGGGCAACCCTAGGCCGCAAGTGCCTAGCGAGTCTTGGAGGCTGTTCTTAATAGACCTCAGAACGCAGGGAAGTGGCTGAGCGGTCCATGGGACACAGGAACTGTCTCCAGACCCAAATCCAAGCCTGGTGTTTTGCAGGAATAAGGAATGGCTTATAAACGAAATGTTTAAAATTAGTGTGATTACTTTCACAGACCAAATAGCCTTGGGAGAGCCACTTTTCTCTGTGTCTGTTTCTTTCTCTGGAACTGGGCCTGCTGCGAGACTGACTCTGAAGCCATCAGAAGAGGAAACCAAAGCCTCGAGGGTTGTTTTTATAAGGAGGATCACCAGAGCAGCTGCCCCTTAGCTTCAGGGGCCAATTATAATTAGTTTTTAAACCCAAGTTACCACCTTTTACCCCAAAATGCTTTGGCCAGTGTCTTTGCAAGAATCAGCTGACTTATTTTGAGTTTCATCTAAGTGAAACATATTTAGAAGGGCAGGTTTTTTTGTTGCTGTTGACAAAAACTAAAAGAAAGAAAGGAAGAAAGATAATAGAGTGCTTTCTAAAGTTGGAGTGACTGAAAATCTTTGTCCTCAAGGTCTGTTCAACATTTAGCAAACATCCCTCACTGCCGGCCTGTGCTGGGCCTGTTGTCAGTGCAGGAGTGGAGCAGGGAACACAAAGGACACAGAGCCCTGCCCTGTGGGGCTTACCATCCCGACTAAACATAAAAGTGAAAGTAATGCGTACTCGTTTGTCAAAAGTGGGAAGTGCTGTGAGGCAGCCCTAAGAAGTGTGGGGAGGGCTGCACTTTAAATAAGGTGCTCCCAGAAGGCCTCAGGGGCGTTCACTCTGCCTGTTGATTTTCAAAGTTAGATTTCATGTGACCATGTATAAGGATTACAGTTGATGTCAAGAATGTTAAATATTAAACTTCGTTGATTGTCAGAAGCTACAGATTTCGGCTACATCACTGTTGACATGATACCTTAGAAGCCAGCAGAGTTTGTGATACTTGTATGTGTTGTCCGTGTCAGACTCCCAGGATGTTGGGTCGGAGGCTTTTCTTTCTGACTGGCCCAGTTGGTTGGATGACATCTTAGTTGGGGCTCTGCTCTGTGGGTGGCCAGGATTTCTTATGTCAAATTGCTGATGATTACACTTGTTCGTTATGATTTTTCAGGAAACTTTTGTAAGATAGCTAGTTCAACGTGTTATGGACACTGACAAACAGGATGATCTTTGTCAGCAGCATTCTTAAGAATAAAGAATATTGTTTTTCATATTTCCTAAAAAGAAAAACAAACCATTGATCAAAGACTTGAAGGAGAGAGCCATGCATGACTCTGGAATAGCTAATACAAAGGCCGTGAGGCAGCCGTGTGCTGTGGGGAGAACCAGGAGGTCAGCGTGGCCAGAGCAGAGAGAGGAGGGCAGGGGGAGGGGGGGGTGTGTGTGTGTGAGGTCAGAGAGGTGGCAGGAGGAAGAGATTGGGGAGGGGTGGGATGCAGAACATATAGGGCCTTGAGCACCGCTGTAAGGACATTACTTCTCTCCTGAATGAGATGAGAAGCATCACACAGTCTTGGGCTTAGACAGGCACGTGATGTGATCTGACTTCTTCCTATACCTGTGACTTCCTCATGCCTTTGAAACCAAACTCCCAGGAAGGGGCTACCAAATGGAACCCCTAACACGCCTGTGTGGCAAGCAGAGTTCTCTGTGAACTCTAGTGCAGCTGTCTCAGCCGGGTCTTCTCTGGGGCACACAGGGCTGGTTGCCGACGTAGCTACACATGTGTTTCATGGCCACACCTGCGTGTTGATGCTGTCCCACTCCCTCACACTCTCCAATTTAATGAGAAAATAAGTAGTGCCACAGATGCTCTTTACCTAAAGAATTACCATGGGTGAAATTAAAAAGGAACCGGAAGCCACTATAAAATTATAATTTGAGTGTAGTCCAGCAATTTGTAATCACAGCTGCTGCTGATCCTTGGTTGTTCCCTTCGGACCTTGGCGTGGATAAAGCAGACGAGTTCTGGAACACTGGCCGTCAGGAAAGCTTATGGGGGGTAAGCATGTGACAGCAGAGTTGCCACAGAGGGGGAACATGGAATTTGCTCTAAGTTTTAAATAAGCAGTAATGGTCTTCCTGGAGGTGGTCCTGCTCCCCAGGATTCATTCTTTACGTGTGACCAACGTGGTTCGTAGCACAGCGAATCTCGCCGTGTCACTCCCCTGCTCTCAGTCTTCCACGGCTTCCTGCTTTTCTCAGGAAAGAGTCCACACTCCTTACTGGGACCCTCCTGCCCTGGCTGCCCCTCTTTCCAGCCCTGTTTGCTATTCCACACTCCCACGAGAATGGAAATTCTGGAAATTTTTATATTATAATTATCTCCACATGGGGGACTTGTGCTTGTCTTGTTCACTGTTGTATCCTGAGCACGTCGCCCAGGCCCGGCACACAGGAGGTGCTTGTTAACTACTGGTTGCGTTAATGAATGAACCACCAATTCCTTGCAAAGCCCCCACCCCCACCCCCTGACTGATTCCTGCTCACTGGTTTGGTCACTAATCTGCAGTTGAAAATCACTGCTCTGGTGGATTGTGTGTATGACTTTTTAGCTACTGTGCACTTCGGATCTTTTTAAATCCACATGATAGTTTCCCCATCCTCTGAACTCTCCTTGCACTTCATTGGATTCTCCCTTAAGGCCCTTCTCCTTTTCTGCATCTTTCCACGTATTTCCTACAAGCTGGGGGCGCCGGGAGGAGGGCAGCAACCCCACTGACTCATCTTTGAGTCATTTCTCCCGTTTTCCCCCCCGACATCGACCGAGGTCTTGAACATGGGGCTGAAAAAATATATTTGTTAAATGAAGCAATTTAAAACCAATGAGTGAGTCTTAGCTCTTGCTTCTCCTTCATTTGCTGAAAGTGCGAGCACTGACTCAGTGTTAGGAGTACGTTGGGTCGGTTGTTTGCAAAGTAAGTCTCCAAGCGGGCCCTGTGCAGAAGTTGGCGGTCACAGCCTAATGCCCCAGCTGGCTGGGTATCCCAGCTTCTCTGACACGCCCAGTGTGGACTGAGGTCGGTGTGAATGGGCTCAGGGCAGTTTAGGAGTTCATCATTTTCTGACAGGCAGTGACAACCAATTAAAGATCTAGTGAGAAATAGAATTGTTTCCTCCCTTGCCTCGCACTCACCCTTGACCACTACGGTCCCTCTGCGGCTCACTTTCCGAGTCAAGGCTGATTTATCTCCTGAATTTACTGCCACAGCACCTGAAGGAAGGCGCATTAAGGGAGGAAGCGGTCCCACTGCTAATGGGCCTGACCAACCAGCTGCTGAAATCTGTCAGCCCGGAGGGGAAGGCGGTGCGGGATGGAGACACGGTGGATTGCTTGAAGGGAAACTTGTTTAGGGACAGATTAGTAAAAACAAAACCAGCAGACCATCCCTGCCCCCAGCCCTCTCTCCTATCCAGGGCTGGCACGTGAGTTGCCTCCTGAGACAGCTGCAGGCACTAGCTGTCTCCAGGAGACAGAGAAGGCAGAGGGAGCCTGTCTGGCCTCCCCAGGAGGGTATTGGTCAGAATACTGCTCTGCCCTTTCCAGGAGCGGATTGTGAAGCAACATTTTGTAAGAGAGCACTTGGTTTCAATTTCCTTTGGAAAGCTAGTGCCTATAAAAGCTGAAAAGAAGCTGGCTCTCGTCCAGCCCTTCCAGGATCAAGGGTGATTATGATTTGCAAACAATGGAATGGATTCCAGCTACTCAGAACACCCATTCTGGGCACCACGCCCTTTCCCACTGTGGCAGCCTCTCCTCCTGCTGGGGGGCGGTGGGTCACAACCGTACCTGAGGTTTTTCTTTTCTCCAAAGGGAGGGAATGGTGAGGGGTGTGTCATCTCTAAGTCCCTCTGGGGCTGGCTGACTTTCTGTCAACATGGTGTGATTTGAAGGTCCCATCGGAATCTGCTAGTCTTCCAACACCTTCACCACTGCTCTGCTGTGAGGCCTGGAGTTCCACCCTTCGAGATTATTCCTTAGGTTCTTGAAGGGGTTTTGCTCTGTAAAAGCCTTCTATTAATTGCATACACTTAAGCCTTTAATAACAGGAGCTGGAATCTTACAGATGCAAGGAACTAATTCTTATCTTCTGGGATTAGTCTAGGATTAGACCAAAGCAGGGAGTGGAATTTAGGGCAGGTCCCTGGAATGGGACGAGAGGAGCTTAAGGTGCCGGTTCAGTGGTGATGAGGGTAAGAAAAGCTCCCTCCCTTACTTAGGACAGTGACTGGGCCAAAGATGCCTTCCTAGATATTCCTGTATCCTAAGATCTGGGTTCCAGGCAATTTGCCCGTCACAATGTGGCACATGCAATTTCATAAGTGACGTTGGACTGAAAGTGGAAATAAGGAGTGGTGATGGAGGTACTCAGATTCTGAGTGCCCTCCTTGGGCATGTGCTGTCCGGGTGGCCATGGGGTCAGCCCAGGAGTTGGTTGGCCCCGGGGCCCGGGGTTAATAAAACCTTGCGTCTCCACTAGACTTTCAAACGCTGTGCAGAATAATACAGTTTTACAATGTACCAAGCATAGCACTTTCTTTGCACACTTCATGTGATATTGAAAGCACTCTGTGAGGTAGATATTGTCATCCTCGCTTTCCAGATGAGGAAACAGGCTGAGCAGTTGATTAACTGGCCCAAGTCTCACAGCTAGGTTCCCAACTCATGTCTGCCTCCTGACACCCTTTCCAGATGGCATCCTTGGAGCAGCTATGAACCAGCCCCACACCTTCGTTTCCTCATCTATAAACTGGAGACAGTCGTAGTTGTCCTAGAGTTGTTGTGAGGAGTGCCTGAGATTGGAGCATGGCATGGCAGGAAATGTTGGTTATTATAACTTTTTTGGAATCACACATTCTTCTCTAGGTCAATAACTTTCAAAATTTTAAGAATTTGGTAATTTAAAAAATATCTTTCTATCTTCAACATACCTTCAACTCAGGTCAACAGAGTTTATTGAATCGGAAACGAGAATAAATGCCCTTAAGAAGTGGTAAGTGGGAGGCTGGAATGGGGAAGAATTATTTCTGCTTGTCAGGAGAACAAGGGGATTTGTCAGGGGAGCTTCGCAGAGGGAGAGAGCTTTGAATGGGCCTTGAAGAATCAGGAGAGTTTCACAGAGTTTGAGAAGGCGCTGGCAGCAGAGAAAGCGTGATCCAAAGTATGAAATGCATAGTGGTGCCTCGGGTGGCCGGGAAAGGCGCGTGATGCAGGTGTTTAGAGACAGGTAGGTGGTGGACACGGTGGTTGATGAGGATGAAGAGGTAGGCAGGGGCTAGACTGTAAAAGCTTCTGAACGGCAGCCTGAGACTTTGGACTTTATTCTGCAGTGTGGGGGAGCCAGCAGAGGGTTTTGAGTGTGAAAACGTCACGATCAGAATGCTCACTCTGGCAAGGTTGAGGAAGAGCGTCATCAGAGTGCCAGGGAGTGAAAACTGGCTGGAAGAGTATTGCTGTTCTCCAGGTGAGAAGTGATGGGGTCCTCATGAAGGGGACTGGCAGATAGTTAACACTATTGAGTAACTGCTGTGTACCAGCCACGATGCTATGTGATTTCACACCTCAGCTCATTTAATGCTCACAGCAGCCACACAGGAATTACCAGTCATGTTACAGATGAGGAAACTGAGTCTTGTGCAGTCAGGAAGAGCAAGGAAATAAGGTTGTTGTCTGGGGTTATCTGCAGCCTGCTCAGGAGGGAGCCCCCGTGGCCTGGGATCTGGTCCTATGCTTGTAGTCTGAGTAACTTGATTTTGAGGCACAACCAGAGAACAGCAGATTTGGGAACTGACAACCCTAATTGACTCACAGAAGTGGTGTTGACATCGGCCTGCCAACGTTAAAATGAGAGCTAGGCCTGCTGTGGTCCTCTGCTGTTCTTTCGTGTTTTTGTTCACTTGTCTTCTCTGGTCAGTGAATTCCATCCCGTTATGAAAATCAAAATGGCGAGTCGGTTAAAACCATGTTCTGTAAGCATGCGATCAGAGAAGCAGGGGGTGAAATGCTCTTGAAGAATGTGTCATCAAGACTGTGGTAAGGCCTGATGAGCCATTCATGCCCCACAGCCAAGAGCATCGCATTTGTTACAAATTGCTGATTAAACAACATGGGAATAGAAAATGAGTCTCATTGCCGTGTCAACACCAATCTGATGTGTAGCAGCTGTCTGGAATGCTGTGTCAAGAGAGATTTGGGAACTCTTCGGCTTACAGGCAAGAATCTGTGATAAATAAGCAACCTCTGCTGGGGCGCCATGTCGGGGAGGGCTGAGGTATTAGTTGGAGGGTTACGGTAGCCATTTCTGGGCCATTGTTGTTTTTCTTTTTCTTCTGTCTCCTTCTTCACTTGAGCTATAATCAGATGAGCCATGTTCTGACTGCTATTTATTTGAGAGACATCCAATCTTTCAAGGAGACTTCTGAAGCTAACTGGTGTTGTGTATTATGTGTTGATTTTGCTGGTTAGCTCTCAGAAAGTAATGTTATATCACATATTTCAAGTTCCTTATCTTTGCTAGTTACCATTATCAGGTTCTGGGGGACTGAATTCAGATCAGAGAGCCAGGAAGAGGCAGTGTCTTCATTCAGACATAGGCCTGTGTGAGCACAGAGCCGAGCTCTTCCCCTTCCCTGCCATGAAGCAATGGCAATGGAGGTCTTTTCATGGCCGGATGTGTGTGAATTGCCATTCAATATCACCTGTGAGGTTGGAGCTTTCCAACTCAACTTACCCCAAGCTTTTGATATAATCACTAACAAACCTTGACTGTTGGCCTCCAGGCTGGGCCTACCCCTCCACTCCCATCTCTCTGTGCCAATCGAAATTCTACCCATCCTTTGGGCCAGAGAAGTTCCCACCATCATCTCCAACTCTTGCAGCTCTGCCCATCCTCTGGTCCCCTTAGGCCATGGCCTCGTCTAGCAGTTGATCCATCTCTGCTTTGGGAAGGCTGTGGCACTAAATGAATACTTGTGGAGTTAAAAAAAATGAATGAGCATTGCACACCAACTCTGACGTGTGTGTGTGTGTGTGTGTGTGTGTGTGTGAGAGAAAAGTGGAACAGTCTCCAGGTTGCTGCACTGAACAATTAAATGGGGCTTGTTCCACCACTGCCTTTGTTCCTCTCCTCACGGAATCCCTCATCAGAACAGCCTTTTGTTAAAACTGCCATCTTAGATGTGGTTAAAAAACATTTGCAGATGGAGTGATGAACTGGTGTTGGGAGGTTTGGATTTTCAGTCTCCACCTAAACTGTCTTCATATGGGGTTTTGAAAAACCACTTAGTTTTGAATGTCCTTGTTTCTCCCTTTGAAAAATGCGATAATTGCACTTGGCATTGATGACCACACAGGAGTTTGGGTCAAGTGCTGAGTTAGTGTTGGTAGGTTGATCTGAATGTCTCAGGCACAGAGCGATATTTAAATAGATGCTCCAGGATCAGGATAACTGTACCGAGCCCTTTCTCTCTGCTTCATTCATTCGCAGCCTGGCTGTTAGGAACTTCATCTCTAGCCTTTGAATAAATAGGATATATTTGGAGCAAATAGTGCACGGTGCAGCCTTAAGTTGTTGACTAAGGCTCTTTGCTTTGATCGCGTGCATCTCATTTTGTTTGCTTGTGTACCAATAAAGGTGCGCCCTGCTTAGAGACAGTGCTGATGACTAAACTGGAGGAGTCTCTCTCCAGGGACTCCCATGGCTCAGTGCGGCTGCTCTCCAGGCAGCTCTCAGGGCCCAGGGGCAGCGTGCAGGGCTGCCTGTAGACACCCTTCTATCATGCCTTTCACATATGGAGGCACGCCTCTGAAATTTTCCTAACTCCCTTATCGCCATGATGACTTGCCCTCACTCCTATTCCTTCGGAGTCTTGCTCTGGAGCATTTTCCAAGCTGATAAGTAGTCACTGAGCACCTGAGAAGGGCAAGGTCTGGTGGTGCTGCAGATATGAAGCAGCCTGGGGTGGCTGCTCTTAAAGAACTCACAGCCTGGAAGGGGAGATGAGGCACATACATAAACTGCTATAATCCCAAAGAAGAAAGGAATCTGCTGCAAGGGATAAAAGGCTTTGGAAATTCAGAAGAGAGAGAGACTATTGCAAGCAGAAGAAATCAAGGGAAGTTCCAGGGAGACAGTACCTCCAAGTTGGCTGTAAAGGACAGATCTGATGTAGGCAGTCGAGAACAGAGTGGGGAACACGGAAGGGCACCCCAGGGGGAGACGACAGCATGAAGAAAGACCCTGACTGATGGGTGCCTTTCCAGACTGGTTCAAGGCAGGAGAATAAGACAGGTCTGAGATCAGACAGGAAATTCAGCTGGAAAGTGGACCAGGAGGGGCCCGGGAATGACCTGCCAGGGCATTCAAAGGACCTGGACAGCAGTGAGGAACGATGGAGGGGTTAGAGCTGGGGAATAGCAGGGTCCTGGCTGTGGTTCAGGAAGATGACTCTTCCACCACTGGGTAAAGTTCATGGGAGGGAGCTTGGAGGCAGGGGAAATTCGGAGGTGGCTGCTGAGTGGGTCAAGTGAGGAGCAATGAAGACCTGATCTAAGGTGTTAGCATTAAAATGGAGAGCAGTGGGTGAATGCGAGCCATCAAACTGAGAAGAGGGAGCTGTCACTAACACTTCCTGAGCCAGGCCCTGTTCTGAGAATCAGAAATGAGTAGTTACTCATTTAATCCCTATCATGGCCCTATGAGGTCATTGCATGTTAAGATAAGGAAACTGAGGCACAGAGAGATTAATGTGCTCACAGCTACATAGCCAGTATGCAATGGAACTAGAATATGAAGCCGAGAAAGTGGGCCCCTGGAACCTGGCTTCTGAGCCAGTACCTTATTCTGCTTTCATATGAGGGGCAGAAACAGGAGACTCAGGAAGAAAAGCAGGGGCTGGCAGGGTTGGCATCACTCCTCCCAGGTCATGTGGTGGCATTTCACATGGAAGTCCCTGGAGTCCACTGGCCAAATGCTTGATTCCAGGGCTGCAAGTATTTGGCCCTGTGGCAGGACTGCCGCAGGCCCACCTTTTGGACCCTTCCTATCAACCCCCGCCCATTCCTTCAACAAAGCCTCCCTGGACCCACTGTGTGCAGGGCTGTCCCCTGGACTCTCAAAGCCAAAAGCAAACCACCTCAATAAGCGTGTGCACATCGAACTCAACAAACAGACGCAGCACATTTGCAACAATCCCCAGGAGCTCTCTCTAAGTGTCTAGCTCCCAAGTGCATGGCAAAATTATGATACATAAAAACTTTCGTGGACAGCAAAAAAAAAAAAAATGCTTTGAATAGATTCGGATATACTGTACATACTAAAAGTATCTAAAAAGGTTTCCAATTTTTCCCTTGCCCTTCGTATTTTCAGTGAATTTAATGACAAACGTCAGTCAGCTAAAAAAATATCTGTGTGGTGGTGGTGGCATTGAATTGTATTCCAGGGCTTACTGCAGAGACGAAATGTGGTATACCAAAGTTCACATGAACAAAACAGGAAAGTTATGGAACTTATTAATAATATCCCAAAGGATATTTGCTTTAAGAAGGAATTCACTAAATACAGTTAGCTATTGCATTAAAGTTTTTTGTTTTCATATTATCAGTTCCTGGGGGCCACGGAGGCCGGAGAGGGGTGGTTAGGGTGAAAGAGAGCAGGGCAGAGAACTACAATGAAGTGTTATAAGGCTTAGCTAGCTGGAGATCAGTCAGAGGGAAAATGACCAACCTATCAGGAAATGTGTTATGTGGAGGAAAATAAAGAATTTTAGAATCAAATACCATTGGGGCACGTTGGCTTAAACACCGCTGATCAAGTTTTCCTCAAGATTGCCATGAGCTGTAATGTGCTCCCTTGTTTTGTGAATCTCTAAGGATAAAGTCTGCATTTCCCATGTTTACTAGCCCAGTGCACCCTTGGCGTGGAGTGGGTGACATAGCACAGGACTGGTGTTCCTGGGAACACGCTTTGGGAAATGTGGTATCAGGTTGCATTGAGAGGGTGGTGTTCAGATTTTCATTTTAGGAGAGACCTTGACAACTGGAGCATATATGTAGGCAGGAAACCACCAAGGAAAGAGATATGGAAGTGTGGCTGGGAGAGAGATCCAAGGAGCAAGGGAGAGAAAAGACTAGAGAGTCTGAAGGAAAGTCTCTAATTGTCACCAGGGTGCCACTGGTGAGAGAAGTTTCACACCATGGTGTTCCCAAGGTCAGGACAAAGTAAAGGGTGGGTAGAAGTCACAGGAAAGCAGATCCCAATTTTGTATGAGAAAGAACTTTCCAACAATTAGGATTCTCCAAAGAGGAAAATATCTGATCAAGAATAGTCCTGTCAGGAACTTCCAAGGAAGGACAGTTGTGTGGACCAGGAGTAGGACTTCGATGACCTTGGCACTGACAACCTTGAATGATGTGATTATAAGATAGAAAACACAAAGAGGAGATGGAGTTTGGTTAACGAAACCCCATGTGCTGCATTCACTTGAGTGCGGTTACTTTGTTAAGGGTTGACTAATCTAAACTCTGGGTTAATTTCTTTCTCCTGGGTCTGTGGGGCCTCGAGAGTTTGCATGGTTGCCTTAACAGCTCTCTGTGGAAATGAGAAGATCATTCAATCAGGGGAAATGGATTTGGGATGAGCAAAGGAGCTCTTTCCGGTGTGGATATTTTCGGAATGCCTATACCATTTAGTATATGCAGGAGTTAGAAATCTTGGGACTTTCTGATCAGCTGGTGTCTAATGATCAAGTCAACAAAATACTTGAAATTTTATAAGCTGAAAAGGATGGAATTCTTTCGTCTAATTTGGGATCCAGATTTATATCTTGTTTACTTAGATTTGCATAAGTGATTAGAAAGGCCCTCATTCCAAAGGTGTAAGATGAAATAAAAATTAATTTACGCAATGTACTATATTTTGATTCAAGTAAAATGCTTAGAGTTTGATTCACCAAGAATCCAAGACCACCTGAGGTGGTTCTCCACCGGCACACCTCTCCCTCATGGTGATAGGAAATATTTGGGGGTCAGAGAGGGCCTTAAAGATATTTAGGGTCACGTCCCAGGATGCAGCGCTGACTCCCTCAGTATGATGTTCCCACTGGGAAATAAGATCTCATTTTGTGGAGGTGGAAACTGGCGAGCAGAATGGTTAGGTGACTTGCTTGCAGTCACTCACTCCACTTGTTAGTGGCAAACAGATACAGGGACAAACATGGAGGGGTGACATTAGGAGGCCTGAGAATAGCAGCTTCACTCTCCTGGTTTGAAATACCCACCAAAGAAACACCAGGCATAGATTCACCCGACACAGGTGGGCTTTCCTACCACATACCCAATTTCTTTTTGGCCCGGAGAGTTTGCATGTTTGGTTTAACAGCTCCCTGGGAAATAATCCTTCTTCCATGGGGCAGTCCCATAGCAGGGGTAGACTTTCTCAGAACTGGAGTGGGCTGGGGAACAACTTACGATCTGGTATAAGAGGGCATGACAGACAGGTCCCATTGCTGAAGGGCTCTGGGGCCCTTCGCTAGTCCCCGGTGGGAAGAGGCTATTGTAGGTCATATGAACAGGCTCCTCTCTCTAAACTAAGGACTCACCAAGTAGTGACTGAGCTCCTGTTTTGTACCTAGCCATTTAAAATCCCAATGACTTAAATCCTTGGGTTTACTTAGCTCTGATCCCAATTTGGCCAGAGTTCTTTCTGGCTGCTTTGTCCTTCAGCTTAGTTTAGATGGGGCCAGCCACCAGGCCCCAGCCGGCTGCCTCATGCAATTGAGTTGCAAACAGCCGTGGATCCCTCAGCCCCCACTCGATTTGCTCCTTTGCCCCCAGCACTTGTTCTCTCCCTAGTCCTGGACTCTGGGATTGGACCTGCAGTTGATGTCTGCCCCCAGCCCCTCTTCGCCTTGGAGACCTTGTGCCCTCGCCTCCCTGCCCTCGCTTTCTGTACTTGGTTGGTTCTTGCTCTCTGTGTCCTGAGCACATTTCTTCCCAGTAAGGGCAGGGAGAAGGGGCCATCACTCCGGGGGTGAGGTTGTGGAATATGCTGGACTAGAAGACAGAAGACTTAGTTTCTGGTCCTACCTCTGCCATGACCTGTAACCTTGAGCCAGTCACTTCATCTTTCCAGACCCAGATGAGGGGTTGTTCCCAGGTCCCGAAATCAGTGCCTCTCGAGCTGCAGTCAGAGCCTGTCCAACACTTCCTCTCTCATTGGGGTTGGTGATCATTGCAGCCTATCCCTCTGCAGAAGACAACGGCAATGTGGGAGGTGGAAATAGAAGGGGGTGGGGGAGGCAGGAAGTGTGGTGAGATCAGAGCCCGAGCACCCAAGGCTCAGAGAGCCTGGAAAGGTGGGTCCTGCTGAGTCCCTTCCACCTATAACCCCTGGGGTGCAGTTCCCAAGCTGAGGGCACTCAGCACAACTGCTGGGCGGGGGGATGGTTCCTGTGCTATCCTGCCAAAAAGGCGTCTCTGGGATGGCACAGCATGTTGTCCCTCCAGTTAGGGCAGGACCCCTAGGTCCTGGCTGAGGGGCTTGTGGATGGCCCAAAGCTTGCTGATTGTCCAGGAAATGCAGAGGGCACAGGCAGGTTGAGGTGGTCGAGGAGATTTGGGCCAAGAAAACCTCCGACTGGTTTTCATCTCCTCTCTCGAGCTTTCCAAATGGAGTCCCCAGTTAAAACAGAAAGGGCTGGCTTTCTTCCCAGAGAGGGATACTTTGCACCAGTGTAGAAGAACAGGGCAGAGATGTTTCTCTTTAGTATTTCTAGTTAGGGATTTGACCAATGTTCTAGTGAGGCACGGTTATAAGTTAAATGCCAAAACCACTCGATGTGTGTGTATGCGGTATGTTCTCTCCTCACCCTCAGCGGCCTGGACTCTCTGTAAGTAATCCGTCTAGTCAACTCTAATACGTCTGACTACAGAAGACAGGGGGTCCAGCAGCCCTCTGCCCTCCTCACCGTCCTCCCCTCACCCGGCCCCAGCCCCCAGGAGCCTAACACCCTCCGACTCACTGTCTCAATGTCTGAAGTTGCCCGGACAGTGATGATACACACACATGTGCGTGCACACACAGGCATGCGTGCATACACATACACACGTGTGTACACACACACATTCCCTCAAAGTGGCCTGGACACGTACTGGAGCTACCCAGGCCTCGGACTCCAGGAAAACCGTTACCTCTGGGCCCGAAAGCATCGAGCCACTTGGGTGGGAAGAATCTAGTGCAAGAGAAGAGTCTGCTCCGCTCCCCTCCCCCTGGGCGGGGTGTGGGAGGAAGTCTCATCCAGGGAGGAGAGGAGGTAAGTGCAAGGCTACAATAATGAGTCACTCAGGTTAACTGAACAAACTCCTACAGGGCATTTGAAAAATGCTAGTGCCATATATGAATTCAACCAGAGGCCAGGAAGAAATTGAAAGATAGTAGTGAAAAATCGAGAACGTGTGAGCGTGGCCTCCTGTCGGGTCTGGTTAGCTGGCAGCATGCCAGGGAGTCCCGGGGGGACCCGAGAGGCCTATTTCAGCTGTTTGTGACTTCGGCTTCCCTGGTTGGCCTGAGTACAGGGCAGGCACTTAGCAGATGCGAAGTAGTAATTAGAGTAAGTGGCCTGGACCAGCACTGCTGTGGAGCACACCGCGCTGCCCTGCGAGAACAGAGGACTTCCCGGGCTTCCTCTCATCTCTTTCCCGGGCAGGCCTGACGTCTCTTATATTTATTGCTTCCTCAGAGTCCCAGGCTTTCTATCCTTCCACAGCCTCAGCCTCCACTAGCGCAGAATGCTTACAACAGCAGGCTCGGCTCCAGATTGAGTTCAAATCCTGACTCTACCACTTATATGTTATGTGACCTTGGGCAAGTTTCTTAACCTCTCTGTGCCTCTGTTTTCCAGCCTTAAAATAAGGACAATCAGAGCACCTACCTTCTAAAGTTGCTGTGAGGATTAAATGAGCTAACACTTGTAAAATGCTTGGAACAATGCCTAGCACATAGTAAGCCCCCCCAAAATGTTACCTATTCTTGTTTCTTTTAGTTCCTCCACCAATGCTTCTAACCTCTAGTCCCACGGCATCAGAAGATGCGTTGATTCTGCAGGTGTAGAGCAGGGCATTGCAGACCCAGCAAGAGGTGTATGTGGGTGATGGGAGAGGGGTGGTGGAGGGCGCTGGAGTGTTCCTTGACTGCGTCAAGTTCGCCTCTCACAACCTGTGCGATTCCAGATACCACCAGGTCCATTCCTTCCCGCCTTCAGGCCTCTGCTCCAGCGTCAGCTCCTCAGTGAGGCCTCCTGTACATAACCCTGCGTCTCGCATCACTCTCTGGCCCTTTTCCTGCTTGATTTTTCTTTATGGCACTTGCCACTTCCCTGTGGAATAGATATCTTATTGCCCATCTCTCCACGTCCCCTCTCTCCCATTGTCTGTCTGTTCAGTGGTGGATCCTGGCACCAACATGCACACAAATATTTTTTGAACAAATGAATGAATCTAACAACCATCACGTCATTTTTCTCTTTGCATAAAATCTTTGTGAGGGATGGAAACTCCCTTCAACCTCGTGGCAGGAGTCGTTTAAAACTTTCAAAGCTGTGCTATCGTTAGGAATGAGTTATTCTTTTACACAATGTTTGCACAATTTCCTAGAGTACGCATATTTGTTTTGTTGCCTAACGTATATGTTTTTAATTTTCACGTGTTTGTTTCTGGATCCACATGTTCTGTTGGAAGCACATGTCCTCTTTATTGCCTAGAACCAAGCACCTGGGACACGGGGGCACCAAAAGAGGTTGGTGGTGTTGAAATTGATCCCCATGACTTTCTAGAAACTGGCATTCCTTAAGGTTTGGTTCCAATCTCACTGCTCGATGAATGATTGCCCTGAGTGCTGTATCCCCCTCACACCTCAACCCTTCCTTTGAACTCCTGGCACTTCTGGTTGGAACCTCTCACTTGGTTTTCATCATACGCTGCCATGGGCCATCTCTTCAGCTCTTGTCTGACTGACTCTAGCCCTTGTACTGTTCTATTTATTTCCCACGGAGCTATATCTTTCACCTTTACTAGTTTGCAATCTTGCCCTGGGTAGGACCATAGAATATACTTATTTGTGTCTGCCATTGAGTTTTTAGATTGTACATGACAATGCAACAGTTCACATTTGAATGGAAGAATAAATGAATGAGGAGAAGCAGACCTATGAGTACCACCAAGCCTTGTATTGATAATGTAGCTCTCTTACCCTCACCCCAAAAGCACTTGAGGGACTGAAGGCTGATGTAGATACTGGCAGTGATGTTCCTTTGGAAACATTTGTTGATTGCCATCTTTGTATCTTGTTTCTGAAATCCTGGAAATGTTTCTCTCTGGAGGCTATGAACCAGCTCAGTCATTACAGAAACGATAATGACTTTTCTAGCGATCCTTGATTCACTGCCCATTTCTCTCATTCTTTCTCTATACGAAGCACTCCTTTATTTAAGAGTTCAAGGTCGGGGTGCTGAGAAAGGTCATTTTGAAAAGTAGCTCATGGAAGTGGATTTCAAGGTTGATTTTAGAGTAGAAACAAGGTCCTTACTTGATAAAGTCATAAAATTTTAGAGATGCAGGGAACATCAATACTTCAATAATGTTTTATTTCTTTAAAAAGATATGAAGCCAAGATTTTAAAAAGAGACCATTTGGCCATGCTTCATCATTGTGCAGATTAGAAACATCCAAACGAGTAACATACCTTAGGATTCACCCACGGGAGGTGGGGATTTTTCCAGATAAGCAGGACGGAGAGAAATCCAGATGTGGCCGATCATTTATAGCTTATTTCCTCACCTTTTTTATTTAAGTAATTAAAAAAGGGGCGATAGGGGGCCAGCCCCATGGCCGAGTGGTTAAGTTCACGTGCTCTGCTTTGGCAGCCCAGGGTTTTGCCAGTTCGGATCCTGGGCGCTGACCCGGCACCACTCATCAAGCCACGCTGAGGCGGCGTCCCACATGCCACAACTAGAAGGACCCACAACTAAAATATACAACTAGGTACCGGGGGGCTTTGGGGAGAAAAAGGAAAAATAAAATCTTTAAAAAAAAAAAAAGATACATCTTTAAAAAAAAAAGAGGGGGGTGATACAACTACTGTATGAAAAGATATCTGAACGGGAAGCCAGCCAGAATTCACAAGAAGATTAAATAGAAAGATAATGGTCTCTATTCAATGATTAAGAATAGTACAGTGAGCCCCGTGTGAAAGATTATGTGTGGCACCTGCTCTTGTCGCCTTGGTAGCACAGAGAAAATAGGACCCGGAAGTGGAAGGCAGATGCCAGGGTGTTTTTCGATGGTAGCTGCTAAGTGCCCTGTTGAAAGGAGCTTAAGAGGATCTTGAAGGAAAGAGCCTGTCTTCCTGTTGTCAAGTCGTGAGGAATGACAAGATTCAGGAGATGGTGGGTAGGCCGAGTAGCAGTTTAACTGGGTTTAGTTGCTTTGAAATGAGTTGGCTCCAGGAAGAGAGAGAAAATGTCTTCAGTCAGCATTTGGCCAGCAGGGTCTGCTCCTGACTACTGGGGCCCAAAGAAGGGGAAAGAAGCTGGTTCCACAGCAGAGGGTCCCCAGGGCTCCACAGTCTTGTCATCCCTCCTCAGGGTTGAGGACCCAGGGCAGCTGGGAAGGCTCAGCACCTGCTTCCCGGAACTTCTTCCACCTGGTCCAGAGGAGGTGTTACTGTTATAATTCTAGAAAATTCCACTGGAGTAAACTGGGATTAAAATCAACCTTATTGTTTCCAGACTCTCCATTTCTCCAAGCCCCTCAGAAAGGACAATCTCAGCTCAGCCATCCTCATTGAACCTTTATAGGATTTTGTTCATATAAAAAGGGCCCTAACATTTCTGTGTTGGGGTCTTTTCTGACTAAAGAGAATGGCCAAATTAATAAAGGGGCCCTGATTGCACTCAAACTTCCAAGGTCGAGAAATTCTTCCTGGAAAATATTGAATTTCACTTCTCTCACCTACCCTAAAAATACCTTAGGCTCATATAATCAAGCAAAAACCAGAGCCACTCCCTTCTCTCTGCTTCAGATAACACCCAAAGCATCGTACTACTCTTGGGGACTTTGGGCAAATTACTGAATGTTCTTGTGCCTTGGCTTTGTCCTCTGTAAAATGGAGATAAGACTAGTAGCTACCTCAAAGGGTGGTTGTGAGGATTCAATATGTCAATACCTGGTTCATAAATTTTAGCCAATGATATTTTCAGGTCCTTTCCCCTTCCTGCTCTTTCATCTGTATCTCATTGTCAGGACAGTGACATATTATGGGCCAGAGAGCATGGAAGGAGGCACACAACATGATCTTCCCAGGCCCCAGCTCCCACTGGATGTCCCCAGGCCATCTCCCTCAAGCTGGGAAAGCCTTGCTCCAGAGGCTGGACAACTTTAGGGGGAGACAGGCCCCTCTGGAATTCTTCGGGTAGGTCTCTATGTGGCTGGCGATGAGCCATCCTGGCTCTGTCCCTTCAGGGAGAATTGTCCAAATGAAGGAAAGGCCTGAGCAGATCCATTGGTCAACCATGCAGGGCTGTCTGAACTGACACTTGAGCATCCTTTAGAAATTCTGGAACCATGGAGTTCACTACCAATACTCAAGTCCATTTGGCAATTTGAAAGAAAGAAAAAAACGTTTTCCATATTAGCATGTCCAAGTGAGAAGTGAGTTTGATTTTGCACTTTCTCCAGTGTCTACATACTGCTCTTCTTCCTATAGCAGCAGGCTGCAAAGGAAAGTTTCCATGATGTGTGGAAGCACTGGGCATAGTTGAGTAAGTGGGACCATTCTGGCAGTGCATCTCACACATGTTTTCCAAAACGTGTGATTTCCGCCTTGAGTCTGGCCTCTGCAATCAGCAGTCAGGTAGTGTGTTCTGAAGTGTCAGTTCTGAATGTAGCCCGTGCATCCCACAGTGGGGAAAATGAAGCATGACGATGTGACACAGGCCAGTGCCCTCTGTGATGGGGGAGGCGTTGAGAATTATATTTATGCACCTCATGGCCTCTCAACATCTTCTCACCCTCAGTAGAGAGATGTGAACTCTTGAAGAGCTGTCTGCCTCATTGCCTTGGTGGTGAGGAAGCGGGGAAGCGGTGTTGGGCCTGGACTGACAATTTAGTGCTAATGGAGAGTAGGGGGGGAAAGGCTGGGAGGTGCCGGCTGGGGTGCGGGATCCCTCCTGCAGCTCAGCCCAGGGCTTTGGGGTGGGCAGCACCTATAACTTCTCCCCCTGAGAAGCCACGGTGATTCCAAAACCGTTTCCACGAGGACTATAACAGCTTGTGGGAAATGAACAATTGGGTCAACCAGTCCCAAATATCTGATTTTTTTTCAGTGGTGTGACTCATTTTAAAACCTGAATTGATTGGATTTCTTCAGATTCCAATTCAGCTGACATTTATCAAGCCTCTGGTGTGTGGCCAGTACTTATGCCAACACTCACATATGTTGTTTTGACCCTGCCGGGTGGAAGGTCCCATTTGGTTGACTTGGGGAACAGACTCCTGTTCAACTCAAGAGAAGTATTGAGCGCTTCCTCTGTGCTGGGCATCAAGATTCCGAGATAAATGCCCGGGAGAGGATACCTCGTCTTGTCCTGACTTCCCTGCCCGGGTCGTGCTGGGAGGTCCCAGAACGGCTCAGCTTGTTCTCAAGGCATTCGGTTCTGCAGGAATCCCAGTTCTATTTCTTATCCAAAAAGAGAAATGGATATTGAAGCTAAAATTTGTTGTTGTACATAAAACATTCTGTTCTCTTCATCTGTTTATTTGATGAGAAACAGTGACATTTGGACGCCTGTTGCTTCTCACTATTGGGAAAATAATCCTGTTCCCTGCCGACTTGCCACTCAAATCCACTCCTCACCTTTCTCTCCAGCACAGGGACGGGATGTCTGGGGTGCTGGGCACAGAGACTACTGGGGAGCTCAGGCTTTGCTTGGCTCTTCCCATTGGCAAACTCTTGACTGTGGGCTCTGCAGTGATGGGGGGGTGTGGGGTGCGGGTTCCAGAGCATATCATTTGAAAATTGGAAGAGAGGGAGATGACAGATATATAAAAAAGCACATTGATTTTTCATACTGGGAGTGGGGATATAAAAAAAATTCTCGATACTGAAAATGGATCTGGAGGGCAAAGCTCTTTTCCAACTCAAGGGCTGGTGAGGTGTCAAATTCCACGGAGGTCTCATCAAAGAGTGGGCCTGCCACTAAAGAGGCCCCTTTGGAAGGACAGCCAATATGGTCCCATGAATGAGGGGAAGCCCCGCGTGTTTGTGAAGAGAAAATCCTAGATTCACCTCGCTCTCTCCCACCTCCCCACTGTGATCCCCGGGTTGATGTTGGCCCTCTCCAGAATCCATGTAGCACCTTTCTCACGGGTTTAAAAATAGACTCCAGGCCTGCCAACCCTCTTAAAAGGAACATAATAGAGATCAGTGCCAGCCCTGTGGGACCTGATACCCGGCTCTGATCACCTCCCTAAATAGACCCCACACTTGGGATCCCTTGCTTCAGAGAGGCGGGGCGCCCAGGGCTACCTAACTGGCCACTGGGAGCTCACCACACTAACTTAAACAGAAAAACAACCAAAACTCTTTCATCCTCTTCCTTTCTTCTCTCACCACTAAAAAGGTTAAGAAGAAATTACAAGGTCTGCAGGGAGTCAGACTGGATTTCTTAGCCCATTCAACATAACAGCTTTAGTGTATATTCTGTAGAGTTCCTTCCTGATTAATTGGGGAGGGGGCTAGCGCAGGAGGATGCAACGGTGTCTATATGAGGAATGGCATTTTCCCAGCAGCGAAGCTCCTGATGTATCCCCGGGGTGGTTGATGGCTGGCTCCTGGTGGCAAGGCGATAAACCAGCCTGTCTTTCTCAGTAAAGGGTGGAGTTCCTAGTACCCGCCCTTATCGGCCATGCTCAGACACAAGGAACAGAGAAACTCCCAGGTGGGTGAGGGGCAGAGCAGATAGAAGAACCGTCAAGAGCAAAGCTGTGCTTGTCAGCAGGCCACAACGCAGCCAGGGGCAGGAATGCTGCAAGAGGAGCTGTCAGACACAGGCTCCGAGCAGAGCTTCAGCTGTAGACGCAACTTGAGAATTGTTTCTTCACTGCAGAGAAAATGGAAATGGAGAAGGTGCATTCTAAGCCCAAGGGCTCTAGCTGCTACAGCAGAGCACTGGGGATTCTTGGATCCTGCTCTCGGCCGTGGATGTTTGACCTTGCATAAGCAGTCGCCCCTAATTTTCCAATGTAGAAGCAAGATCAGTAACACCCCATCCCTCTCGGGGGGAAGTTAACATTTGACAAAAGCTTTAGTTGAGAAGAAGGAAGGGAGGGAAAGAGGAAGAAAGAGTATCATCTGTCGTTTATTGAGTACCTACTATGTGCCTGAAGTATGCAAGCATTTTTACATTATTCTCACAATACCTGGAGAGGTGGGTCAAGTTATTTTCATTTTACTGATGCGGAAACCAACGCTCAAAAAGTTATTTCCCTTATCAAAAGTTACACAGCTCCATGTAATGGACTTCTAACTTTGAGGATTTTAAGGCTTCCCAGAAAAACAATTAGTGCTATTGGTATTAGGTTAGTTGCGAGTCTGAGTTGATTGCAGAGGAGGATTACAACAGGAGGAGCCGGAGCGGCCGTCTGTCGCCCAGTTATCTGCAATGGGCGAGTTGTGGTCGTTGCCCAGGCATGAGGGGCCAGGAGGCTCTTCTCTGGAATCCCGGGTCTGCCTTCCATCTCAGCCCTGATGTTCCTTTAGAGAGCAGCCAGCTGTGTCCAGGCTGGCTGCCATCTGAAGCTGCCTGCTCCTCTTCCCCTAAAGCATTCTGGGGGCAGAGTCATCTGAGAATCCCACTCACCTGGGATTCTTTGCTTCAGGCTTTTGAGCAAAAAGAAGTGTCCTCCCAGTTTCTGGAAGAGCTAGAGATTTCCACACACTCCATCTTGGGGGCCCATAAACTGCCCCAGGCTCCCGCTCTATCCAGGGGTTTACATGTGTCCTGGTGAGTTGCCTCCCTTTCTTCTTGCCGCTGTTGGAGATCAGAATTGGCCCCCCCAAAATGTGGCTCTTTAGCTTGATTATTTTTAAGAACTCTGAAAGAAACCTTGACCTCCTCGACAACTGCCTAAAAGAATGTAAAATAGAAGGGCCTTCCCAGGAAGGAGCTAATACCTAGGATCACTGCAACGTCATGTAAAACGCATCTCTCAGGTCACGTTGTCTGTTGTTGGCCCATTTACATTTCCATCTCCGTGTAAACGGTCTTCTTCTCCCATGAAATCCCAAACGAGTACCCCCAACAGTCTCGGCTTTGTCTTTAGCTGAAGATGGTGTCTAAGATGAGAGCCTCCGCCATTTTGGTGAGTTGCTCAGTTTTCCTGAGTGTCTCGCATGTAGACATGTTATAAAGCTTTGTTTGATTTTCTCCTGTTATTCTGTCTCATGTCAATTCAATACGTAACCCGGCCAGAAGGACCCAGAGGGTAGAGGGAATGTCTTCCTCCCCTACACTGCACTGTCTCCTCCCGACAGAGCTTAACGAGGCCTAGAGGACAGACTCCACAGCAGAAGCCTCTAGCACTCGTTATGCCTGTCTGCTGAGGGAACTGCAGAGACAGTTGGTAAAATATTTAGTAAGATTGGAAAAAACCTGCAGATGCCATGAACCTGTGGCTAGAACAAGTGGCCTGGTGTCCTTCCCGAGAATGCCTAGTTTTTTCTTTAGCCCATCAGTTCCTTTCTGGTCCTTTGCTTTGGTTTTCCTGACTCTCACTAGCAGATCCCTGGGCACCTCAAACCTGCAGTAAAAAGTACAGCCTGAAGTATGAAAAAGATAGGAAACGGGCAAGGAGCAGGGTGACTGTTGTCTAAGGGAGTGGGGGTGATGGAGGGTTGAGGGGGGACTGCCAATTAATGGGGAAAAAAATAATGGCTTATTTTTCTGAATCCTTAAGAGCCCAAAGAGACCCTTACAAGTCATTTGTTTCTCCTGGGCTTCTATTTGCCTTATCAAATGGTGAGTTATCTTTCTGTTATCCTGAAGGATGCCCAGCAAAGATTCAGCCCTGTCTGCATGAGTTCTCTTAAGTCGCATCCCTTACAGCTGGAAAGTTCTTTCTGTAACCTAAACCTTCTCTACAGTAATTTAACACATGCCTAACAGTCTCCTTATGACTAGTAGACGTGGCGCGTACGTCATCCTCACGTGTAAGTCAGCCAGTGTTGATTTGGTACCACTGCCCAGCGCTGTGCTCGCCACACAGGGTTCCAAGCGGGAAAAGCCAGGGAGAGAGACTGGGAGTACAGAACACGCGAACTAGGCCGTCTCCGCCTGTGAGAAGCTTATCCCTGAGGCATGCCGACCGGGCGACCGCACCTGGGACAGGGCGCCAAATAGTGCGTCCCACTCGGGGTTCCAGGCTCTAGTGCTGGAGCTGTTTCCATCTGAATGGCTACATCCTCCAGCCTTCTCCTCTTGAGTTTCCAGCGTCTCAGCTCCTTTAACCTCAGCCCTTACTGAGCAACATATCTGTAGTTGTTTCTTGCTTCTCTTCTTGGGCCCTGCCTGACTCTGCGTATCTAAGTTGCAAAGCCTCAATCGTAATGAGGTCATGGCTACCATCAAGAATTCTAGGCAGTTTTGAGTACTCAAGTCCTCTGATAATACCTCAGCATCTTTCTCATTACTCTCACAGTACTATGGGTTGCATTTGGCTTCTGGTCTACTTGACTAGCTCATTTTTTTTCATTGTGATTCTGTATAACCCATAGCATTGTGTGGTATAAAGAACACTGGGCTTAGGAGTTATGATACCCTGGTACCAAAATTGGACTGGAAATTTTTTATTTAACTTCGAACATTTCACTTTATTCCAAGAACTCAGTTTATCTCACCTTTAAAGTAGATATTCTATATATAAAGAACCATCAAGACTCAATAATAAGAAAACAAACGACCCAATTTAAAAATGGGCAAAAGATTTGAATAGATACCTCACCAAAGAAGATATGTGGATGGCAAGTAAGCCCCTGAAAAGATGTTTAACATGATATTATTAGGGAAATGTTCATTGAAACCACAGTGAACTACTACCACACATCTACTAGAATGTCTAAATTAAGGCTGACCATACCAAGTGTTGGCAAGGATGTGGACCAACTGGAGAGATTACAAAGGGGCAGGAGGAAACTTTTGGAGGTGATTTTGGAGATTCATTATCTTGATTGTAGTGATGGTTTTATGGGGGTTTATATATATATATATAAACAAGCAATGTTTATATATATATATATATATATACACACACACATATATATAACATCATATATATATAAACTTATCAAATTGTACCTTTTAAATATCCAGTTTATAGTATATCAGTTCTACTTCAATGCAGCTGTTAAAAAATATTCTGTTTTTCAGTTCAGTGTGCAAGTCAATCAGTACCAGTGTTTTTGAAAGTATAATCCCTATTATTCATCTCCCATTTGAGTAGGGCATTTTCTCTCTCTAAATATTAATGTTGGAACAGTGCTTTAGAATCCCTTGAGATATTCCACTGGGCTATGATCAGGGCTGTTCCAGTAAACATAATTTATTAATTGACACTCTCTATGTAGAGGATTTTAGCAAACCTGAGGGGCAGTAAGAGGCATGGGGCAAGAGACACGTAGAGTGAGCAGTATTTTAAAAATGCGTGCATTGGACAGAGGGGCCACAGTGCCTTCTGCCCCATGGTGCAGTGTGTGGGCGTTTTCCAGCTGCCCACCTTTCAGAGGTTGCCTGTCCCGAAGTTTGTCCTCTGCTGATGTTGAGGGTCTCCGGCCTGGAGATGCTGTTGTCTTCAACTACCAGTTTTTTCACCCACACGGGAAGGAGTTAGTTGCATTATACACTTCAGATCACTCTTTTTTGGTGACATCCTGACATTCTCTCTTCATCTTTATTCATCCCACTTAATTGGGACTTTCCCCTAATTGTCAAATGGCTTTGACGAGCACCTGACTTGAAAAACACTCTGAGAGTTTTTCCTAACCTCGGGGCATGCTCCACATCCTCGCTTCCTGGCCCCGAGCATACTTTCATTAGGAATCTTGCCAGTGCTGTTAATGGAAGGGCTTTGGGTCAGTTGGACCCTCCGTTTATAGTGGTGACCTTGGTCCTGATTCTTAAGCTCTCTGGGCTCAGTTTGGGGTCTATACAACTGTAATAGCACTGTCTACCTTGGGGGGGGGGGGCGGGCAGTGAGGATTAAATGAGGTAATGTAGTATGTCCATCATCTGAGAGGTACTCAATGCATTAATTCCTCACCAACACACAGCTCTGCTATACCCATGAGTCAGGGCAGGAGGGGCAGGAAAAGAGCATCTGGTGTTGTGTCTAGACTATTTGAAGAGAGCATGAAGCTGGGCTCATGATACAAAACATCCATGCTTTGAACAAGCAACATCACCAGGGGCCCAGTGACCTGGCATTGCTTTTGCTCACCATTTCTCATCACCGTGCTGAGTTTGCTCTTAACAATCCCTGGTGTTACCCCCAAGACTTGGCCAGCCCCCAACACGCTTTTGACATCTGCCCCTGAGATGACCTCACGAAAGGGTGAGGATGATCGCAGAGCAGAAACCTGGGAGCTTACTCCCACCGTGGGTGCGAATTCATTAACACCGTCAGACTGGAGGGATAAGGGAGTAACAAATCTGTGTGCTGCCTCACAGCTTCGTTTCCGTCGCGGCTCTCCAGCAGAAGCTGGAAGAGGCTGATGAGCTGGTATCTCAAGACACGATGGAAGAGCTCAAAACATGCAAATTCGTTGTGGGGCATAAATAGACTCTGCTGAGCTCACCCTGGCCGGCTCTGCAGGCTCCGGGGCCCATTCACTAGGGCAGTCGGGGTAGCTGGAGGCAGGGCGGGAGCGCCATGCAGCTTGGAGCTCCTCACCTCCATTGGACGTGTGTGCCTCCCTTCTGCAGCGGCAGGACGCTCGCTCCCCGCCCGGCCGGCCACACCTGCAGCTCGGGCTGCACCCCCGCCCACACCCTCCACGCGCCCCCTCCGCGGGGCTTGGCAGCAGTGCTTTCTCTCCGGAGATCGCCTTGCATTAACTTTCCCATCTGACACAATAATGGAGAGAAAATGAAGAGATCCCATTAGCGGCTGGCTGGCTGGCAGGCTGGCTGGAGGGCGGGCGAGCGCAGGGTCCGGGCGCCGGAGCCGAGCGCAGGGAGCCTGTATTTTTAGCCAGATGCCGTGTAACTCGCTGGCGCTCCCCGCGCCGCCGAGCGGATAACGGGGGAGGGGGAGAGGGAGCCGGGCTCGGATTTCAGCGCGGGCGCCCGACGATGGCAGCGAGACAGGGCAGGTCCGGTCCAGACCCTGCGGTGAGTGGACGACTGCTCGCGGCCGCTCGGCGGGGCGCTGGGCGCGCGCCGGGCCTCCGTGCGGGGTCGGGGCCGCGGCGCCCTGGCTGCGGGCTGCGGTGCCCGCGGGCTCGGCGGCGCCAACTTTCCCGGGCGGGTGCGGGGACACGCGCCCGCGGCCCTTCTGCTGCCTCACGCCGGGCGCCGAGGCTTCTAGCAGGATCCAGAGGAAAATTCCTTTGGCCTGGAGGCTGCCGGCGCGAAGGGGCTGGTGCCGGGAGGCGGCAGGCCAGTGGCCAGCGGGGAGGCGGCACACGCGGGAGCGCGGAGGTGCCCCGAGGGGAGCCGGGCGCGCGGGGCCCTGGCCGAGGCCGCGTCCCCCGCACCCCGGGAGGAGAGTCCCGCCGAGTGGATTCGGCTGTGGGGGGCGCCCGGCTGCCTCTCGCGGGGATACCGCCTTGGCCTTGGCCAGTGAAGGGGCAGCCTCGCTTGATCCCTAAACCTCAGAGAGACGAGCGCGCGGAGGTCCATAGGTAGCTGGAAATGAATGGAAAGAGGGGAGGGTAGACCAGCTGTGAGCCAGGAAGCCTGTGCTTTCCCTGGACTTTATCATCCTCACAGCCCCGCAGTGAGCTGTGTATTATCCCCATTTTAACAATGGGGAAGTTGAGGTTTGGGAACAAGTAGGAGGCACAGCATCAAGTGGCAGAGCAGGGCTTCACTCCAGGTCTTCCCAACGTCAGGGTCCACTCTCGCTTCACACATCGCTGCATCGCGCAGCCTCTAAGGCTGTTGCAGGAAGAGCGCAAGGAACAGAGTTTTTCCCAAGGCCGCTCGGTTGTGTTGGGAGATTATAAGGGGACCCAGGACTCCTGCTCACACATCGTTTCCTCATCCTTGTTTAATTTGTTCATTTTATCTTTGCCAATGGTAATCCGATTGTGGCGCCTGGAGACAGCTTGTAAAGCTTTAATAGCACAACTTTCCGGGAAGAAAAATGAAAGAAACTAAGTGGAAACACACAGTGTGGCCCAGGGTTCACTTCCGTGTCCCTGTGGTCAATGGGATAAAGGCAGGGGCCACAGCGGTGTGTGTGCTGGCTGGAGCTGATGTTCTTTCTGTGGGCCTCCCGGGGGGCTGGAGGAATACCCAGGTGCTGAGTTTGAAGGAACTCTGGATGTGGAGGGCAGCCCCTAGACAAGCAGACAGCTCCACATCCAGAAGGCGCCTGCTGTACGCCGTCTAATGGATGTGCTGCCCCAGCGGCTGGAAAGGATCTGGAGTCTCTTCCTGGGAATTCTGACAATGGCTTTGTGAGAGAAACCACATTCTGGACACTAAGACCCCTTGGGAAACAGAGATTATCTCCTCGCTGTTTACAGAAATTGACGATAGCTCAGTTTCCATTTATCCTTTTAGATATGAATTTTGCACTCAAAGACCTTGAGAAGTAATTCATGATTGGTCCTGGGGAGAACTTAGGCCAACTCAAGCCCCGGAGAAGATGTGAAGAGGCCCTGGGGTTCCCTTCCCAGGCCTAAATCTAAACTTTGCCTGGCCTCTGGTGTTTCTGCAGCCTTCACTGCTCCTGTGTTACCGGCATGCTGACATTTAGCAGCCAGCTTCCGGCCTCTCCTCCCAGGACACTGGAGCCCCCTCGGCGACTTATCTCTTGCTATATTCGTATCACCTACTCAGGAAGTGCCGGTTTAATAATAGTCTGGGTGTCTCAGGTAACCAAGGGTTCACCTCCGTTTCCCAAGAAGCCCTGAGGAGAACTTGGGACCCAGGAGGAATTCCATTCCCTTCCTTTCCCTCCACCAGCTTCCTCCTAAACTGAGGGCTGAAGGGGGCACAGCCTCTGAGCGCAGACGGAAGGCTCTCTCCAGCCAGGGCTGAACTTGAGAGGAATCTTATGGGCACTAGCAAACGATTGGCCCATGAGGCAGTATAGCACAGGGGTTAGAGAAAGACCCTGGAGGTAGGCTACTTAGATTCAAATCTTGGCCAAGCCATGTATTAGCTGTGTGACTTTGGACAAGTTATTTAACTTCTCTGTGATTCATTGACCTCGTCTGTGCAATAGAAGTACCTGCTTCATGGGATTACTGGGAGGAGCAAATGAATTAATTCATGTAGAGTACTTAAAACACAGTGAGAGCTTTGTAAAGGTAAATATTTTGTTATCAAAGAAAATTTAGGAACATTACATAGATTAACCGAAGGGATGTGGGCAAAGGACACAACAAAATGGGTATACCCCCTCCTCCCCTCAGTGCAGGCACGAGCGATTTTCTCACGGGTAAAATTCGATCGAAACTCAGCTCGAGAGGAGGAAGGGGCGAAGACGCAAGGAGGCAGCCTTGGTGAGGTGCTCTGAGGGGGTGTCCGTTCCTTGCTGGTGATGCAGAGTTGGGCCATTGTGGACTGATTTTTCTTGACACGTGAGCAGCCTCCTTTAGCTCCTCTAGTCTCCTCCCACAGGGAGGCCTCTCTGAGGCTGCCTCCAGTATCGAGAGGGCCAGGGACTCTGCTCCAATTTAACAGAGCCCAGAGCTATCCAGTTAGTGTTTGTCATTATTGTTGTTGTTGTTCTGGTTAGTATTTACTCAGGTGGGTATTCTAAGTGGAACGTACTAGATTCTTTTGACTTTCTTTCTGTCCTGTTGGGTTACACAGATGGTTCCTAGATGCACCAGGAAACTGCACCTAGGACAGGTCATTGGACTGGAGGTAACTGATTAGATAGATGGGCAGGATGGGCTGGGAAGAACGAGATGCTAAGAATGGGTCTCACGTTCCAACGAGGGCCGTTGCTGTGTGGCTTAACCAATCCCTGGCACCCAGGAGGTGCTCAGTGAATGCATGTGGAGTGAATCAATGGGCGCCTGCATGCATGCACACATGCCCCTTTATCCCCCAGTTGCTTTGTTTTACCAATCACGAGGGCAGAGACCTCTATTCTGATTTTTTATTCTCTCTCTTTGCCCAGCAGGATCCAGGACTTGAAATAGGACCTCAGTAAATAGACTGTAGAGTTAAACTGAGTGATGCACAGTGGGAGTGACACCATGCTCTCTCACTCACCTGTCAGATACTCTGAGGATCCTGCTCATGTCCTGACAACCCAGGGCCTAGAGGAGACCAAAAGGAAATGAAATGCCTTAGCAATTGAACTTCACCTCTAACTGTCTAGGTGACCTTAGCCAGTCACTGTATTTTCACCATCAGTTTTATCATCAGCGAAAGGAGGAACTGGGCTAGATGGCCCCTTTCTGGAGGTCTGTTTTGGCCCTAACACAGCGCTCAGGGTCAGAGCCACGCCCCGCCCGGCACCCTTTCTCTGCCGTGGGGTAACTGTTCAATTGGCAAAGGCATGAGGCCCCTCCCAGCCCCTACAATCTGTCAGGGCTGTGTGGACGCCCTCAGGTGTGAAATTGCTGAGAATGCGCCTCGGGGTCAAGGGAAGTGGAAAGGCACTGGCGTTAGTCAGGGGGGCCTGGGCTGAATCCCTGAGTGTTGACTAACCAACTAGCTGCAGAACTCGGGGAAACCTCAGTTCGTCACCTCTAAAATGTGGACAATTACACCTGCCTCAGCGGTTGTGACCAGCATGAAAAGATATCGTGTCGGTAATACACTGCCCAGTGACTGGTATTAGTAGTATAATTTCATTGATGTTATACAAACTGCAGAAATTAGTTAGCCTTCCTCAGCTTAGTCTACACGGGGCTTCCCTCGCCCTCTATTTATCTGCTTGTCTGTCTGTCATAAATATTCTCCTTCACTTCCTAGGTCCAGTCCTTTCAACAGTCAAACAGTGTCACTGGTTGATGTTGCACCTATTTTTACCCACCATTCTCAGGTTTTCCTCCCAAATCCTATGACTGTGCTGCAGAAGATAGTTTGGGTAGGTAAGAGATATACCTCTCTCTCATTCTTGGAGAATAATGTAGTATTTTTCCTAATAAAGTGGCCCCTCCTTATCCATGGTTTGGCTTCCCGTGGTTTCAGTTACCTGCAGTCAACCACAGCCTGAAAATGTTAAATGGAAAATTCCAGAAATAAACAAGTCATGTTTTAAATTGCCCACCTTCTGAGTAGTGTGCTGAAATCTCGCCCCGTCCCAGGCCATCCTGCCTGGGACGCTCCGTCACAGCGCCTCCGTCACTCCATCTCGTCACGTAGGCATTGAATCATCTCACAGCGTCCCAAGAGGATGGGCGAGGACAGTACAATGGGATATTGTGAGAGAGAGAGACCACACTCACATCACTTTTATTACAGTAGATTGTTATAATTGTTCTATTTTGCTAGTAGTTATTGTTGTTAACTCTTACTGCGCCTAATTTATCAATTAAACTTTATCGTAGACATGGATGTACAGGAAAAAATGTAGCATACATAGGGCTCAGCACTATCTGCGGTGTCAGGCATCCAGTGGGGGTCTTGGAAGCATCCCCGGCAGGTAGAAGGGACTACTGCCATTGGATCCAGACAGACTTTCTGCATCAGCAGGCACAAACAGACATTTCTCAGAGGGACTACACTTTAAGTCTGATTTCTCTGGGAGTCCAGCTTATGGGGAACCGACAGATTGATCCTCATTTCTGAGATACTCCCTCTAGCACAGACTCTTTGCCGAGGAACCTGGTGACATCCAGGGCCTGTGCTGGAAGCCAAGGGAAGTCTTGGCCTAGCAGACACTTCATGCTCTGAGATAGATGGAAGGTTTGGTCCCTGCCCCAAGAAGAGAACAACTTGGCTGGGGCGACAAACTTGCATAAATCAAATAACTTGACAAAGATGTATTTAAAATGCATTTAAAAAATCAAGCTCCTGTTCCTAGATTTAAAGATGGTAAATACTGGGTATCCAAGGACAGCATCTTAGAGGAGGTAGGAGCTGAGCAGACCTCGAAGAAAGGCGAGGTGAGAATTAGCAAATGATAGTGGCAGAAGGGTGCAGGATCCTGGGAATAGTCAGTGTGGGCCTGCAGGCAGACAGAGTGTGGGACTGCCACGGGGGACAAGGGAGGGAGGAGGAAGGGGCCCTCCTGCCACGTTGGGGGCAGAGATCCATGTGTGTGTGTTTGCTGTGAACAGGCAGATGCAGAGCTTGGGTCTGAGCTTCTCTAGCAGGGGGCCTGTGTGGGCCTGTGGGGTGTAGGGGAGGGCTGGCGGGACCGCAGGATTTTAGGGAGATCACCAAGGCAGACTGGAGTGGGGCTGGCTGGGAGGAGAGAAAGGAACTGGCTCTCCCAGTGCATCACTGGAGGCCTGAAGTGGTGGCGGCGGAGGGACAGGGCAGAACTCAGAGCGAAGGGCTGGACCACGGTGAAGGTGGTGTGGGTGAGGCTGGAGAAGCTTTTCTGCCTGGGATTAACTGTTAATTGGCAAAGGCATGCAGCCCCGCTTTGAGGGAGGATGAGGATTTAATTGGAGGATACTGTTTGGGATTGTTGGCGTTGGAGTCTTCTGCGTTTAGGGATGGTCATCATTAGCATATGTATTAGTTCCCTGTCACTGCTGTAACAAGTTACCACAAACTTGGTGACTTAACCAACTCAGCTGGGCGCAGGGGTGCTGCTCTGAGCCAGCTCGCCTCGTTCCTACCACACTCGCCTGCGTTCGTAGACTTTGCCTGCATTCATAGGCTTTATTTTATTGTCCAGCTCTCCCTCTCTCTGGCTGTCATTCATCTTTAATACACACAAGTGTTCCTGTGGCAGGGTCTTGAAATGCAGGGTGTAGGTGGCTGAGCAACAATTACCAAGTTATTCAGGAAGGTGCCTCACAGGGGCACCTGTGACATAAGGCTCACGTTAAGCTGGCAATGGAGCAGGGAAGTTAAGCTCACGGATTTCAGAGCCAGGAGGCCTGAGTTTGAGTCCTGGCTGTGCCTCCTACCTGCTGTGTGACCCTGCACAAATCACTTCAGCTCTCTGTGCCTCAGTTCCCTCATCTGTAAAATGGGGACCACCATAGTACTTACCTCTTTGGTTTTTTTTAAAAAATGAGGATTAAATGTGTATCTGTGTGTGTGTGTAAGTATTTATTGCATGTAAAGTGTTGATAATGGTTCTTAGCACATAGTAAGTGGTATGTGCTGTTTACTTAAAAAACAAAACTACAAATCAGCTCCAAAGGGCCTGTGTGTGGTGCCTGTGGCGCCTGCATCCGTGGCTCCTGGGGCCAGGCCCGTGAGACTCAGCCTCCTCAGTAAGGAGGCAGTGGGCCCTTGGACACGTGGAAGCAGTAAGACACCAGGCCGTGCTGAGCATTCACTTCTCAATGGGGTCCCTCTTCATGGGGTCCTACCCAAGCATACTTGCTCATAAAAGTACCAAAAGGATGGGGAGCTGGGCTGGAAAGCAGCCTCCTCACATTATGGATCGGCCAGGGGCTCTAGGCCCCCACCACACCCGCGAGCCGTAACAGGAGGGCGCAGTGGCTGCCGCCGTGACCTCGCCCCTTTTCGTGGCCCTAGGCTTGGATGGGACCGTGAGTTGTTACCACACAGAACACCCTGACACAGCCTGCTCTTTCTCCTCACAGGCCGACGCTGCTACCAGCTTTCTAAGGGCAGCAAGATCAGGTAACTTGGACAAAGCTTTGGATCACCTGCGGAATGGGGTAGACATTAACACCTGTAACCAGGTAAGTGTGATGGGGACAGGCCTGTGGTCTCAGAAGAGCGGCTGTTGCCCGCTGCCATTTCCTGAGAGCTTTGCTTCACCTCTATGAACCTTTTCCCGGTGGCCTCAAAAATCCCCCAGGGCTCCTGCCTGCTGAAGGCCCTAACCTTGGTGTTCACATACTGCCGCGATCCGGGGCCCCACAGAGAAGGGCCGATGTCTGAACAGTGCGGGTCGGCCCGGGCTCTGTCTCCTGAGGACTCTTCCCTTAGAAGCTGCCGTTGGTCCCTGCTGTGGTCTTAGAATATGTGGCCTTTGAAAGTGGGCAGGAGGAAGGGCCTTTGAAGGATGTCGTGTCAGTGGTGACATTAAATCTCCTTTGTCCCCCAGCAGCCTTTTGGGTTCTCTGCTGGGCTGAGGAGGAAATAGCGATGAGGACTCACTCTGTCAGGGTGTGGACGAAGGCGAGTCTGGCTCAGGCTGAGAACCAATGTGGCTTAAACAGCTTCACCGAGGTTCCAGGTGCTAAGCGACAGGGGCTTGGTTCAGGAGGGGCTGGTCAGGAAACTTAAAGTGTTCAGGATGGAGTGGAGGGCAGAGCCAGATTTGAGGCCAAAGATCTAGGAATTGACTGAATAGAGAGGAAATCCTCCCTAGAAAGAGAACAGGGTGCAGCTGAGACTTGTGCATTCAATGACTTTTGTTTTGTTTTGGTTTGTTTGTGCGTCTTTGCCGGCCAATTAAGGTGTTCAGTCACACATGCTAATTCAGTTTCGAATTGTGACCTTTTCTTAATCATCTTAACCATTAAAAAATGTTTCCTCTTTTTTGGGGGGCGAAGATTAGCCCTGAACTAATATCTGCCGCCAATTCTCCTCTTTTTGCTGAGGAAGACTGGCCCTGAGCTAACATCCATGCCCATCTTCCTCTACTTTATATGTGGGACGCCTACCATAGCATGGCTTGCCAAGTGGTGTGTAGGTCTGCACCTGGGATCCGAACCGGCGAACTGGCGAACCCTGGGCCACCGAAGTGGAACGTGCGAACTTAACTGTTGCACCACCAGACCGGCCCCCAAAAATGTTTTTAATTGCAGTGAAATGCACATAACATAGAATTTGCCGTCTTAACCGTTTTTAAGTGTACAGTTCCGTGGCATTAAGTACGTTCATGTTGTGGTGCAGCCATCCCCACCATCCGTCCTCAGAACTCTTTTCATCTTGCAAAACTGGAGCTCTGCACCCATGAGGCACTGACTCCCCGCTCCCCCTCCCCCAGCCCCTGGCAACCATGCTCCTTTCTGTCTCTGTGAATGTGACTCCTCTAGGGACCTCATGTAAGTGGAATCATACAGTGTTTGTCCTTCTGTGACTGGCTTATTCACCCAGTGTAGTGTCCTCCAGCTTCCTCCACGTTGTAGTGGACCGGATGACTTTTACCAGCCAGCAGGGGCAAATTCCTGGAATGCAGGTTGACTTTTCTACCACTCTCTGGCCCCTTGCCCCCTCAGTCTCTCCTCTCTGTAACAACCCCCCGCCCCCCCCCGGCCACTTGAGTAACAAAACTGGGTGAGGCGAGCAAGCTCTCCTCCTCTTACACCCCTGCACCCAAATTTACCAACACATGTGTCCGCAGACTTAAGGATGTTTGTGGTGATTCTAACCAAACATACAGAGCTAAAGATTGGCCTTTGATAGCAGACTGAGACCCGGAACCCATTTCTTTCTTGGGAAGAGGCAGTAGGAGCAAAGTATGGGGGCAGAGTGAGTCCTGGGATCAGAGTGGCTCAGGAGGGGGCTCAGGGATGGTTTCAACGCCAGCCCTCAGCCAGCCCTCAGCAACGGCTGTAGGAGCTGTGGTCCTGTTGTCCCCGGCCGGCAGGAGGGGCCGCGTCCCTGGGCAGAGAGATGCGGTCCGAGGCAGCGGCAGCGCCGAGGAGGCCCCTCCGAAGGGCCGCTCCGGTTAAGGAGCGCGTGCCCTCAGAGGCCCTCCAGGGCGAAAATGCCAGCTCGGGAAGGAGTCCACTTAGCAGAAATGGGGACAACTGCACCTTCTTAAGCCTTGAGCCGGGGCTGCTTTTTCGGTGTGAAATTGAAAGATTCTGATGACCCCCAGGGAATGGCTTTGTCCTGATTGCTCTCCCGTTGGTGAGGCCCTGGGTAAGCGGCTCGTCCCTCTGCCTCCTTTCCTCGGAGCACCTCCGCGTTCCTCTCGCGCTCAAGGAGCAGCGGGCACCAGGGGGGATCTGCACTTTATTGACATCGTTTCCGGTGTCAATCTCAGTGCGGGTGACAGGAAGGCTCCAACCTCAGGCTGGAGACTGCTGTCCTGGCCACGGCCTGCCTCTTTGTTTCAAAAGGAACCTGCTGCCAGCCAGGAAATGGATGTCAGAGGGGAGTAGAAGGGGGATTCGCCACGGCGGAAGCCTCTCGCTGCCGGTTTCTCCCCTCAGCTCCTCCGCCCGTCTGGGCGCTGTTGGTCTGCGCCTTGTGCTCCGGGGCTGCCCAGGGGTGGGGCGCTGCCGGCCTCATTCTGGTTTCTAGGGCGGCTCGGCCTCTGCTCTGGAGTGGAGAGCCTGGTAATGGGGGACTCCAGTAGCTGAACTTCGCCCTCAATAAACACATTAGCGCGCCCATCGGGACAATGCTGCTGCTCTCCGCTGGTCACAGAGCCGGCCTCGTAATGGGACTGCAGCTTTCTTCTCTTTAAAACATGCCTTCGTTGCTCTGAGAGGATAAAAACAGGCTCTTGTCCTGGGGTCAGGGCTTGAGAGTGTGCTTTTGCTTGAATCCTTCGAGCTGGTGGCCAGTGAGAGCGGTAAGACAGCAAATCCCGATCCTTATGTAAGTAACACACTTTCAAATAGCATGTTTTGTGGAAAGAATGCGTACTGCTTGCCGTAATAGGAAGTAATTACTCTAAGTAGTGTGAAAAGAGGAACTCTGAGCTTACATAAGAGACATCTGAAAATTCAGGGCAGTTTCCTCATTGCATAGACTGTCTACTAATGTTTGTCATCATCTCATTATTATACTTTTAGAGAAGAACAAATTCATACATAAGGACACACATATACTCATGCATGCACTTGTATCTCTATACGAAGGCCTGATCCTCTTGTTTATTCAATCAGTGTTCCAGCTTTAGACCCATGTAGCCAAGGGCCTCTCTGCACACGTACGTGGACTGCAAGGCTTTAGGGATTAAGAGTAAAAAAGAAAGTCCTAGTCCTCATCCTCTCTGAGCTGTAGTCTACTGGTAGTGAGAACTATGTCAAATGATCACATAAATAGATATGCAAACCAAACTCTGTTAGGAACTGTGAAGGAAAGGCATAGGATTATGTGAGAATATATAAGAGAGGCTTGACCTAGAGTTGGAGGTCGAGAAGGCTACCATGAGGAAGAGATAGTTAAGCTAAGGGATGAGTATGGTTAATGAGCTGAAGGAAAGGGAGAACATTCCAGTGGTGGGGAACAGCCTGTGCAAAGTCCCTGAGGCAGAGAAGAGCACAGAAAGTTTATGGAAGGCCAGAGTGGCTGCAGGGCAGAGAGCAGGAGGGACCAGGTGAGGCTGGAGAGGTGAAGTTGGGAGCACGCTGGACCTTATAGGCAGGAGCAATAGTCACAATGGTCAACAACTAGGACAGTGCGCCCCAGGGCTGGAGCAGTGCAGTGTGTATGCATGCACTTGTGTGTGCATTGTGTGCGTGGGGGTGTGTTTGCCTGCTGCGCCACGTGTTAACCCTACAGTTGCTGACTGAGGGGAAGGATCTGGGGGAGGGGACAGAGTGGCCAGAGCAGCAGGGGTGCTGAGGCAGTGGCTGTTGACAGAGAAGAATGGAGGTGTTTCAGCACTTAACAAGCTGGACAGCTGTGTCGCCGTGTTCTGGTGGAATATCCCCCTGCTTGCTGAAGGCGGGTTAAGGATTCTGACCTTTATCCTAAGAGCAGAGGGAAGCGAACCACAGATCCAAGCATGTGATTGGCGGTGTGCTTTACAGGGTCACACTGGCTACTGTGTGGAAGATAGATGGAAGGGCTCGGGGTGGATTGGGGAAGCCAGTCAGAGACTATTTCAGTAGTCCAGGAGAGAAATGTCAGTAGCTTGGAGAAGGGTCATGGCTATGGAAATGGAACAAAGTGAACAGGCATGGGTGATGCATTGGAGGTGGGAGGGCAGGGAAGGAGGCTCCAAGAATGACCCTCAAGTGTCTGGGTTATGCAGGGGGTGGAGGGTGGCACTATTCACTGAGACCAGGAACGCTGGGAGTGGACTTAGTGTGTGGAAATGGGGTGAGGAGGCCGGAACAGGGCTGTGTGAGTCCTTGAGGAATCTGAGTGAAGATACATAGTAAGCAATTGGATATTTGAGCCTGGAACTCAGATAAGAGGTCCAACCCAAAGATAGATATTTGGAAGTCATTCAGCATTCGAGGAAGTCAAATGCTGGCGTCGGCTGATGAAAACTGGGATGAGAGGCATGTTGAATATAATCCCACCAGAGTCTTTGTGGGGGTCAGTCCACATTCTTTATTAAACACCTACTTGGTGCCAGGTACTATTCTAGGCCCTGAACAAGACAGACAAAATAGACGAAGTTTGTGCTCTGGTGACATTTATACGCAAGTAAAGAAGACAGACAATAACCAAGAAAATGAACAAACATGTCATGTCAGCTACTGAGAAGTACCATGGAGGAGAAAGGTGTTTTAGGTGGGGCAGTTAAGGAAGGCCTCTTTAAGGGTTGACTTTTGAGCCCTGGCCGTGGTGGTCTCAGCACACAGGACCCAAAGGAACATAGGGGCCAGGGGCCCTTTACTCAGCCTGGCACGGTGTCATTCTTGCCACTGCAGCAGCCACATGGCGATGGGCTGGTTGGTTCATGTGTCAGCTCAAAAGCCATCATGAAGACACAGTGATGCCCAGAGCCTGGGGTGGTCTCTCCTACAGTTGATCAGTCCTCTCTTGCAGCTCAGTCGTGTCTACCATATAGCATGGTAACGTTGATCGAGTCTTATCTGTCCTAGTAGATGCTAAGTCACCTGGGGGCGAAGTCCCTGACTGCGTACTCCTCACAGCGCCCAGCGTAGGGAAGTCATGCAATAGATGCGCGATATTTGTTTAAATAAATGGCTACATAATTATGTACTTACCAATATCAGCTTCGTATGTTCCAGTTGCAGAGTTATTCCTAGATTACTTAATCAAATCAAAATAATTTATTATGGAAGCCATAGCAATTTAAAAAAACGTTCTGGGATGAACTAATTGACTCTATACATTTACCACTTAGACAAATAAGAAGAAAACAAGCGGAGAGCAGTGAGAGCCTCTGTTCTCCTGAATTCCTAGAATTGTTGAGGCAACAGGGGTGCTCCACTGGGAACCCAGAGCTGTAACTCCAGGGGCAGAAGCCTCATGTGTTAGGCTTCTGTTCTTATTACGCTAACACGCACTGCCTCAGTTGGCCTTCCTGATAGGAAAGAAAGTTACTTGAGACCTCAGGAGAAAATTTCACGCCACAAGGAGAAGCCTTGTTGTTTACAGTGCTGGCATAAGGCAAAGAGTTGGAAGAGAGGTCTTCTGGAGCAGCCCAGGCCCCTCCGTCCTCTTAGCCTGTCTTATTTCTCTCCATTGTGCTTGTTACTGCCTGACTTACTAAAATGGAGGCAGCATGAAGGCAGCGGGCTTTGTTTTATTCAGCGCTCCTCGTCAGGATTCTACCTGGCACACAGATTCGGTCAGTAGACGTTAAGTCTGCTGTAACCACCAATGTCTAAAGCTTATGTACTTGGCACTTAGCCCACATAGGAACTCCATCTAAAAGAGCATCGTGACATAGTCGTTCTTAGGATAATGACTCTCCTGCATGATGATGGTTCAGATTCTGGCAGTAGCCTCACTCGTCAAGTACGTGGCAGTATTTGCTGCGGTCTCCAGAAGCTTGACCATCACATGTCATCGCAATGACAAACACATGAACGATTTCTAGTGCCGAAACAGCCAGGGGAAGCATGCGAAACCGTTCTGGTTCCATTGATGCTTCCCAAATCTTCACATGGACATTCCACATGTACCCATCACTGCTGGGTACTTGTTTATCTTGAAGGTAAAGGGCTTTAGGCATTTCAAATAAATGGAACACCTGGAACAATAGTTTCTGCTGGAGTAGTCTTTTCTACAGACACCGAATGCTAAGTCTTTTGATCAGGATTTGTTGGGCTCTGGTGATTGTGATGCTTGCTTCCTTTCCAAATTACAGAATCTTAGAACTTAGAGAAGATCATGGCATTCAACTCTCCCCCCGTATAGTTCAGACAGCTGAGGTCTAGAGGTTACCTCTGAGTATCTTCTGAGCTTTATGACTTTGGATTTGGTGAGGTGGGCTTAAGAAGACCACCTGAACTTTCTTTGCTCATTTATTTATTCCGCAAACGTGGTTGAGCACTTACAGTGACCCAAGCACCTTGCTAAGGCTTAATCCATTCATCCCCCCCCCCCCCCAAAGAACTCAGAAGCGGGAGAAGAAGTCCAGCTTGTAAACAGAAGCTTACACATTCAGTGTTATATGTGCCATCCAGAATGAGCACAGAGGTTGCTTTCATCCATTTGTGCCTTCATTCAACAAATATTTATTGAGCTGCTGTGTGCTGGCTACTCAGTGGTGGGTGAGCCCCAGTGCCTGCTTTCCTGACGCTTCTAGTCTCAGGGTAGCGGCTAAAATGCCTGAGTCAGAGAAAGGCTTTTAAGGATGAGTAGGAGTTTACTAAGAAGAGAACTGGGAAAAGAGAATGGCAGTGAGAAGGAGCAGACTGTGCCAAGGCAGGAGTGGTGAAGGGCATCAGTGAGATTGGGGTAAATGAAATGAAGGAGCGTGAGGATGGTGGGCAGTCAGGCTAATGAGGTTATGTCCATATCAGGGTGGCTGCAGAGCCTGTTACTGTTCTCTGTCATTTTCTTTTTCTTAGGAACTATTTCCAGGCATAGAAATGGCATTCAACTGCATAGTCACTAAATCCTACCTGCACCCCCAAACTCAGACAGAAAGCCTTCCTAATATGATAATATGGCAACGTTAAGCCTTCTTAGAACGTGCTGCCTTGTTGCAGTTCTGGAATAGCAATAATGGAGAGAGAAGGATATATTATTGCAGCCCCCACTGAGAAGGTGGTGCTCTGTGGCATGCAGAGAAGTAAACAAGAGAAGCCGTTAGATGCCCCTACGCCTGGTGCTGTGGAGTCTTCTGAAGTTCTGGTTCCTACTAGAAAAGGTATTAGTGAAAAAGATGGAACTTGAAAACCCCCACCCTCTGAATTATTTTAAATAGGTGTACCGCTTTTGCGTCTCAGCAGAAATAAGCTATTTGATGTTCATCTTGCTAATTATAATGACTAATTCGTAGTTTTAAAGTATGTTGATTACTTATTGGGAGTCAGAGTGACCCACAGTGTTTAATAATCACAGATTCTGGTTCTACAGTGTCTCTCCTTTCCCAGGCCCTTCCCCAGGCCTGACCACTTTTTTTTTTTTTTCCTGGTGAGGAAGATGGGCCCAGAGCTAACATCTGGGCCCATCTTCCTCTATTTTGTATGTGTGATGCCACCACAGCATGGCTTGATGGGCAGTGTGTAGGTCCACACCTCGGATCCGAACCTGCGAACCCTGGGCCACTGAAACGGAGCACGTGAACTTAATCACTACACCACCAGGCGGCCCCAGGCCCAATCACTTTTCATGCTCACACCCCTGCGTGAGGTGGATAGAGCAGGAGATTGACAAAGGAGGTCGCCGAGACTCGAGACTCGGAGGCAGAGGCCAAGAGCCTTCCTGATCCAGCGGCCGGGTCTCCCAGCACCCAGCCCCAGTGTCTGCACCGCGCCCCACAGAGGACTTGAGACCATGCAGCAGAGCCCGCTGCTCCTTGGGCGACCTCCCTGTCCTGCTTTCCTTTTCCTTTCCCTTCCTTCTCGGTTACGGAGGAGTTAACTGACCAGTTCAGTTATATTAAAATATCCATTTGTAGCAACAACACGGACATCTCTGGATCCCAGGGACCAGGAAATGGGTGAGCAGCATCGTCAAGAATGATATGGACTATATTGCAAGGAAAGCACACTCTCCAACCTCCACTTTATGGTTTGATTGTCGTGAATTTACAATATGAAAACTAGCTGTGATAGTCTTGAGAATCTAAGAAAAAAGATGGCTCTCTGTGTGTGTCAGGCTGCATGAATGTGCATTCAATTCTGCAAACTCCTTTGGAGCTCATGCTATGTGCCAGGCCTGATGCTAGGACCTAAGATACAAAAGAGGAAAACAGGACTTCAAAAAGTCCACTTTGAGAGACACAGACACAGAGCAGATAAATGCAGTTCCATCTGATAAGGTCCTTGATAGAGTCTTCAAGTGCCATGGCAACACGGTGGAGGGAGTAGCTCGCTTTTGGGGGGCCAGAAATAGGGTGTGGTGTGGCGATGAGAGAGGGACAGGGAAAGTCACAGAGAAAAACGACGTTTGATCTGGGCCTTGAAGGAGGATTCGCCTCTCTGGTTATTAGAGGGAATGCTAACCCCGTTCTGACTGGATACACTATGCGTGTGAATTTGCCTGGGATTATTTTCATGTGATTTTGAATTCTTTGATAGAAACATTTTTGACAACTGTGTCCCTGATTTTAGTGTTTCATGACTTTTAACACAAATTAATGCATTGCAGTTGTTTAAAAATTCACACTATACAGAAATCTGTAAAGTCTTCTATGAGACTCCCCGCAGACCCCCACTCCCCAAATCACCGTGAACAGTTTGCTGTGAACCTTGCCATCCCTTTTTCTGTGCATCTCTACATGTGTATCTTAATTGTTTTCCGAGAGCCGTTACATTGTTTTCTTCTGGAATTGTGGAATTAAGAGGAAGCTAGGAGACGGAGCAGTTCTATCATTTTGAAGATATGTAGACTGAGTCCCCGGGGGATGAAGTGACACATCAGGAGGGCAGTTCAGAGGCCTTAACTCTCAATCCAGTGTTCTTTCCTCTAAACTCACTGCCCTGCTTCTCAAGGTCTGGCTCTTCTTATCTTTTTAAAGGAATGCCAAGATCTCGGACATGGAAACTCTTTCTAGTCCATAGGAGATATTCTTAGCTGCTGGGCTGGATTTCAGAATTCCATTCTCTCATTAACCTGAGCACACATCCTCCTCCGGGCTCCCAGAGGCCTTCACCCCGCAGCCTCTCTGCGCTGAGCCCGGGGGACTCCTCCGGGCGCGGAGGCTGCCCAGCGTTTGTACAGAGCGCAGAGGCGGCCATGCGGCATGGATTCAGCTCCTTGCTGAGCTCTGAAATAGTGCGGGTATATTTTTTCTTTTTTCTTTTTTAAAGATAATGAAAAGCATTAGAGTGTTTCTCCTCCTCATGAACATCTAGTAAACAATGAATGTTAAGAGCTACCTGGGTCGGAGAGCTAAATTTAGATCGTACTAAAGCAAATTAGGGAACGTGCTTAGAGCCGGTCTGTTGCTTTCCATCTGCGCCACCTCTGTCTGAGTTTGCGCTTTCCTCTCGGTTTCTGCTCTCATTCTCCCTTCCCTGTTCCTGGACAGGAGACAGGTTGGCAAAGGAGATAAGGTGTGATTTTCCGCCAGGGTTATGGCAATTGCTTCAGCTCTGTCTGGCTTCTGATTCATTAGATTCCAGGACCACATATTTTTAGCAGACCTTTCCCACCAAGCAGTCTCTGGGGAGCCATGCGATATCTGGGTTGGAGAGAGGCTGCAGGTGGGATGGCCCTTTGGAACGTGATGCCTCCCCTCCCCTCCGGAAGAGGCTGCCCCTCAGCTGGTTCCCACGCAGGGCTGGGGGCTGCTCTCCTGGCAAGGTTTGGTGGCATTCTGGGGTTTCCATTCTGGAATCGTCTCAGAACTCTGGTAAAGCTGACACCTCTTGGGTCCTTTAGAAATAGGAGGGATGCGTGTGCTCAGCTCTTCACACTGGCTCTGAGTCCTTAGACGTGCAAGAACCCGAACCGGCCACCCATCCTCTCCCACCAGAGCCAGAGTCCCCCACAGCTCTGCCTCCACTTCTCCCACCACGTTGTCTACGCTTCTCCCACTGCTCCTTCGAACCTATAAAAAAGTTGCAAGAACAGAGTAGAGAATGCCCACATCTGCCTCACCCAGAGTCTCTATTACCATTTTACTGCATTTGTTCTTATCTGTCATCTGTTCGTTTATCACTATACTCTATATGACAGAATCCTCATCACCCCTGGACATTCCAGTGTGCACCAGGCAACAGTAAGGACACTCTCCCACATAACCACCCTACAAGCCTCCCAATCAGGAAATCAACGCTCGTGCCACACAACCATCCACAGACCCCCTTAACATTTGCCACTGTCCCAACAATGATAAATTGTTCTCCCTCTCTCCCTCCCTCTCTCCCTTCCCCGCTCCTTCCCTCCCTTCCTGCCATCCCCCAACATCCCCCCAACCGCCCCCCACCACCAGGCCCTTTTCTCTCTCTCTCTTTCTCTGTTCCAGGAGTCTATCCAGGAACACATTTTGCATCTAGTTGTCATGTCTCATAGTCTCCTTCAATCTAGAATACTTCCTCCGTCTTTGCCTGTCTCTCATGTTTTTGACAGTCTTCCGTTCTGTAGTTTGTACCTCAACTGCGTCTGCCTATGCTCCCTTATGGCAGACTAAGGCAGTGCATTCTTGGCAGGAATACCACAGAAATCATGCTCCCTTTCCACCCCTGGATCACCTGGTGAAGTCGGTGTCTGCCAGGTTTTTCTACCATAAAATCATCAATGTTTCCCTTGTAGTTGATCAGTATTTTGTGGGGGGTGGAGGGATATTCCAACATAATGCCAATATCCTGTTTCTCCTCAAACTTCCAGCCTCCAGCCTTGGCGTACGTTGCTGACGTCTGCCTGTGTCAGCCACTGTGATGGTTCCAAAGAGTGATTCTTCATCTCCATCGTTTCTCACGTTTATTAGCTGGCATTCCAGTGAAGGATCAGCTTTTCCTTCTCCCCTGTTGATTTACTTTTTTCATTATTTATTTATACCTGTTCAGACTCATGGGTTCTGGTTTGATTCGATGGGTGGTAATCTGATAATCTCATGATTTATTTTCAAGTTCAAACCTAAGTTAGGCCAATAGAAACCCTTTCGATAAGCTGGCTTCTTTGTTCTTTGACATGTCCTTAGATTCCTTCAACATTTCCTTACTTTCTGGCACAAGTCATCCCAGGGTCATTTTGTTCTGTCCCTGCCCCAACCCTGGATCAGCCATTTTTCCAAGGATCCTGGTTCCCTTTAGTGGAGGATGGTGTTTAGACACCAACATCTGGTTACTTGATGTGCACATTGCTAGTGGTTAGTGTGTGGGGATAAACTAGTGAGTATATGTATATATATATTTAAAATCCATGAGATCATGCCAATACTTCCAATTCTAGTCCAACACCACAGGGGTCTTTCTAGCCCTTCCCCTTTCTGGGTTTGTAAATCCCTTCTGACAGTGGGAAACCTGACTCCCACTGATTCGCATCATCCTCAGCATAGTTATTTATTTGCTCGAGGTAACAATCTCCCAACCACTCCAGTACCCCCTCCTCCTTCTCTGACACAAACACGCTACTGTCAACAGGTACCCCAGCAGGGCCCTCGGTTGGTTCACTGCCCTGCATCCTCAGATGCCAATGTTTCCGAGCCAGGAGGGGAGGGAAGGACAAGGGAAGAGAAGGGAAGATGGGAAAACTCCCATTCACTTTTGATTTCATTTCTGTTTTGGCTGAAAATTTAATGCAGCCAATTTGAGGAAAGGAATCAAGATTTGTATTGTTCATGTAGTTTTTTGCCAGCAGCTTAATGCATTCCCTCGTCTCGTCAGCCCATGTGACAGTCAATCCCTCCCTCCTTTCCCATCATCTTGTCTTTGTTCCTTGTCCCCTCTGCCTTGGGTTTCCATGGTCTCTGCCTTTCTTTCCTCCCTTCCTCTTTCTCTCTTTGGCATCGATTTCTGCATTTGGGGTAGAAATGGCCACCACTTCAATCCTTTTTTTCTCTCCATAAGCCCTGTTTAAATCCTTACTTCCTACTCTATTTCAGGACTGCAGACCTGCAAACATATAATGCCAATGCTCTTGCTCTGCCAACAGGGACAAATAATAGAGCAAAGCTGCAGGTCACAGATGAACAGGCTGGTTGTTACTTGGGGAACTAAACTTTCGTATCATAGAGTGTAATACCTTCTCTGGACAGATAGCACAAACCAATAGAGAATCCAGACTGAGTAGGAAAGTGGGATATTAAGTATAAAAACCTAGGTGGAGACCCTCTATGTATACATCCTTGTCCTTGCTTGGGGCGAGATCTTCCGACTGGTTCTTTACTGACCGTGTGGATAGAGTGGAGTGTGGCATGAAGACCTTGCCTAGAAGTCCCTCTGCCCTGCCTCTCTGGTTCACTCTGGGCTTCTTGGACTTCTTGGCTTTCTCTGCCACTGCTCTTGGCTTATTCTTCCCAGGACTCCAGTCCTTTCCTTTCCCATCAAAACTTCCCCTGGCTGGTGCTCCATTGCCTCTGGGCCTGGCTCACAGTGGCCAAGAAATCTAGTAAGCTGAACCGGGAACGTGGTAGTAGGCGTTTATGAGTGAAGAGGTTATGCTTTGGGCCAGCCCCAGTGGCCTAGTGGTTAAGTTCGGCATGCTCTGCTTTGGCGGCCCGGGTTTGGATCCTGGGCGCGGACCTACATCACTCATCTGTTAGCAACCATGCTATGATGGTGGCCCACATAAAGAAAAAAAGAAGAAGATTGGCAACGGATGTTAGTTCAGGGTGAATCTTCCTCAACAAAAAAAAAGAAAAGGAAAGGTCATGCTTCCTGGATACTACATTAATACGTTAGCTTAAGTCCTCTGGAAACACTGTTTAGCTCAAAGAAAGGGGGTGGGAGACTGAAACAATGAGTTTCAGGGGACGTGAGGTGGGAGGGGCAAGTGGACCTCAAGGTCCTCAGGACACAGCTTGAGGCTGCCTGCTTTGAGGGGGCAGGGCCAGCCATGTTTGTGGGTAGAATAAACAGCTGTGAGAAAAGGAATGGGGACTGGCAGGGTTGTGTGTCTGCACAAGCGTGTAAGCATCAGCTATTGAGATGTTCTTGGGATTTTCAGAGAGAGCAGGGATCTCGGAACACCATGACCTTTCTGTCTGACCCTGTCCTCTGCTCTGCACAGGACGTGGAGTAAATGTCCTATGACATGTCTACTGTATTTGTACATTTAGAAATCAATTAGTGTAACTGGGGCAATCAGAGATGCTAAACAGAGGAATCATTTACTGAGAACAAATGTCTGGAATTGTGTGTTTTGCCAGTGGAATTTCTCACAGTTGGTATAAGAAAATACTCCAAATTAAATCATTCAGGCTGAATGTAACTTATTTTCTTCTTCTTCTTAAAACTGTTAAAAGAAACACAGCCTGGCTGAGATCTCCTCCCCCTCCCATTGGACAGATTGCTTCTCAGAAGAATCCTCTAAATTGACGTTTTACCTGAAAAAGAGCAAAGGCAGATGAAGAACTCCAGGTGTGTGTGCTTGGCATGAATACTGTTGCTGAAAAGAGCCTGAGAAGGTTGTCTGCTGTGTTAGAACCAAGCGAATGAGATCATACGCAGCCAGGTGGCCGTGCAGGGTCGGCACAGGGATATGTAGGATGTAAAATGCTTCGAAGAACATTGCTCCCACCCTAACGATAAGAAGAGGCTGGATAATCTACAAAATTATCACTTTTCCTGAGCCCAAGGGCTAAGCTAGTCAGAGGGCTAAGCGTGCAAGGCAACCAAGTTAACTGAATTCCAAAGAGGAACGAGCCCCTCCGGGGGGGGCCACTGTTTCAGCTTGGGCAGAGTACAGGAGAAAGAGGCGGCTACCGGACAAGCCAAAATCTTAACAAATTCTTAGAGGCCAGTGTGGGTCAGTGTTTCTGGAACAAGCTTTTCTCCACAGGCCTCACCAGAAATATTGGGTAAGTCAGGAGACCAACAAGAGGCTCCCTCGGTGACACAGGAGTGCAGGAGGTGCTTGGTGGCTATGGAGGTGGGGGGAGGCGAGGAGCAGACACAGCCTGGCCTGCTTCCCTGCACTCTTCCCTCATGTGAAGCAAAGACAAACCTTGCCTTCAGACCACAGGCAAAAATGCATTCTCCATGGGGAGGAATAGAAACGGACTGTCCCTGCCCCTGGGGACGTTCCTGCCCCAAGACACAGGCAGAGAGCCAGTGCTGCTGAAGGAAAGGTGCAGGCGGAACCCTCCACTCCTAGGGGAGGGCAGGAAACCATCTTAGGCCAGGATCCTACATCAACAATGAGCAGAGGTCTGCTGCTACTGGAGGAGGAGCAAGGAACTCCCACCCAAGACCAAGTAGAGAGACAAGGCAGATTTCGCTGCCACAGAGAAGAGGGGAAGGATTGCTTTAAAAAAATCCCAGCTTTGAGGTCCAGGAGCACAGCCTGCCTAAGACTGCAGCTGGACTAGGACAGACGAGAACGCCCATGCTCCCACCTTACAACCAGGAAGAACATATTACTGCTGGGAGAGGGGCAAGAGCATGGAGTAAGACCCCATTTGAGGCGTGGGCATGCAGGGATGGCTGAAAGCCCAGGGGAGATGAGGAACACAGAAAAACCCTGTGGCACTCCAGCTCCAACTCTAAGCTCAAGGTAACAACAGCCTACCTTTAGAGGAATTGGAAGGCTGTGGTGCACTGAAGGTAACAGAACCCGAGCTAGGTCTACTCCTGACTAGATTGACTCAGCCCCCACCCCCACGGTAACAACTTCACAGAAGAAGAGGCATGTCCATTTCCAGGCATAAATACTATTTACTTCAGTCTCTATTACTCTTCTACACATAATGTGTGGCATTCAATTAAAAATTACAACACACACACAAAAGCAAGAAACAGCAAAGCATTGTCAAGAGACAAAGCAAGCAACAGAACCAGACTCAGAGATGAACTGGATGTTGGAATTATCAGAATGACTATGATTAATATATTAAAATACCTGTGATTACTGTGTTAAAGGATCTAGTGGAAAAAGTGGACAACATTCATGAACAGATGGGGCATTTCAGCAGAGAGATGGAAACTATAAGAAAGAGTCAAGTGAAATGCTAGAAATAAAAAAAAAAACCTTTCTTGGCAATGAGGAATTTCTTCAATAGGTTCATCAATGGACTGGACACAGCTGAGGAAAGAATCAAAGAACTTGTAGATAAGTCAGTAGAGTGATCAAAATTGGAAAAAAAGAGTGGGGAAAGAAAAACAGAACAGAGCAGCCAAGAGCTGTGGGACAGTGTCAGCTGGTCTAACATACACGTAATTGGAGACCCAGAAGGAGGTGTCTTTAGGAAGAGGAATCTGGCAAGCTGGTGTTTTCCCCTGAGAAGGGCGTGCAGTTAAAAAAGTGACCGCAAGCAGTTCTTGCTTTGTTCCCCAACTTGTAATTTAGCTGAAGCATTGACTCTCATATTCCTCCACCTCTGTCTTGCTCATCTTCTACAGCCAGTTATTTGGGGGAAGAAATGTGTGATTTCCCCCTTAAATCCCCCTCAGCAGTCTGTCTGCCATTCAGCATCAAGAGGAGTGGCTGTGAAGGTTAGGTGGAGTGGCTGAGAAGATGCAAGTCAAGATTCAGCAGCCTGCCTTTTCCTTTTAGCAAACAACCTAAACTTGATTTAACTAAAATAAAACACGTGAATCCTGGCTTTGAAGGGATGGTAGATTGCAATTCATCTCTGTCTGTAGTTACAGCTAAGAACAAAGAGCTCACAGAATTTGCACCCCTCCTTTCTTGTCTGAGCAATAAAAAAAATCAGCTTAAAGAAAAAGAAAGTATTAGATATGGTGTTTATTCATGAAACACTCTTTTAAGCTACTGGAAGTGCTCTCCTGTATAGACCAGTTATGCATTTAATAAAACAGTTGTATGAGCTCCTTGGTGCAGTAAATTAGTTTTCAGGCATTCAATGACTTCAGCGGCTGGACGGCAATCAGCCATCCACCTGCTGAGGCCAAGTGCTGGAGAAAACTTGCTGCTGTGGGTCTGGATGGTTGTGCATCCCTTAAATTCAGATGCTTCATGGAAGGAAGAGGAGGGCACTTGATGAGAATGGCTTGGAGAATAGTTTCTAAAATTTTAGCTCATGGGTTTAGAATTTAAGTTCAGATACGGCTTCTCAGGTTGCCACTGTCAGTGAACTTGTAACCCTGGCCGTGTGCCGGTTTCCTTGAAAAGGCCTTCATGAAGCTTCCTGACCCTCTTGACAGAGCAACTCCTTTCTCCTCTGTGCTACTTCTAGTATTGTACATCCATTTTTGACATTTTCTCCATGAATTTGTACTTATTTTTTATGTATCTGCCTCCTCTGCTAAGCCGAGACCTTCAAGGACGAGGGTTTGTGCTGTATTCACCTCTGGCCCCGTCCCAGGCGCAGAGTAGGTTCTCAGCAAACGTGTGCTGATTGGGGTAAGAAAATGCTCACCGCAGGTGGCTGCGTGCTGGCCACAACCATTCCCGCCGGCTTACTTCTGTGGCCCTGAGGAGGGTGCTGGGTTCAGACCACCACAAGAGTGGACTTGGAAGTAACTTAGGGTGACCGTGTTGAACATGAACACGCAAACTAAAACTCAAGTGAGAAAAATAAAAAGTCATAAAGAAGAAAGGGATCCTCAACCCAGGATCTGGGATGGAAGCCGAGTGAAAGTACCAGAGATGCAGATCTGCTGAGACGGGTCCTTTGATGCTGGAGAGCACCGTCTTCTGCCACGAGTGCGGCTTTGGGACGGAGGCAGACGTGGCGGGGAGGGAAGCAGAGGGGCTTTCTGTGGACCATGGCGATGAATAAAATCCTGGAGATCAGGTACAGTGGTCACAAGCAGACACATGTGGATGACTGTCGTGACTGAGTGTTAGCTCTGAGCTGCCGAGTAATCAAAAAAGGGAAAATGTTCTTTCATCATCTGATAAAAAGAAACACACCAACTCCGAGGGGGAAAAAACCTCAAAACCCTTTTTTCCTGGGAAATCCAGGTTAGTGCTGTGCATAGGTGTGCCCTAGAAAGGCTGTGTGACATTAGCTAATCTCTTGACTCCTCTGGACCTTGATTTCTTCAGCATTCAGGGATCTCCAAGATCCCTTTCGATCCCAGGCTTCTCTGGGCTGAGAGTATGTCTAGAATCCCTCTGGAATGAGATCCTGACACTGGCTCCAAAGAGCAGGGACGGCCACCCTGGGGCATTAGAAGTCCACAGGAGGTGTTTTCCTTCTAGACTTGCCGGCTTCCCAGCTCTGAGGCATTCGGGATCGATGCTCGTGAAGAGTGACTGTGCTGCCCAAGTCAGCACGAAAACTCCAGCAGTCAGCAGTGCGCAACACTGCTGCTGCCGCACTGAGTCCCTGCGGGAAGCAGATGGCGGCGCCTGCTGAGGCTCGGGCAGCAAACGCCATCTCCAATGCCCACGTCGTCACAGGCTGCCTGGAATCTTCCAGACGAGGCCGCTGCTGGATTTGAGGAGGGGACTGCTGACCGCAGTGCTCTGGGAGGGAGGGCGGACTCCTGTGCAGGCCTGCCCCAGGGTAGAGTTGAGGACGCCAAGCTGGAGGCAGTGGCTCCAGGCTTCCAGAGCGCCGATCACTTGACAAATTGCTTCTCAGTGCATTTGGGTTTTACAAATTGATTTGAGGGCAGTTGGTTTACTTCCTCCCAATGCTCTTCTCCCTCCCGGTTCTCGTTCTATCTTTCTATCGGATGGCCGTCTTGCCCTCAATCACTTTCTCCCTTTCTTTTATCAAAACTGGCTCTGACCTGCCTTTATCTGATCATTGACACTGGGGTATAAATAACTCACACTGCCTTGGACCCTACATTTATTGGAGTACAAAATCTGCAAGAGGAAGAAATCGAATGATGATTTTCAGGCATTTGCATAGGGAAATATTGCGTGGGGGCACCCACCCTCCCCTGCCCCCGCACACACCCTGGGGAGACGGGCCGTGCTGATGTGCAAAGGTTTGGCTAACTGCACTCTGCGTGTTCACGGCTGCAGGGCGGCCTGATCTAAATAAGAAGTAGGCAAAGTTCCCTTCGGAGCCCACACTTGCTTTTCTCTGACACCCAAGGCCCCTGTTTGTCATATTTGCCCTGTCCAAGGCCCCAGTGTAGAGTTTTGGACACCCTGCCTTCTGCCATCATGAGGTGCCTATCCTGTGCCTCCTTACTTCAGGAATTACACATTACTTTCCTCTTCTGGTTCTAGCAAAGCGGTGACCGATCTGTGAGTGTGATAATGCGCTACCACTCCCAGAAGAATGTTTGTGTTTTAACAGGAATCTCCTACAAATGCTGCCCTGACACAGAGAGAGTGAAAACTTCAGGCAGCCATGGAGGGGCTGTGGAGATGTTTGGGCATAGGTGAGCCAGGGACCCCTCAAAGCACACCCGTAGGAGCCAAGCCCCTCCATCTTGGTGGCCAGGGTCTCTCTTATTGACCAGAGCCTGCAGTGGCTCTGGGGCATTCCCTGAAAGGAAACGTGCTAGAGCAGAGTTGACCCAAAAAGGAGACAGGAAGGAGGAGTGGGGGAAGAGGGGAGAATTGCTTGGGGGGAAGCAGGAGAGGAACAAAACAGGAAAGTAGGGAACAGGGATTGCTGACAGACTAAAATCACTTTCTCTATGGAGCCGGGATCCACTGATCCACTGGAATTGAAATTTAGTTCCATCGTGTTGTCAGACTTATTTTGGGCTGTAAGTAGCACTCTTTGAAGTCAGCTTTTGCCAGAAAGTGTCAAGACGTCTAAGTGCAGAGACCTGAAGGCCAGGAGGGTGATAGGTGAAACCTGAGCCCGGCTGCTTTCTCCAGAGCACAGTAGGAGCTTCGCCAGAGGCTGCGCGAGCTCTAACTGGTCGGCGAGAGTTCTGCTTTTATGGACTGATGATTGGGCATGGAAAGTGTTTGCTCATTTTTTCCCCTAATATTTAACTGGCAGACAAGTTTTGGTCACATTTGAAATGGCGAGGTGGCCAAGGGGTTGTTTTATACTGATTCTTCTGTTGAGGAAATCGTATAGCTGGGTGGTTGGTGGTATTTAGTTCTCATATGACCTTATTTCAAAATTGGTTATTTGACTAAATATACAGCTATCTCTGCAAATGTTTAGGATGCGCTGGTATTGCCTCTTTGCTTGTTCTGGTTGCTACTGTGAAGGTTAACCAGGGGGTTGAAGCTATACCCTTTCCATTAAGTGGCTGCCTACAGCCTGGCCAAGACCTGAATTCAGTGTCATCCGTTGGTTTTGCGAGGGCTTCCTCACGCTCAGTTCCTACCCGGGGATGGTGGTCTTGTTATCATCCGCTCTTTCTTTCCCTGCTCGCCTGCTATCTGATGCTCTTACAGAAGAGCTGCTCAGAGAGGCCGGGCTGACTCTGCTCTCAGTCTGTGCTGGCTCCACTCAGGGCCCCTCTGCTTCTTCCCCTCCAGCCCTGCGTGGGGAAGGGCCTCATTGTAACCACTTGGAACCAAGATGCCTAGTCCCACTAACCTTCCCCTTTCTGCCTCTCTGCTCTTTTACAGAATGGGTTGAATGGCTTGCACCTGGCCTCTAAAGAAGGCCATGTGAAGATGGTGGTTGAACTTCTGCACAAGGAAATCTCTCTAGAAACAACAACCAAGGTACGTCTCTTAGGAAGAGGGGGAGCTCTCCATTGAAAATTCAAGTGTATGGATGCCTCGCGTATTGTTCCAAACCTTGGCGTAGAAGCCAGCCCTTCCTGAGAGAAACCCACACATGCTTCTCAGTTTCTCCTGTCCTTCCAATCGCTTCCCAGTTCTGTGAATCCCTGAAGTCACCTGAAAAACACAGGACCCTGTTTCCACAAGGAGTCAATGAGCCTTTCCTTTATCCTCATCACTGGATTATAAAGCTAAAAATAAAACCCTTCTCCTGGCGGCTTTATGCCTCCTTGGGTCCTTGACTCCCGACGGGGGCTCAGAGCAGTGGAGGCCCCACAGTCAGGTGCCTTGGGTCCAAATCCCAGCTGAGATGGTTCATGCTCTGTGACCTCACAAGTTACTCAGCCAGTGAGCAGCCTGTTTCCTCATCTGTAAAATTGGAATCATAACACTTAGTTGCAGGATTGATATGAAAACTAAATGAGGTAGTGCATACTACCTCATTTGTCTAGCAGTAGTAGACATTGTCAAAATGTCTACTAATAAATACTGATGACTTTGTTGTTATCAAGGTCTGTAGAAGAGAGTCCAGATCCTTCTCACTTACCTTCTCCAGCAGGTCTTCCTTCCCAAACCTCTTTCCTCTGCTTCCTGATTCCCTGAACAGCATTCTCTTTCACTGGGAGGCATTTGGCATAAGTGATGTCAACCTCTCGCAGCAATATGTTTCTCCCCGTAGCAATAGATTATAAACACCAGGGACTTAAGTTCCAAAACCACAGTCATGACATGGATGCATCTCCACATTGCAAAATCCCCTTTATTTCCTACATGCATGTGTCTTACTTGTTTATTAAGCAACATGCAGCCAGCATTTCAAAACAAAACTAAACTAAACAAATAATCACCTCTATTTACTAACTTGAGTTGTTTCCTCTTCTCTTCTTTCCTTTGTTACTTTGCATGGTTTTCCTCCTGAGCTTGTCCCTCCCACCTCTTATTTTCCATTTGCTATTTATTAAACGTGGTCTCACACTCAGCCTCAATGTCAATTCCATGCAGCAAACATTTTGCCGCCTCTCAAGCAGAGAACCAGAAGAACAATATATAGAGAACAGATATAATTTATGGTTATGAGGCGAAGTACCAAAATATTGTGAAAGTAGAATCATCTTTTAAGGTAAAATTCTGTAATTTTCATGTCATTTCCCGAAGGTGAGAAGATCTCGCTGGTGAAATAGACTGTGTTGCTCTTTCTGAATGTCCTGGGGTGCTTTCTCTAACCCCATGACCAGTACCAGTTGTTTCTACCCTGCTCCCTCTGTGGATGAAGGGGATGCAGTTACTTTTCCTCTGCTGCTCTCACGTACCTGGCTGCAAGCAGCGTGCCATCTGACGGGCTCTGTGGGCCAGAGCAGCTTTTCCTCCTCTGGCACCCCTCCAAGAGCTGCGAAAACATTATGCTTCAGCATTTTACTCTTTCCGAATTTCCCCCTTTGCTTGCTATTTCGCAAGTGAACACTTGGTGTGTCTTTGTTATTTATAGAAATTTTATAAGCCAACGTGGTTCCTGAATGCCATACCGAGGGAGGAAAAACGTGGTGAAACTGAAACCGTGGGCTGAGCAAGAGTCATAACAGATTGGGGAATTGTAATGGGTCTCGCAAGCATGAGAAAGATTAAAAAAAGAATAAAAACCCAAACCAATCTAGTTTCCTAAGCTGTGCTTAGAAATTTTAAATGCACAAAACAAAAGCAATCTCTCCCCACCCTCCCCCCTGCCCCCTTGGAGGCGGGAGCTCAGCATCGAAGCTGGTAGTGGAGGGAGAAAGCTCCAAGCCCTCCACTTGTATTCGTTCAGCACCTGCTGCCACCGCCCGCCGTTCCTTGAGCTCTGTGACTCCCTGGAAACGGAGAGGTTGGATCTTTGTGGATCCAAACAGAGCTAAGAAATTTTTCCTGCTTCTTCGAGGCCGTGCTCCTTCACGCTGAGGGAGGGGCAGAGAAGACAGAGGCCTGCAACGCCTCTTGCTGTGACTCCTGACGCAAGGCCAGGGGGCCTGCTTCTTGAGCCTTACGCGGTGTGCATGTGTGTGTGCAGACGGGGGTCTGTTCCCCAGGGTCTTCCCTTTGTTCTCGTTCCTCAGCAGTGCTCCTCACATCGCGGATCCAGAAAATGGCATGGCCAAGATCCACAGCCAGGGGTCCACAACTGGCCGGCTTCCCTCTGCATGGTTTTATTCAGGGAGAGCCCTGGTGTCATGTGATTTCAGGCAGGAAGGGGCAGATGAAAGAAACATCTGACATAGCTTCTTGAGGGCAAGGAGGCTCAGTCACAACCATCTCTGTACCTCCTGGCCTGGCCCAGCACCTGACACACACATGTTCAGTGTGTGACAAACTAATGAATGGACACGGCACGCCTCCTTCCTTTAAACAGGGAGACCTACAGTTAGGAGTCCTGATTTCTAGAGAAGGTTCTGGTGCCAACAGCCCTGTTCCACTTTGTACAGTGAGCGAGCCGGACCCAGGTGCCAAGGCCTCTAAATGTAGGCTCTTGGACTTCTATGAAAATGATTAATTAGCTTCTGTAAATTCATTTCTGGCACTATTCTCTGATGGATATTTGAGGAAGAACCCTTTTGTTTATCAAATGAGGCTTCGGGAGAAATCAAAAGACAACTTCGGGAGGCCACAAGCAGACACTCCTGCCTGAAATAGGCCAAGCTTTAGAAACAAAGACCTGAGCCCCTCCCAGCCCAGGGCGCCTTCCACGGGTCCAGCTCACTGGGAAGCGGTGGCTGGGTGGCCACGGAGCTTGGACCCCGTGCAACTCAATTCTGCCTAGGTGAGGACACTTTTCTTACAGGTGACACACGGCCGCAGCACTCGGACTGCGGTTGAAGCCCCTGCTTGTGGGAGTTTGAGTTTCCTGAGATGGATTTATGTGTTTATGTAGTTTAGTTAAAAACTATCTGTCGTCTGAACTAGAAAAAATGAGGGCGTCTGAGATCTCTGCTCCCTAAGCAGCAGAGGGACAGATGGATCCAGCTGTGGTCCCATTTTTCTCTCACCTGCCCTATTTGACGGCAGCTGTCACGTGGGCCCTGTCCCGCCTGCCTCTCATGGAGCAGGTCTGCCAGTGGGGGCCGTGGGTGAGTCGGACTGTGCTCCGGACACCCGGGAGGCAGGACACAGCCAACAGGAAGGCCGGATCCTGGAGCAGGAGAAGCCGGCTCCACCTGACCCCCGTGGAGGAATTATTGTTAAACACCCAGGACGAGTCCAGACAAGAAAGCCTGACCGTTCCGCTCACCGTCTCAGGACCTCCTGGTTCCTTAGTCTCTGTTGTCGGTTCTCAGCTTTTAAAAGTTTGCTTTACAATTGTGTACCTCATTTTCTTCTAGTGTTTGTTCTCTCTGGTTTTTCTCTCCTCTCTTATTTGGAGAATGCTTCCTCATTATATTTTACTTATTAATATTGAGAAGGTTCTTTCTTTGTATTTTCCTTTGCCAGATTTTATTCTGTTTTTCCCCACTTCCTTTCATCTTTGCCTTCTCTCTCCTACACACAGCATAGAGTTCATTTCATTACGCCGCCTCCTTACACATTTCTACCCTTTCCTTCTCCATCTGGTAGCTCCCTCCCTCTCCTTCCCTTGGTTCCCTTTGGTCCAGCTTTTGGTCGTTGGGTATAACTGCATCGAGGGAGCTGAGCTGGTGGGATGGATCAGCCGGCCTCCCCTTCTAGGAGCCCCGGGGAGGCCTTGGGGGCCCCGTGTTGTCCTGCTGAGTTACAGGTTGGGAGGAGCTGCGAGCACAGGGAAGGCTGCTCACCTGGCAGACCTGCTGCGTGGGTCCTGAGGAGTGCTGACCGCCCGTCAGCCGGCGACAGGACGCTGTGCCTGCGTGCAGCAGATTAGTGTTGAGAAGTTGGCTTTCCTATTCTTTTTTTTCATAGAGAACAGGAAGAATTTTCCTCCTTGGGCTCTCAGTACTATTTCAAGATGTACGATGGGTCAGGCACACACACACGTTGTCTACCCCTTTTGGTCATAAAGAAAGCCACCGCACCTCCCCCCAACTAGCACCTTGTTCCCGTACCTTTGACAGTCACTTACGCAGGCCCAGTGGGAAATCTCCTCTCTTTCTTCCCTCCGTGTGTTTCAGAAAGGGAACACAGCTCTGCACATCGCTGCCCTCGCTGGTCAGGACGAGGTGGTCCGGGAGCTGGTCAACTATGGCGCCAACGTCAACGCCCAGTCGCAGGTGACGGCTCTCTCCGGTCCCTGGTTAGAGGGCACTGACTTTCTTCTTTACCTGCAGTTCTGTTACGTAGTGGACACACTGGCTACTGTGTTAGTCCACACACACTGTGTAGCTGAGTCTAGGTTTATTGGCGATGTGTCTCCAAGCAATGATAAAGGCATCCTTTATTATTTTTTTGTGCTTATACTACGCAATGTGATTGGTCATTGTGGACCCCATCTCTTTTCAGTAAACCAGCCAAATTATACATTTAGTTATGGCTCATTTGAGGAGAAACTGTGCATGAGGTGGGTGAGACATGGAGGGTTGATGAAAAAGGGAGTGAAAATAGAGGGGGCTGTATGTGCAAGATGCTAACTAATGCTGTGAGGGGCAGAAAGAGACTTCCATGGATTGTCGCCCCCACCTTGTGGCCTTTTGTAATAATCCCACTAGGCCATTTCAAAGTGGCAATGAGTTTTTATAACTGGAGTTATAGGTGGGGATATTGCCCTGTGGGCCAGGTGAAAATAGGATGAAGAGAGAGCTGTCCTCAGGTTTAGTGGAGTTTGCACTGGTTGTAGCATCTCTCACTCTTGCAGGTGAATTTTAATGACTTTTTCTCCTGGTTTACAGAAAGGCTTTACACCTCTGTACATGGCAGCACAAGAGAATCACTTGGAAGTGGTTAAGTTTTTACTGGAAAATGGAGCTAATCAGAATGTAGCCACAGAAGTAAGTATCCTGGGAAAATGGCCCGCCGCCGGAAGTCTCCAGGTGCAGGACATCATTGTGGGTCCTGCGTTCCTGGGACATGGCTCGAGATGCGTCCTCTGCTGTGATCAGTGCTAAGTCTCGTTGAGTGCTCTCGACTTTCAGATCACTGCCCTCACCCTGGGTGCTGTTAAGGCCGCAAGGGAGTAAGAGACAAAGTTATGGGTCTTGAGGAATGCCCAGACGCATGCCAGGGAAATGCCATCAGAGTCGAGCATGTTCCCACTGCAACCAACACTGAAGGCTCCTTGGACAGGGGTGGGGGTGGTGTGCGTGTGTATGATTGACAACTCTGCCTTGGACCCTAATGAGGAAGGCTCTGACCATGAACCCACTGGACACCCTGGACAAGTCACGTTAGCGCTGATGCTGAGTTTTGTCATTGGTGAAATGATGAAATTGGACTAGATAGGCCTAAGGCTTCTCTTGACCCTTAACATTGTAAGATTCAGTGATTATGACTCCGTTATCATTCTGCTTCGCCAGTTCATGGGGTCCTGTGCCCCCCAGTACACAACTGAGGGGATTAATGACAGGAGCTCGCAGTTGAGGCCTCAGTGTCTGGCTTGGTTTCTGGATTTGGTAGATGTTCAATAATTTTCATGAAATGAATAAATGAATGATCGTCTGCTGTGTTCAAGGCACTATCCTGGCACCAGTTGATGGGGTGAGGGGGAGGGTAGGGAAAGAAGCCAGGTAGGAAGAAGCTCCTCATAGTACTTGGTCAGACTGGGAACAGATTGTGCAGGAAAATTAAATACGTGCTCAAGAAAAATTACTATGGGCTCTGTGAAATTACAGCCAAAGAAAGTGTGGCCAAGAAAAGCTTCAGAGAGGAGGTGGCATTTAAGCCAAACTTGAAGGATGAGGAGGACTTTGAAGAGCAGAGAGCTGGGGGAAGGTCATTTCAGGCTGAGGGCCTGTCGTGAGCGGGAGCCCCGTGGTATGAGAGCCTGTGTCCTGCCTTGAGGACGGCGAGTGGTCAGATCCGGTGAGAGCAAGTCGGTCTTTCCTCCTCTCCTCTGTCCAGGACGGCTTCACACCTCTTGCTGTGGCTCTGCAGCAGGGCCACGAGAACGTGGTGGCACACCTCATCAACTTCGGGACGAGAGGGAAGGTGCGCCTCCCTGCCCTGCACATCGCGGCCCGCAACGACGATACCCGGACAGCTGCGGTGCTTCTGCAGAATGACCCCAACCCGGACGTGCTTTCCAAGGTGAGGGCCGCCAGACGAGGGTCAAGAAAGTTCTGAGGCCTGGACCAAGGAGCTCTATGGGTTACAGAGGCACCATCAATTCCCAACAATTTCCCCAAGAATGAACCCAGATGAGAGATGGTGCCAGCCGTGCACGCCGAGCACCAGCTCCCACAGTGCCTTCGGATTCCCACCGGCTGCATATCAGAGCCAGAGTGGACAGCCCCACTTTAAATCCCTGGTGAACGCTGAGAAAAATGTGCTTGGCGTGTGGCCGGAAGGTTCTTGTTGCTCCAGGTCATCCAGAAAAGTGTCCAGGTGGGGCAGGATGGGTCTCTAGCCAGGGTGAAACTTTGGAATCCCAGCATGCAGGGTTCTAGAATTTTATCCTGCTCTCTTTCCCTGGCTGCCCCTTGGTGGCGGGGGGCAGGTCTCCCCACAGATGGAGGTGAGAAGTAGACGGGCTTCCCAGGGGGCCTGGACAGCTAGCCATCTGAACATACTGCCTGATGTTTTCAGGCACTCCTGATCCACTGTCTGTCAGTTTGTGCTGTTAATTACTTTTCTTATATTGGGAATGGATTTGCACTGAGTTATTCACATAGTCGCCCCACCCATGGTCACTGGGATTTGTCTGAAAAATTGCTTACTGGATTAGGCATGGTCTGGGGTTAAAGAACAGAATGATGACAACAGATGCACCAAGGGGTCAAAGGGCTGCCTTTGGCCAGCCAGCAGAGGGAGCACACCCTTTTAGGGGAATGAAACAATCCTAGAATTAAGATCATAGATGCCATAACACTTTCATTCATTCATTCAGATCTCTTCATAAGTAACGATGCAGATGAATGGGCCCTGCAGAGGGTAACCTAATCCTAGGCTGTGCTTTGTCCATGTGAACCACAAAACAAAGAGTGTGGGTCCCTCAGGTAGCACCTGGCTTTGGAATGTAACTTGTCAGCACATGTTCTCATCAGTCAACTTCTGCTTTATGTATATGGTCCTCTGGCCCTGCCAGCTTTTTCAGAATCCCTGGGCTGATTGTGAGATAGAAATGACAGTACATGGCATATGACAAGTTGTTCCCCCTCTGTTGTGCCTCAGACGGGATTCACCCCCCTCCACATCGCAGCTCACTACGAGAACCTCAACGTGGCCCAGTTACTCCTCAACAGAGGAGCCAGTGTCAACTTCACGCCACAGGTGAGGCTCCCTGCAGGCCCCGCACAGGCACTGGGGGCTGTCTAGAATCAGGCACTCCCGCCTCTCACTGTGGCACTCTGAGTGTCCCCTGTACTGCAGAGTGCCTGTGGTGGGACAGCCCTGATGCCTATCGAGGCTTCTAGTGGGTAGGTTTCTAATCATCCAACCCATTCCAGAAGTGGGAAATCTGGAGGGCAGGAGGCTGGCTTTCTTCCAGCCCATTACGTTGACTCTGGGAGACCTGGGCTTGGCCAGCTTGCTGTGATTAACTACGATGCTATCAAGTCCTTACAGGTTTTTAAATCTTTCTTAGGCAAGAGATGTCCTCACAGTGGGCTTAAAGTGGCTGCTTGTGCTGCTGCCGTTGTGGGGCTGGGACCGGGGGCCCTGGGAAGTGGGGGGCAGAGCAGCTGCATTCAACAGGAAGATGCTGTGCCCTGACTGGTCCCCGTTCCTCCCCTCCAGAATGGCATCACGCCACTGCACATCGCCTCCCGCAGGGGGAACGTGATCATGGTGCGGCTCCTGCTGGACCGCGGGGCCCAGATAGAAACAAGGACCAAGGTGGGTGCCAGCAAGCTCTGTGGCAAGGCCAGGGGAAGGAATTCTGCCTTCCAGAAGTGACGCAGTGATGGACATTCAGCCTCCCAGAGCAGCCTGCAGCAGGACCCAGGGTGCAGTGGGACATATTACAAGACTGTGCTGAAGGAAGTCTTGTGCTGGTCCTGAAGGAGGCATGAGCACTTCTGCGGCTGGAATGATGCCGCGAGCAGTCTTCTCTCCAAACGGCCTCTGATAGGTGCCTTTGGGGTTTTCTGTTTTTGGCTCTGTCTTTTAAAGGATGAATTGACACCTCTCCACTGTGCAGCGCGGAATGGGCACGTGCGAATCTCAGAGATCCTGCTGGACCACGGGGCCCCCATCCAAGCCAAAACCAAGGTGTGTGCTTCCTTTCCACGAGGAGTATCCCTTAGGCAGGGCTCCAGGTCAGGCCACCCCGGATCAAATCCCATTTCTGAGAAACAGAGATGCTGATACTACTAGCTGAGCCAGTGTGCGTGGTGTTTACCCCAATGCCTGTCACACAGGAGGCACTCAGTATAGCTCTAATTATTATCTAGATCAGGGTCGGCAAACTTTTCCTCTAAAGGGCCAGATAGTAAATATTTCTAAGCTTTACAGGCCACAGTCTCTGTTGAAACCATTCAACTCTGCCATCGCAGTGGGAAAGCGGCTGTGGATAACATGCAAATAAGTGGCCGAGTTGAGTTCCAATAAAACTTTATTTACAAACACAGGCAGCGGGCAGATTTGACCTGCAAGCTATTTGCCCACTCTAGTTCTGAGTCAACCCTTGTCTCTTTTATCTTGGATCCAGAAAAACAGGAGCTCAGTGCTCCCAGGAGTCTTAGAGCCTGGGCCAGGCTAGGGTGAAGTTACAAAGAAAGCAAAACAGTTCTTCTCAAGTCCATTAGGGCTCAGAGCACAGGCCCGTCCTTCAGTTCTGGTCTGAGGTCTCCAGTCTGCCTGGGCCGCCCAGTGCTGCCTGCGCCTCCTCCAGGCTCTCTGCCCCTTTCCTTGGGGCGAGTTCAGAAGTCATGTCGAAACAGAGCAAGGTAGAAACCAGGCCGATTCACGGCCACACTGGAGGTTTCCTGTCAGCAGCTCTCTGTCATAAGATTGCAGCACAGTCGCACAGTCCACAACCATGAAAGCCAGTTGACTGCCTGACAGATTATCGTGTGAATGTTCTGCAGAGCTATCTCTAACTTGGGTCATGAGTCACAGAACCAAGCTGCCCTTTGCGTGTGTGTGTGTGTGTGTGTGTGTGTGTGTGTGCTGTGTGTTGGGCAGAGGTATCGTCTACCCCTCAGTTTATTTCTCATTGAATCCTCCATCCACAACTGATTTGCTGTGTGACTTTGAGCATGTCCCTTACTCTCTCTGTGCCTCAGTTTCCCCTTCTGGAGAGTTCTACTCCTCTCTCCTGGGGTAGTCGGGATGATTGCAGGAGATGATATCTTTGAAAGTGCATATAAAAGTAAAAATCCTCAGATAAGTGAAGGTAAAATTGCTGATGCCAATTATATTATTAGGTCAGGAAGTTCTGCACATTTTTCCACCAAGTCCCTGTATTTAAACTTATGTAATTGTTCCTAAGTTAGGAATGATTTTATATTATCTGGATGATTGGAAAGAGGCTAAAAAAGATGGTTATAAAAGTGCCTTACTGAGAACTTCTGGCTTTTCAGTTGGGAAGGATGGAAGGGCCTTTCTGAAACGCAGTAAGTGGGCACCGTGCTAGTTTGTGTGGGCTACTGTGACCAAGTACTACACGCTGAGTGGCTCAAACAGCAGAAACTTACTGTCTTGAAGTTCTGGAGGCTGGAAGTTCGAGATCAGTGTTGCAGCGCTGGTCCTTCTGAGGCTGTGAAGGAGGACCTGTTCCAGGCCTCTCTCCTGGCCTCTGGTGATTTGCTTACAATTTCTGGTGTCCTTGGCTGTGGACGCGTCACCTTGCTCTCTGCCTTCATCCTCACATGGCGTTTTCTCTGTATGTGTGCGTGTATTTCCAAATTTCCCCTGTTTACAAGGACAGCAGTCAGATTGGACTAGGGCCACACTAATGACCTCATCTTAACTAATGACACCTGCAATGCCCCTATTTCCAAATACAGCTGCATTCCGAGGTTAGGAATCCCCACGTTCTGGGGGTCAGGACTCCAATATGTGGATATCGAAGGCGCACAATTCAACCCCTGACACTGATCGTGGCTGTCATGCAGGCTGATTGGGTTACTCCCTTGCTGAAAGTCCTCTTTCTCTTGTCACTTTCTGAAAGCCGATGTCCCAGTCCCTTAGTGCATAGACTCTCATGATGCAGCTCTTGCCAGCCCCTCCAGCCCAGCTCCATACCCCCTCACGTGCTCCCCTGCATGTTTAACTGTGTACAGGTCCCTGAGTGCCTCAGGACTAGCTGCCTCTGTGGTGCTGCACATACGGTTCCCTTCACTGTGGCACTGCGAATGCTGTTCCCTTTGCTGTGGCACTGCCCATGTTGTTCCTTTTGTTGGGAGATTCTTCCCCTTTTGTCTTCCTGGTGAAGTCCTAGCTCAGGGATCACCTCCTCCTGGAAGCCTTCTCTCGAGCTGTGTCCCTCCCTCTTTGTGACTCCCCCCTCCTGTGTCCCTCTGTGCTTTGACCCTGCTTTCCCTGGTGTCACCATACTGAATGGCGACAACGTATCTCTTTCCTCGTCTTTTATCTACTGGTCCACCAGCTTCCTTAGGCCAGAAGCGATGTCTCTTCTCTTCTCTTTCCCCAGAGTGCAACCCATTCTTGGTACACATTAATCATTTAATAAATATTTGTTGAATCAATGTCTGAATGAATGAGTGAATGAGTCTTCTCTGTCTGTAATGTTTTTTAAAATAAATTGCTATCTGAGAAACAATGAGAATCCTTAAAAGTTTCTCAATCGATGTACATTTGTTAGGGGCAATGCACAGAGGGGTTTAGATCCAACTTACATTTTATTGTCATTCATTCATTCAAACCACATTAATTAAGGACCACTATGTGTGTTACATGCGTTTATGGGACACTGTAGGAGGCATATAAGAGATATTAGGCACAGTCTTAATATCTCTTAAGAAGCTTATAAGTAAGGAGAGAAGATACACACACCTGAAAAGTTAATTACGAATCCAACTCAGCAAATACGTGAATAAGGCCCAAGTGAGTGGCACAGGTCAGAAAGGCTGCAGAAGTCCAGGGCAGTCAGGGAAGGCTTCTTGGAGAGGTGGGGCCGGCTAGAGCTGGCTTGAAGGATTTGGCTAGGTGGAAAGGAGAATGTTTGCAGTCAGAGGCTAGCATGAGTGTGGAAGCCAGAATGAACCAGGCTCCGTCAGGAGCCACACAGAGCATCGTGTAGGGAAGAAGTAGAAGTGAGGTTGGAATCATTGCCCTGAATTGCTGTGTTCTGTCCCCAGAAGCCTTTGTGATTACTTATTTTTTCCTCTTCACTCAGAATGGCTTGTCCCCAATTCACATGGCGGCTCAGGGAGACCACCTCGACTGTGTCCGACTTCTTTTGGAATACAACGCCGAGATAGATGACATCACCCTGGACCACCTGACCCCACTCCACGTGGCAGCCCACTGCGGCCATCATAGAGTGGCCAAGGTCCTTTTGGATAAAGGAGCCAAACCCAACTCCAGAGCCCTGGTGAGTGGGCAGCTGTTGGAGAAGTTGCCAGATGGGCAAGGGCCGAGGGAGGCGGGACCAGACTGCATGGCCGGAGCTCGTGGGAAGGGCCCCAGCTGGTGCCTGGAACGACTCCTGAGATTCAGGGCCTGCAGAGTGGCAATGCCTGCTAAGGCCCAGAAGGCATGGCAACGCACAGCCAGGGTGGCAACCTTCACATTCCCCCACATCCAGCTGGGTGTCGCCTCCTTCACCCGATGACTGTGGCCCCTGGTAACAGACTGAGGTCAAGGGTGGGTTTGGGCCCAGGAAACCTGACTCAAGAAGTAGTGTTCGTGGTAGGTACGTGGGTTGGTGTGCCACTCCATCAGAGCCAGGCCCAGAGCAGAGGGATGGTGACTTCTTAGAGACTGCCTGGCTTTTTTTTTTTTTAATTAATTATTTATTTATTTATTTTTATTGAGTTGATAGGTTACAATCTTGTGAAATTTCAGTTGTACATTAATGTTTGTCATTCGTGTTGTGCCCACCCCCCACCCCACCTTTCCCCTGGCATCCGCTAAACTGTTCTTAGTCCACATTTTTAAATTCCTCATATGAGTGGAGTCATACACAGATTATCCTTCTCTAGCTGGCTTATGTCACTTAACATAATTCCCTCAAGGTCCATCCATGTTATTGCAAATGGAATGATTTTGTTCTGTTTTGCAGCTGAGTAGTATTCCATTGTATATATGTACCACATCTTCTTTATCCATTCATCTGTTGCTGGGCACTTAGGTTGCTTCCATGTCTTGGCTATTGTAAATAATGCTGCAATGAACATTGGGGTACATAGGACTTTTGGGATTGCTGACTTCAAGCTGTTTGGATAAATACCCAGTAGTGGGATGGCTAGATCGTATGGTAGTTCTATTTTTAACTTTTTGAGGAATCTCCATACTGTATTCCATAGTGGCTGCACCAGTTTGCATTCCCACCAGCAGTGTATGAGGGTTCCTTTTTCTCCACAACCTCTCCAACATTTGTTACTATTAGTTTTAGATATTTCTGTCATTCTAATGGGTATAAGGTGATATCTTAGTGTAGTTTTGATTTGCATTTCCCTGATGATCAGACTGCCTGGCTTTTTGATCTGCTTTGGGGCGAGTGAAATGGCCTGAGCTTAGCATCCTTCCTCTGCCCAGGGGCTTACAGTTTTCCTGGTGCTCTTGCAGAGGTGAGTTCAGGCCCAAAGCAAATTTCCTGCTGGGAGTGTGGTTCCTCGCCCTCCTCTCCTGGGCCAGGGGCTCCCAGGGCAGCTTCAGGGGTCTAGTGGAGCCGGAGCTCTGCACAGAGCATGGCCACGATCACCATGTCCTTCCTGCCCATTCCCCTCAAGGAGGTGGAGAATGGAGAAGGCTAGACAGCCGCCAGGAACAGCAAGGATGGCTCATTCATTCACTCAGAAAGCTTTCACTGAGCACTCACCAGTGCCAGGCGCTATCGTGGGGTGGGCAGCATTTCTCAACGTCAGCACTGTTGATGTTTTGGGCTGATATTCTGTATCGTGAGGGCTGGCCTGTACACTGTAGGATGTTTAGCAGCATCTCTGGCCTCTACCCCTAGGCACTAATGGCATTCCTCCCTTATTGTGACAATCGAAAATGTTTCCAAACATTGCTCAATGTCACCGGGGTGGGGGGAGGGGATCTTGTCCATTTTGAGAACCGCCGCCCTAGGGGGATAAAGCGCAGACAAAAACCAGCAAACAAACAAGAAACCCTGCTTTTGTGGAACTGACATTCTAGTGCATCACTGAGGAGCAGAGCTGGTACACAGAAACCATCTTACTGAGAACGATCAGCAGTTTCTGGGAAGAGGGAACATGATTTGCTTCACAGAAGTGCTCTTTCCTGTAAATTTTCCCTTAAGGAAACTTTCAACAGCAGGCTCTGTTCGTGCATCCAAAATTATGATTAAATTTTTGAAAAAGGTTTACAGACAACACGTTCAGGGACATGCCTGGTACATAAAGTGGGAGCCAGCTGCCTCTTATGTGCTTTGCCGTAACTGACAGTGTGGTTTGCGGGAATTGCTGATAGGCTGGGGCAGAGGCTGCCTTTTCCCTGGTGAGGGGGTCTGGGTGTTCCTTGGGCTAGCGTGTAAACTCCTGCTTGTCTGTCTCCCTTCGTGTGGGGCTGCAGAATGGCTTTACCCCCTTACACATCGCCTGCAAGAAGAATCACATGCGTGTCATGGAGCTGCTGCTGAAGACAGGGGCCTCCATCGACGCTGTCACTGAGGTAGGAGAACTCTGCAGATGAGCGGCTGGGCTCTGCCACGGTCTTCCTTCAGTAGCCTTGAGAATGGTTCTTGGTAGCTATATGTGGCTGCAGGGGCGCATGTGCGTATGCGAGTCTAAACCGCTCAGAGGAATAAATAAGGGGTGACTAAGACGAGGGAACATATGTCAAGTCTCTGGGAGCTTTCCAAGATCAGATGCAATTTGTTAAGTTGTAAAAGTGGGTAGAATCACCCTGCAGTGGTTGCTTTTCCTTCAGCCATTTTCCTGGAAGCAAACTCATCTCATTTAACTCCCTTTTCTTGGAAACGCATTCTGGAGCATCTAGAGGCAAGAAAGCATTGGATACGTCTGGCCGCGTCTTCTTTGGAGGAGCGGGAAAGGCTCCTGTCTTCTCATTCCTTTCTTGTCTGTTCCAGTCTGGCCTGACACCTCTCCACGTGGCCTCCTTCATGGGGCACCTGCCCATCGTGAAGACCCTCCTGCAGCGGGGGGCGTCACCCAATGTCTCCAACGTGGTAAGCCCGTGGGGAGAGTGAGGGCTCTTTGCTCTGGACCAAGAGCTCAAAGGGCGGCTTTAACTAGGGATCTCAAGATCTCCTCTCTGGGGGAAGAGGTGGAGTTCTCAAAGTAGGCTGAGACTTGGGGAGAACATCCAGGTTTACGGATGCTTTCCCGATTAAGCTTGTCACACATCTATGAGTCTTGGACGTTTTATTTTGGACAATAATTTGGGAACTTCTGAAAGTGTTATCTGAGAATACATTTACATTTGTAAACATTCATTAACTCTGGGGTTGACTTTGAAGTGTACCTAGAAGACACGCACATGCACACGCACACACGCACACACACTCCAGGCCTCTGCAGGCTGAAGGCTGAAGGAGCTCCTGAGGTGGGTGACTCTACCTCTTGGACAAAACCCCCACACCACTCTGGGCTGGCACTTTGGAGCTCTGTGTGTGTCCTTTCGGAAACCCAGCTTGCATTAACACTTCGATGATTTTGTTATTTTACAGAAAGTGGAGACCCCGCTACACATGGCAGCCAGAGCAGGGCACGTGGAAGTGGCCAAATATTTGCTCCAGAACAAAGCCAAAGTCAATGCCAAGGCCAAGGTGAGTTTGGGAGGTGGGCAGGGAAGGGTCCTGGGACGTAAGCAATTCGAGTGTGATGAGAAGTCCATCTTGATTAGAGGCCTGGCTGCAGTGCTGGTGGCACAAAGGTCCCTGTCATTCCCATGTCGGTTCCACTAAAGGCTCAGATTGTGCTTTGCAGAGGTTCTGAGAAGGCCAGAGATATTTTTGTATCAGATATTTTGTGTGCATATTTGTATTTGTATGTTTCTTTAGGATAATGAAAGTCCAAGGAGCAGGGCTGGCCTGCAGTGTTGACCAGGCTGGAAGGGTTCCGTCACGGTCACAGTCAGGGTATAAGAAGAGAAGCAACCTTTCGAAGAAAGTGTTGCCAGTGAAAATCAGTCATGAATTTCTTGATCTAAAAATGGGTGATTCCCCCTTGTTGTAAAAGGCATTTTGGGGGGATTGAGTGAGCAAGGAGGAAGAGTAGCTGCCGAGTTTGCAATCGATGGGCGTTGGCCAAGATTAGACTCCTCCCTCCCAGGCCACGGGGCTCTGTTCAGAATTAGGACTGTGGTTTGTGTTTGGGCCACGTGGAGAAGGCCCCCGCTGGGCCCAGTAACACAGGGCGCTCACCCATTGACCGCCTTCAGTATCAGGCACGGACAGGAAGGGGCGGTGGGGATTAACAGTCATCTTTCCCGTCAGCAATTTACCTTCTCCCGTGACCCTGGCACAGAGAAATCCAAGCAGCCTGCAAACAGAAAGACAAACGTCCACTCAGACGTGACTTGAGAGACAGTAATAGCAACCACGATTTATTGGATGCCTATTGTGTGCCACACACAGTGCGTAACATCTTATATACGCTGTCTGCTTGATCCTAACCATAGCCCCATAAGGTAGACATTATTATTCCAATTTCACAGATGACAAGGCTGAGTCTTTGGGCAACTAAGTAAAAATAACAACTAATGTGAAGGGTTGTTGGAAGGATTAAATAAGAGAGGACATATTGGTTTCTGTAACTCAGAGACTTGATTTGAATCTCAGCTCTTCATCTTACTAGCTGTGTGACCCTGAGAAAGTCGTTTAACGTTTCTGGGCCTCACCTTCCTTCTTTGTAAAATGCAGAGTTGGATTAGGTAACCTTAGTATTTCCTGTTTTTTGTTTTCACTTCGGGTTTCAGGATGACCAGACCCCGCTTCACTGTGCAGCTCGCATTGGCCACACAAACATGGTGAAGCTCTTGCTAGAAAATAATGCCAACCCCAACCTGGCCACCACTGCCGGGCACACCCCCTTGCACACTGCAGCCCGAGAGGGCCATGTGGAAACAGCCCTGGCCCTTCTGGAAAAGGAAGCATCCCAGGCGAGCATGACCAAGGTACAGGCTTCCTCCTCCTGTTCTCCAGAAGGGACAGGCCAGTCACTGTGGGGTCCGGGGCATGGGCGGGGCACTCCCCTTGATGGTGCTGGGAGCAGCTGGGAAGGCAGCACCCACAGGCCTGGCCGCCATCTGGGAGCCTGTTGTATCGTCATCCTTCCCCAGAAAGGTGGTCAATTGTAATCTCTCCTCCACCCACCCAGCCTTCACCATGCAATAGCTATCTGCTCAGCACCTGCTCTCCACAAGTCAGGCAGGTTCTGGGATACAGGAGGGATGGAGACCCCTGCCTCAGCTAGCCAGCAGTCACGTAACAACACAAGATGGTTTTATGCTTCATCCCGAGAGGTGGGGGCAGCAGGCAGTGGAGGAAGCCTGCTGTTTCCTGAGGTCTTGACCTCGCAGAGGGATCAGAAATCTTGTGCCCTTGGTTTGCTTGGCGTCGCCATGCCACTTAAGTGCGATGCCTCCTTAGCCACAGGCCCTTTCTCCCGGGAGGACAGCTGTGGCTCCCATGGTTCTGACGGCCTGTGTTTCTCCTCAGAAAGGATTTACCCCTCTCCATGTGGCGGCAAAGTACGGGAAGGTTCAGGTAGCAAAGCTGCTGCTGGAATGGGCTGCTCATCCAAATGCTGCAGGAAAAGTGAGTTTGAACTCCCTTCCTCTGAGGTTAGAGAACAGAACAACAATAAACATTACCGCTTGTGAGTGGCCTTGTCTGCCTAAGCCTGTCTGTCCTGTTCGAGTGGGCAGCCACCCAGAGGGAATGGCCTTTGGGAATACAGGTCTTCCTGACACAGGCCTTCTCCTTTCAGAAAGACCTGGTGGCCAGGTCTTGTGGCCACCACAAGGTCAGTGGGTTTGCTGATTGCACTGCTCCCTTGGGGCCCTGGGAATGAGGAGGTGGCCCCAGGGCCAGCTGGTTCTGCTCCTTAGTGACTTCAGATCATGACAGGCTCTGGAACAATTTTAAACAGATTTTACCGTATAAAAGATACGGATCCCAAAATGGTGCTGCCTGTAGCCAAAGGGACCACTTGCAGGAGGTCAATTGCTGAAGGCCGTTCTCTGTCTCTCAACCCGCAGAACGGCTTGACGCCCCTACACGTGGCCGTCCATCACAACCACCTGGACATCGTCAAGCTGCTGCTTCCCCGGGGTGGCTCCCCGCACAGCCCCGCCTGGGTAAGGCCACCCGCAGGGCGCTCCGGCCGCGGCCAGGCTGTTGGAGTTTGTTTTTATTTTTACCTCAGAAATCTCGCCTCACTTTCAGGAGTGTTGCCTGCAGTATAACTGCTGCTATTTGGGGACCAGAGCGGGTGGGAAGGGGGTAAGAGCTGTAGCAACAGGTAACCTCCCAGACGTGGCATTCGCCTTGCACAACCAACGTGTTCCCCAAGCAGCGGCACGAGTGGCTGCCAAAGGCCCGCATGCCCACGACTCTCCGGGGGCCTTGCTCTCTGTCTGCTGCCGGTGGCGCAGAGGCCACATTTGAGAAATAGTCGAGGCTGCAGGGAAACGTGCCCAAACTCTGAAGCAAGGAACCTGTTCTGAATGTGACTAGTCACTCCCAAATCTCTCTCTGTCTGAGCTGGGACTTGCGGCGGCAGTGCCTTATAATGAGGCACGCCCACGTGCAGTCCTGGCCCTGTCACCTCTGGACTGTGCTGCTCCGAGGGCAAGGTCATTGGCCCCAGGAGAGCCCAAGGAAGGGAGCAGACAGGACTTGCTTATGTAAGACCAGAGGAGGGGAGGGTGTACAAGCGCAGGCATAAGGACAGACGTGAGCATCGTTTCTGGGGACAGGCTGCCCCCGGTGGGCCACAAGGATGTGCAGTGTTTGTCTGTGAGGGGAGGGGCACGGAGGGAGAGCAGGGCTCCGACACAAAGGACAAAGGCCGCAGCATCCTGCACTCCGAGCTCACTGGCTGATGGGGCAGCCAAGACTCAGAAGAAACAGGGTAATGTATGGGAGAGCACCCAGTGCTCAGCCTGCTGCAGGAGTCAGGGTGCTGCCCGCAGAGGGAGCCATCAGGGGGCGGTCGCTGTGTGGTTCTAGCTGACACCTGCTGTCTTCAGGGCGGTCGCTGCGTCAGCGAAAATCAGTGGCTGCACTTTGTCTTCCGTCCTCAGAATGGATGCTCATCTGAATTTTACAGCATCACTTTCCTGCAGACACAGCGTCTCCCAGACGCCCCGGTCTCCTTGGGCTCCTTTCTGTGCGGCTGTTGTAGCAGGCTCACGTCACTGTGTAGACGGAGCATGCGACCCTGTTAAGATGTGACTTACTCCTGCCTCTAAAAATAAAAAGCTGGACTCCCCTCCTTATATAAAAGAAATTGGTGCCAGGTTCATGGTATTTAAAGAGAGCTTCATCCAAACACAAACACTGTGCAGATGGGTTTTGTTTCCATGGCAAAAAATAGTTTCCCAAGTAGTCTGGCAATTTTGTAGAATTTCACATGCAAATCTCTGTGCACCCAAACCAAACGCTCCCCTTTGTCACTGTGATGCTAATGTTGTCTTAACTTTTAGGCAGATCTCTCTCCAACGTGCATTCCTTTGGATGAGCTCAGTTCCTTGGGAAAGAAAGGCCTTTTACTGGCACATATCCCTCTCTAACCTCTTTCTGACTCTCCTGCCTAGTTGCCTCCTGTCCTTGTCACCTACAGAAGGTCATTTGTTCCCTTTAATTCTGGTTTGGGGGTAGCTCAGTCTCCCTGTTCTGAGCCTCACAGTGGGTCTTGTATCTCGGTTTTAACCAGGGGTCACCTGGCAGCCTTGGGCCGCCTCCAGGGCAAGCTTGCCCTTTGCCAGGACAGGGCACTGATCTTGCCAGTGTGGACATTGGCAGCTGCCCAAGTGGCCGGGGAATCCTCATTATTCTCCCACGAATATACTTCAAATTGCCCAAGTTACTGTCCTCTGTACATTAAAAGAAGTTCTAATAATAGTGGCTGTCATGCAGTGAAGGCTGCCGTGGGCCGGTCACCAGCTAGGTACCCAGCTGCCTCATCCCGTCTCATCCTGAGCGGCGCTGGAAGGAGATATTCTCCAGCGTTCATCTGAGACAGAAAGCTGTCCGTTTGGGGATGACTCTGCGTCTCAGGCTCGTCCACCGAACCACACTTCCTTGCTCCCTTTTGACACAGGACAGAAGTTGTTGGGTTTAATCAATTTTATTATAATCAAAGTGCCAATCTTGTTATAGGAACACAACCTACAAAGAAGAATTTAATGTTTTCTCATAACATAATCAAATTAAGAAGGAGGAACACGCAAATGAATTATCTTACGTAATTATTCAAAGAGAATGATTTCTTAATTCAATTTAATTCTTTGCATAAATTACAACTTTTCATTTCCCCGTAAAATCCACTTTACAGATAGATTGTCCCCTGCCCCTAGTGCTATAAACCTGGGACTTCACTACATTGGTCAGCCCCTTTTTTTCTCTTCCTTTTCCTGATCGGTGAAGCTGGCAGAATCAGAAGTGTTGGTTTCCACAGTAAGATAGCGGCTGGCTGGGGAGATCCGGCTCTCTAAGATAGCCAGAAGAATCCCAGCCTTGGGATGGCTGGGTCGGCGAAACCAGGTGCCTTATGCTGCCTGCCCTGAGACTGGATGGCAAATGCTTAGAGCGTCCTGGGTCCTGCGTCCCCTCAGCCATGACAGCTGTGGGGCCTGGCTACTCAGAGTGTTGTCCCTGGACCAGCAGCATCAGCATTACCTAGAAGCTTCTTAGAAATGCAGGTTCTGGGGCCTCCTTAGACCTTCTGAGTCAGAATCCACGTTTTAACAAGATCCCAGGTGATTTTAGACACGCCCTGCTCCAGCTGAAAGAACCTGGGATCTGAAGTCAGAAGGCCAGGCTCGCGTTATCTGTTGTTCCACTTACTGTGTGACATTAAATAAGGCACTTAGCCTCTCAGAGAATTGGCTTCCTTGTCCACAAAGTGGGGTGATGCTCAAAATGCCTGTATGTGGTGTGGTGAAGCTCAAAAGGGAAAACATAGGAGAAAGTGGTTCTAATAGTGATGATCAAAGTAGGCCGCCCCGTCTGCAGTGGGACAAGGAGCCTGCTCCAGAATGTAAGCCATGCGCTGCTTCCTTCATTGAGACTCTTCCTACCGAAAAACAGGCAAAAGAAAAGCCAGCTGAATAAACGGAGCACAGTAACACGGTTGATTGACTTTTGGGCCCAGCTCCCTCATCTCGTCGTGGACTTAACACCCCTTGTGAAGCCCTGAACTGCAAACCACACAAAGGTTTATTCCTTTCAGATCTTAATTTTGGAAAGCATCTTCACATAGATGATCACATTTGATCTGTCCAACAACTACGAGAATAAGATAGATGTTATTATCCACTGTTAATGGCTTCAAAAATCCAGAAGGCAGTCAGGAGGTCATTGCGTATCTTGCCCCAGTGACACGTTAGTTAAAGTGGAACAAGGACTGGCTCCGTGTCACCAAGCCCCTTGCTGGGTACCTGTCCTCTTACACCCCCTGCCGAAAGCAGGCTGGTCCAGGGGCGCACTCGGCCAGTTTCACAGGGAGAGAGGAGGGCTCTCTTCCTTTTCTTTGTTGAGATATTTGGGGGTTGGTTCTTTATGCGGGAAGGAGGAAGTGGGCACTTTTCCTCTGCTGACTTACCTAGCCTTCTAGTTGTTCCATAGGCCACCTAATTGAACCCTAGCCTCTGTGGGTGACAGAGCACTTCTTGCACAGCTGTTTGTCAGAGCGGGATACCAAAAATAGATGATGAGAAAAGGACCCCGGCATTTGCTGGCCGTGGGGCCTCCCCAAGGCAAATGGACGTGGTTGGTTGGTTTGTTTACTTAAGTTGCCCTGCTGGGTGACACCAGTCCTGCCCAGTGGGTGTCTAGCAGGCGAAGAACCATGCCTAGCCCTCCCTCAGAGGATTTAAAAGTTAAGCATGTGCTCCTATTGTCAACTCAGCCTTCCTGTAACCAGGCTCTGGATGGCTTCTTCTGTTTCAGAATGGCTACACCCCTTTGCACATCGCTGCCAAGCAGAACCAGATGGAGGTGGCCCGCTGTCTCCTGCAGTACGGGGCGTCGGCGAATGCAGAGTCGGTGCAAGGTGTGACACCCCTGCACCTGGCTGCCCAAGAGGGTCATGCAGAGATGGTGGCTCTGCTCCTCTCTAGACAAGCCAATGGCAACCTGGGGAACAAGGTAAACATGGCGCTCTCGGATTTGCCCTGTAGTCTTATGAACGCTTTAGTGTCAGCTGACGAGATATTGTATCTGAATATTGAGTACCCACTGTATGCCTAGGTTCTGAATTAGGGGTGTGTGTGTGTGTGTGTGTGTGTTTAATCCTTACAACTGCCCTGTGTAGGTTTTACTGCATTTTTATAAATGAGTAAACAGATTCAGAAAGGTGGTTTATTCCCACGGTTGCATGACCTCGAGCCTCTCTGATGCCAAAGTCTTCACTGATTCTTTCTAAATAGATTGACTCAAGAATCTGAAGAAAGATCAATATTAAAATCCATGGTACGCTTTCCCAAATATAGGCCAATGTCTACATTCAGGACTGGATTAAGTCGTTTGGTACTAAATATTCTTTTTCTGTGGGGAAGATTTTTTTTTACAATGCCAACGTAGGCATTAAACTGGGAGTTCTCAGTCCAGGGACCCTTGGCTTACAAGTATGAAACCTTCGAAGACTGTGCACAACATTTTGGGAGGATGGGCATGTGAGCATTTCTCTGGGTGAAGTCTTCATAGTTTTCGTCAGCTTCTCAAAGGAATGCATGACCCAAGAAGGACTAAGAATCACTTCTTTTTTTTTTTTTTTTTTAAAGATTTTATTTTTTCTCCTTTCTCTCCCCAAAGCCCCCCGGTACATAGTTGTATATTTCGTTGTGGGTTCTTCTAGTTGTGGCATGTGGGACGCTGCCTCAGCGTGGTCTGATGAGCAGTGCCATGTCCGCGCCCAGGATTCGAACCAACGAAACACTGGGCCGCCTGCAGCGGAGCGCGCGAACTTAACCACTCGGCCACGGGGCCAGCCCCGAATCACTTCTTTTTTTTAAGTAACAGTTTTATTGAATATAATTCACATGCCATAAAATTCATTCTTTTGAACTGTACTAGTCAGTGGTTTTGGTATATTTGCAGAATTGGGCAACTATCACCACTATCTAATTCTAGAACATTTTCATCACCCCAAAAGGAAACCTCATACCCATTAGCAGCCACTTCCCCTTTCCCTCAAACCCCTCAGTCCCTGGCAACCACTAATCTACTTTCTGTCAGTACGAATTTGCCTCTTCTAGACATTTGGTATAAACGGAATCACTCAATATGAAGAGCCACTTCTTTAGATGATAAATGAATGCAATACAGTTTCAGGAGGGCAAGTGTTTTAAGGGTAACTTAAGGTTTCTTACAAACCTGTAGATCCATTGGCTCTTTTTGGACAGGTTTGGACAGGTGACCCCAGGAGGGAACTGTTCTGGTAGGACCATTATTTTGGATGGGATTCTCGTTTTTGTGCCATTTCAAGTGGGCTCTGTAAGGAGCCATGAGGATGATGGTGATTCTCTGTCCTGGAGACATCCTCACTCATGCACACACCACCCTCACAAGGCAGATCACTGCGTTATCCCAAGAATCCAGCAAGGTGCCCAGAAGCTTGTGACTGACCTGGGGACTGCTCAGTTGTGGCCTGTTCGTGCTTCGGCCAGGCCCACCCGTCTGTGTCTTCAGGAGATGGCCTTCCTGCTCAGGTTTTGGCTGGAGAGGGCTACTGTGGAGTCCCTGGAGAGGGGACTGGCCCTGCCCACTGCCTCTGACTGCAGAGGAATTGCCACTCTATTTGTCCCACACTTAGTAAAGCGTGTTGAGTAGGGTACAAGGGAGGGAAGTCTTTTCTGACATTGTTGTGTGGGTGCGCACATACCAATCAGGATCTCTGGTGCGTTCCTCTCCTCCTGAGGAAGCTGTGATGAGAACTCCAAGAATTTGGTGTTTTCCCTCCCAGCAGGATCCTCTATCCTTGTCACAGTGCAGCACTGGCTGCAATGTGCTAATCACATGCCATGGTTAAATGTCATGTTGAGCTTTTCAATGTATTTTCATCTGTGTTTTCTCAGATGATCCTTACTTTTCCCTTGAGATTGGTCAGTGATAATCCCTATTTTCTAGATAAGGAAACCAAGGCTCTGAAGTTCATCTTGAATCATGGAAGTAGGGAATGTTACAATTGGAAAGTACCATAAAGTTCATCCAGTTCAGAGGTCAGCAAACTATGCCCTGGGCCAAATCTGGCCTGCCACTTGTTTGTGTAAATAGAGTTTTATTGGAACACAGCCATGCCGTTTGTTTACATATTGGCCATAGCTGCTTTCTCACTATAACTGTCAGAGTTGGGTGGTTGTGAGAGAGACAGAGGCTGAAAATATTGACAGTCTGGCCCTTAGCAGAAAACGTTGCTGACCTCTGATTGAACCATCTCATTTTTTAGATAAAGATATGGAGACCCCGAGCTGGAAGACATCGCTGCCCACATCGCTGGTGGGTGGCTACAGAGCCAGGTTCCGCTCCCAAACCTCAGTGCTCTTTCATTGTGGCCTGGAATTCTTTGCTGGCTACAAGGTGATGAACAACTTTTTCTTTCCAGAGTGGACTCACTCCTCTCCATTTGGTAGCACAAGAAGGTCATGTTCCAGTGGCAGACATGCTGATCAAACGCGGTGTCAAAGTGGACGCCACCACCCGGGTAAGGCAGACAGCCGGAGCTTCCCACGTGGCCTTCCCCACACTTCCCGCTGTGTGCTCCCATAGCCCTGCCCAGTGCCGGCCTCCCTCCCTCTTCAGAGTTGGCTCATCCGCAGAGCTTTGAAATCCCGAGGACCCAGCGGCACGGTCTTCTGTGCCACTTCCTAGGTGGCACTGGAGTTTGAAGACACCAATCCCAATTATCTCACTTTCCAGTGGGGAATTTTGAAAAGTTTGCTAAACCTTTGAGGTCTATAGCAAGAAACTAAGAGGAATGTGTAATCTTGATTCTGAGACCTATCTAACATGAGCCGTGTTTCAAAATGTCAGACTTCCCTGAATTCACTCGAAAATTCAGCCCCTTTTATTCCAGCATGCAGTTAAATTTAGTTCAACTGTCTTTGAGCTGCGTCTTTGTGCAAGGAGCTCTGTGAGGTGGTTGAAGGTAACCGAGCCCATAGCTTGCACAGTGGGATATCCCTCGAGGTGTCTGCAGTCAGTGTGGAGGTGACTGTGAGAGGCTGGAAGGGATGGCACAGTGTGCTGTCTGGTGTGAGAGAGGCCCTAGTGAACCACTCGTAGCACAAAGGGAAGAAAGAGTGTCCCCATTGGGTGGAAGAAGGAAGCTGCATGGAAGAAGTAGCATTTTGTTCCTTTTTACCACAAGGCAACTATATGAAAAGGAAGGGACAAAGTGACACCCCCTCCAGCCCTGCTGCCTCCGGAGTCCCACAGGAACACCAGTCAACAATATGATGTTGAAATCTCCCTGAGAAAAATCTACAAACTGTATTTTATCCCCAACTTCCTGCAGCTTCAACAAGAATCTCCTTAAAACCCAAGAATCTTCTGGATCTTTGAGGCTTCTCTTGTGGGCCCAGTTTAGTCTTTTAGGATCCTGCCCTGAGGGAACCTATGCTGTAGGTTAGAACTTGGAGGTCCCAAAGCCATCCCATTACTTGAGGTCCAGCCTGCAGGGTCTGTGTCAAGATGGTCTCAGGAATCGGGCACCAGCTTCCCAGGGACATGTGGCACCGAAGAGCTCAGAGAGCCTTGGCTTGTCAGACTTTGGAGGGAGCAACAAAATATTCAGCAGAGCAGACTTCCTGAAAATTAGCTCCTTTGCAGCCAAAACTCAAACAAATAACTACCCAAAGCCCACTCATTTCAAGCAATGACCAGTTCCCATAAATTCCGTTATATTACACCTCAGGAACCTAGACAGCCTTTTTGGAGTTTTTATGATGAGATTTCACCTTCTAGTGGAAGTAAGTCTGCTCTTGTCTGGGCCTGCAGGGAGCTCCACGCCTCCATCTGTCCTCGTCTGACCCCGTTCCCAGCAGAGGGCGTGCTGGCTGTCCCCTCCTTCTTGGAATAACCTCTCTTGGCTTCTGTAACACAGGTCTCTCCTGGTTTTCCTCCTATCTCTTCGCTTCCCTTACCTTCAGTCTTCTTTTCTGACTTTCCCTCAGAGTATTGCCTCGGTAGATGGGCCCTACTGTTTGCTCTCTACACTTATCCTAGCTGACCTTACTCATCTCCAAGACTTTAAACTCTCCGTAGGAGTGTCCTCGCTTAGACCTCTTCACGGGGCTCAATGTCAGCTTTCCAACCACCTACTTGACATCTCCACTTGGATGTCTCTTGGACATCTCACACTTTACTTGTCTGACTCAGAGCCCTGTTCCTTCCCAGGCCAAGGGCATCAGGGCTGGCAATGGCTGTACAGCTTACACCTTATAGCAGCTGGCAACCTTCCAAAGGGCGTCCCCATCCATTCTCGCTTTTCATCAGCCCTTGTTGTAAGGATTTCATTAATGCACAGCTCGTAATGGCTCTTGGTATACCCAGAAGCCCTGCTGGTCACCCATTCTCATCTCTTTGTTTACAGATGGGTTACACTCCACTCCATGTGGCCAGTCATTATGGAAATATCAAGCTGGTGAAGTTTCTGCTACAGCACGAGGCAAACGTCAATGCCAAGACTAAGGTACAGGGATGCCTGAGACCTGATTCCTAAACTGACACTTCTCAGATGGCAAATTAGGATGCAGCCAGGGTTACTCTGGGCACACTTGGGGCTCTGCCACAGTTCTAAGCTTTGGCCCTGAAGGAAGAAATGGGGAAGAGGCCTTTTTTATGCTGCATGTAGAAGATGAACAGGCTCTGTAGGATGTGGGCAGTTCTTCCTCCGAGCTGGCTCATCCTGCCAAAATGTCTCCTTCGCTTTACAGCTAGGATACAGCCCACTGCACCAGGCGGCCCAGCAAGGACATACAGACATAGTGACACTGCTTCTCAAACATGGTGCTTCCCCAAACGAGGTCAGCTCGGTGAGTACCCAGCCATTTCCTAATTTTGGAGAGCTGCTCCAGGGAGCCGGCCTTGAACCACAGAGGCTCCATCTGTCCTTACTGCACGGCCGGGGCCCGAACTGGCTGCAGTGCCGTAAAGTGGCAGCTGCCTCGGGACTGCAGGCCACAGGCTCTTGTGACTAGTTTCTGTTTCTGGTGAACTGCAGGTTATCCTTTGAAGCACCATTTACCCTCCCCCGTTTATTGTTGTTTAAATATTGTTGAAACCCTTTCTAACATTTGCGAAGCTGCTTTCAGTATGGTACAAGTGAGCAAACCGCATGTCTCGGGGGGTTCGTGATGTTCACGACGTCTTTAGCAACGTCGGCACTCACTGTTCAGTGCAAACTGCCTCATCTGACCACCTGCAGGTTTCATTAGCTCATCTCCACGCCTGCCGCCAGCTTGGACAGTGTGTGGACCTTTGATTGTAGGTGTGGTTGCCGAAGCTAACCGGGGATGGAGCTGAATCTGTGTGGGGCCCACGGAACAACCTGGAACTAGAGAACTTAAAAGAAAAATAAAGCCTCATTATCAGTTTATTTTCACTTAACTCTTTCTCTTAAAATCAGAGTAGAAAATGTGCCCCTCCCCTTTTTCTGGTGATTCATGATTTCTGATTGGCCTGAAAAGAGTTAATTGAAGTATGTGGATTATTTTAACTATGTTCACGCTCAGTTACTGACACCCGAAGAACTGGCGTTGGGAGCAGTGAACAGCGAGCAACGTCGCCCTGTACTCTCATATTCCTACAATTGCATATGGTGCCTTCCTGACCCATCCCTTTCCAGTTGGTTCCCTCTTGGCAGTTCTTGTCCTGGCAAGATTCCTCCTGCTCTCATTTCAAGGCTCCCACACTCAGTGCTATAGAGTGAGAGCACCCCTGCCCTCTGCTCCCCGCCCCCGTCTGCAGGCGCTGTCACTGACTCACAAACAGGGGCCTTGTCCTGGGCTCCCAGCTGCAGTCTGTCTACTTAGGCCTTTCTGAGCAATTAGAATGTGAGCTTGGTCTATGCAAAAGGGGCGAGTTTCTCCCAGACTCCATTCCCGGGTCCGCTCTCACCCTCTCTCTATTTCTCCCAGAATGGAACCACACCTCTGGCAATAGCCACGCGCTTGGGCTACATTTCTGTAACAGACGTGCTCAAAGTTGTCACGGATGAACCCAGTGTGGTGGTATGTCTGCTTCATTTCCCACCTCAAACACACACAGCCTGATAAACAGGGCGCCCCTAGTGGTTACACCCAGAAGTGGAGTATGTTCTGGGCTGCTAGGATGCCCAGCAGGAAGCTGACCCCAAAAGAAGCGGGGGAGGGGTTCTCCTCCTTCAGGTGGAGTTGTACTGCCACCTAGTGACCGGAGGAATTAGGCCGTGACCAGACCTAAGGGGGCAGCAGCAAGATGGCGTTGGGGGTAGAGAGAGGCAGTGGGAAGCTGGCATGTCCTGTTTATCCCCCATGGTTCCTGCCAGACATCAGCTTCTGGGCAGGCAGAGAGCCTCTCAGCTTTGATTTGCTTCCTTTGGGACAAACCTCCTCTCCCACCTCCTTCCTGTCTCCATAGTGATGACCACGTAACTACTGGATCAGTGGGTGAAAGGTCCCACTGCTCTATTTGGGTTGAATTCTCTGCTTCTTCTCCTTTTAGTTAGTCAGTGACAAGCACCGGATGAGTGTCCCTGAGACAGTCGATGAGATCCTGGATGTCTCCGAAGATGAAGGTAAGGTCTGGGATTGACAGACCACTGGGGGAGTCGGGCTGCAGGGAATACCTGGGCTTGCGGCACTGCCTGGGCTCCCGCTGCTGCCAGTTGCCCTCCAGGGTCCTCACAGCACACCCGGGTTCCGAGGGTGTGTAGCAAAACTGAAGAGAACGGTTTTCTAAAGACGTTGTCTATTATCAAAACTACTCCTTTAATGTAATTTTAGCAGAAGGAAACCTCCATCTCAGAGATTAGAATATAAAATCCCATGAAGTGTTGTAAATATATGTGTGTTGGCATGTATTATTCGTGGAGTGTGATTCTACTCAGATCAACTCTCAGAGCTGTGAGGAACTTAATGAAATTCCATCTGGTGCTTTCCTGGGGCTTTGAACGAATAATAATCTGTTTATTTAAAATCTGGAAGAATTCCTTTTAATAAGCTGCTCTTCTGACATGATGGGTCAAAGTTTTCGGTATATCCATTATTGTGAAATTACTATAGTTTTAACTTCTATGAGCCACAGAGTGCTTGTGGCACTTTTCCTGCCCCAAATAAGCCCACTTCCTCACTTGAGTTTGAAGGGACCCCTTGTGATATAAGATGGCGGAGCTGGACCGGATTATCTCTCCAGCCACTTCAATCTCAGTAATTCAGTGGTTTTATAGCTTTGTCACCTAGACAATTAAAGCTCTCCTGTGTCCCCTTTGATAACATGCCTCTTGCTTTAACTGACCTCAGTCATGTCCTTCCTTAAACTTGACTCTTCTTTGCTTTCCAGGAACTGCTCATATAACTATAATGGGTATGAAACACTTTCTGTTCCCTGTGGTCCTTTCTCACGAGTGCATTTCACCCTAAGCAATCCAAGCTCTCACTAATCCATTCCTGCTTTCCGCCCTTCTCCGACGGCCAGCGCTCTCTAGCCGGGAGCTTGAGTAAAACAGGAACCGTACACGCATAAGACCCATGCCCTGGCGGGTAGCTCCTGCCTGTCCATCTCTGTGTGTGTGCCCGTGCCACTGTGTTTGTGAACATAACTGCATGAGCTGTTGTTACTCCATTCTGTCAGCTCCAGACCATGAAGCCAGGACACTGCTAAGTGACAGTAAATGACACTGCAAGGTCAAGGGCTCCAACTCCAGTCCAAGCAAGGAGAGAGGCAGACTGGGTTGCATACACAGTTTGAAACTCTTTATAGTGGGCTGAGGAAATAACAATGAGGTTTCTGCTGCCATGGTTTCAAAAAACCCTACAGCCCTTCAAAATGAATGGGTTCAGTTCCATTTTAGTTCATTCTTCTGTAGTGTGTGGTGTGGAAAAGAACAGAAAAGATCCTTTCTTTGGTGTCATTGCACACCCTGCAAGGGCTGTTTTGAAGAGGAACTAGTCAAGCTAAGAAAGTTCTTTCTGGTTGTATTTTTTTTCTTGTACAAAGCCTGATACAGACTAGGATGTTAGGAGCTGGCTGCCCTGCTCTAGATACCAGGGCTGGAGGAACAGGACTGGTCAAAAACATTGCTAACGAGCCACTTCAGGCGTCAGAGACGTTCCTCCACTCCTTGGGAGCCAGCATTGAGGGGAGGCGCAGGAAAAGCACTTTTTAAAAAGAAAGAGGAAATCTCCATCCTGTCACTCACTTACACTTGTGTGGTTTCAGGAGAAGAACTTGCTGGCTTCAAGGCTGAGAGGCAGGATTCCCGGGACATGGATGAAGAGAGAGAGCTGGTGGATTTTGTGCCGAAGCTGGACCAAGTGTAAGCACTGCTTCTACCATGGATGGCCCAGGTCCAAGCCTGGAGCTCAGAGTGGAAGGATTCCAGAGCAGGGAAAGTCATGAGAGGGCCAGGCCCCGGATGTGCCACTGGCAAGGGTAGAATGCTGGTCAGTTGGACTGTGGGTCCAGCACTGAGGATGTCAGCTCTGCACCTCACAGCATGCTGTCGGTGGTGTCTCCCCTCCTCTTCTGGGTCCCCAACCTTTTTCCTTCCCTGGTCACAGTGTCATGTTCACACCCCTCTCCCCCTCCTGCCCTCTCAGCGTCTCATCAGAAAAATCCACTGAGGGCAATTCACATTAGAAACTGTTGCCAAGCTAAGCTCAGACACTGACCACGTTCCTCTGTCGGCAAGGCACACATTTCTCATTCCTCCCTGTGACGCTGTGAGTTATTCACTGGGCGTACATGGCACACAGGGATATTTTGCGAATAAATCTGAAAGCGACTACTTTGTAGAAACACTGAGCCCTTGATGTTTTCTGAAAAGACAGATATGTGCCAGCTTAGCCCCATGGCTTATACAAAACAGGGCAGTAGGACAAGCAGGCAGTGAAACTACAAGGCTAATTAATCGATTAGTATTTACTAAACATCAGTTAAAAAGAAACACAAGACTCTGACCCTGACCATGAAGAACCTACAGATTTGTTTGGTGGAATCAAAACCCACACCAAGAGGTCATATAGCAATGCAGAAAAAGAGGTTAAGGCCAGAGCAAGGTTCCATCAGCAAGGGCTCCAGGCTGCAGAACCAGGGTGGGGAGTACAGGGAAGACTTCCTGGAGGAGGCAATCCTTCCGCTAGGTCATGAAGGACACTTGGGCTCCGGGGAAAGATCTTGAGGCGAGGGGAAGAGGCTGGTCAGTGTGTGGAGGCAGAGTTGTATTGCGTGTGTCAGTGGGGGGTTCAGGCTGCAGCCAGGAGGGTGGATTGGAGAGGTTATTAGGGGGTTACAGAGGTGTTTCACCTGGGCCTCCCGTGGAAGATAGGGGCTACTTAGAAGGATCATCCCTTTGACTTCCCAATGTGCTTGGCGCACAGGGTGGAATCTCCAGCCATCCCGAGGATTCCTTGTGTCACACCTGAGACAGTGCTAATCAAATCTGAAGAGCCGGAACAGGTAAGAAGCAGCATTTCTCTTACTTTCCCATTTGTAGAGAGCAAGTACCCCGGACGATGACTTGAGGTCATGTTTTGAGATGTTTTGAGATGACTTGCGGTACGGTAGGAACTAGTACTTGAAAAGCTCGCAGCATTTACCAAGCCCTTCAGATCTGCGATGGCACATGTTCTTTGTAGCCCCCTGTGCTGCTGGCATCCTTGTTATCCCAGATATTGATGACATGTGTCTCAGAGGCCAACAGAGTCGTGAGTGAGGCTGAGAAATGACTCCAGAAGTTCTGGCTCCAGAGCCCGTGTTCTCACGGCCACAACCCTGAGCACCTGCTCTCTGCACCCACAGGGGCAGAGGGTGGAGAGGGAGCCTGAGGCTGGCACCAGCTGCGGCTGTGCCTCCAATGAAGCTGCGGGCGAGTCACGGAGCTCTGTGCTCCTTTTCGTTAATATCTGTATAAAAGGGGACAGTTTCTGTCTCACCTTTCTCAAGGAATTCTTGGAAGCTTAAAATACCAATGCAGGTAGAAAGGGGATGTCAGAGAGCTGTTCCCAGTGTGGGCTTTAATCATGATACTTCCCTATTTTGTGGCTTCCCTGGATGTCACCTGAATTTGTCTAAAAAAGGGTGGGGTGGCTTAAAACCATTTAATTCCCCTGAGTTTAATTTTATGCCATTCAGCACTTTTTTCCAAGGCAAGGGGGTTTTCTAGGATAAAAAAGAAAGCAGCGTGGTGTTTGCGGGTTGGAAATGACTGCCCCTGAGGCCTGATAACTGAACCAGGCATGTCTGTTTTCCGGCTAAGGCTGGTCTCTTCCTCTGCCACTGAAGGGGTATATGTCTGAAAGCAGCAGCCGTGGCCCTGCACCCAGAAGTAGCATGCGGGGATAAGCCACCCAGGAAGCTGTCCACTCAGCCTGCCAGGCCGGGGTATATCACAGTGATGTGATGTTGCTGTCACTCACTGGGTGGCATTTGGGAGATACAGTCAAATATGGCCCTGGTACTGCTGTGGCACATTCTCTGGATGCTGCCAAAGACAACAGTGAGAAAGCAGCCGAGTAGACGTGTTCACTTAGGCGTCCCGTGGAAGATAGGGGCCACTTGGAAGTTCCGGCTCTTTGTGGTCGGTAGGCCTGCTTGACTAACCTATTCTCTTCGACTCCTTGCTTAAGTCATGAACTCAAGGCAGGAGGTATTTACTGGATTCGTACGATGCGCCTGTATAGAGTTTGGTATAGGAGGACCACGAGACCCTTACCCGCCTCCTAGGAGCTGGCAGTCCAGCTGGGAACGGTGGACTCGGATATGTGTAGCCAGTTAGCACAGAATGCAGGAAGGGTAAATATCGGACTACTCAACCGTGTGGTGTGAATTCCTCCAGATTAGAGTCAACGGGAAAGATTCATGGAGGAGGCGAGAAATGAGAAATAAATAGGATGGGACCAGCGGAGGAGAGGGATGGGCATCTGGACCAGTGGGGACTGGGGCCAGATTCAGCCCCTGCTGGCTTTCATGAGTCCTTGTGACATACAAGGCCTCGTGAGAGACAGCCCCATGTCCCCGCAGTTGCAATGTTACTGGGAGGCAGGGACTGTCCCGTTTGCAGATGAGGAAACAGGAAGCCCCCTGGGGGCGAGGGTCTGTTTTATTCCCCTCGTGTTCCTCAGATGCTCCAGGACAAGCAGCTTGCCCAGAGCTAACAGCTAGTAGGCCATGGTACAGGAGTCCACTGCCAACTCTAGGGAGAAAGCCAAGCTTCCTAGAGCAGAGGTTTCCTTTCCGGGCGGGCTGGAGAACAGGGTGGGTAGATCTGCCGTGTGCACAGTGCACGTGGGACTGCAGTGAGGACTTGCTCCATCAGTTCTGAAGCTCTATCCCAGGGACTTGAGCCAAGGAGAGGCCATGACGGTAGGGGGAGGAAGCCCATGGTTCCTTTTAGACTCCAGGAATGCCTTGTCCCAAGGGTCAGTGGTGAGAGTGCGGGAGCACTTCCTCCATTGGGCCACTCAGTTTCTGGCAACAAGACGCTCACCCTCAGCTGGCACGCCCTCAGCTGGCCCAACACCAGCACCTGTGGCCCCGGAGTGATGGGCCTGTTGGCCTCTCTCCTCCTCAGGCATCTAAGGAGTATGATGAAGATTCACTCATCCCTAGCAGCCCGGCCACAGAGACCTCAGATAACATCAGCCCGGTGGCCAGCCCTGTCCATACAGGGTGAGTGACCCCCACAACGGGGTGTGCAGATTGTGGGCCGCCGCTCTCCCCACCTCAGAGAGAGTGCACAGAGGCCCAACGTGGATCTGCCTGTGCCCCTAGGTTTCTGGTGAGCTTCATGGTGGACGCCCGGGGAGGCTCCATGAGGGGCAGTCGTCACAACGGCCTGAGGGTGGTGATCCCCCCTCGGACGTGTGCAGCGCCCACTCGCATCACCTGCCGCCTGGTCAAGCCCCAGAAGCTGAACACACCGCCCCCGCTGGCCGAGGAGGAGGGCCTGGCCAGCAGGATCATTGCGCTGGGGCCCACGGGAGCCCAGTTCTTGAGGTGAGAGGTCGCTCTTGCTGGGCGTGCATGTGCAACATGTGTCCCTGGCCTGGCCTGCCCTGCCCTGCTGGCCCGCCACAACCACCTCAGCAGCAGACACCCAGAGTCACGCAGCGACAGGGCAGAGTGGGAGGCCAGCCCCGGAGCCCATGCCATCTTATTGCTCTCCTGTCCTGACGGGGGAACAGAACCAGGAGCTTTCATTCCCCTTCCACGGCCTGTTCCTAGCTCCACGGAAGAGACCACAGCCAAGGCGGAGCTTAATGCTCTCAAATCTCGTGTGACACTAGAGAAGGAATGGAGAAGACCCTCAAGGGTTTAATTATTTCAGCTCTAAAACGATCTTATTAGAAGTCAGCCCTATAGCGTTGCCCTCAAGGATGAGATTCACAGGCCTCAGAGGCCCGTTCCTCCCCTTTCTGAAGCAGATGGGTCCGTGGTGCTCTGTTACCCTTCAGGCCCCACGGGCTGTAATGTTGGGACAGGCACCCTGCCTTCCTCTCCAGCCACGGCCTGCCCCGCTCTGAGCAGTCGCCGACCCTTTGTCAAGCAGCCTGCAGATGCTTTCAGGATGAGTTTCCCTTTAGCTGCAGTCCTCAGAGCCCATTCTGAAGGAAACGTCAGTATGGCCGATTGGTAGAGGAGCAAGCTGAGGCTCAGAGATGTTCGGTCCCCTGTCCAGGGATGCCAGGCGGGGTTCTCGGGATCAGGCCCAAGGGCAGGGTTATTTGGCTGAGCCTGGGCCCAGTGTGTGGCTGTAGCAGGAGAACCCCTGTGAAGTGAGACTGAGCCCTGTCCATGGTCACTCGGGGCCTGGTGGTGGTGAGGGACCTCGAGGCATCTCAGGAACATGAGGCAGGTCTGTTCGCTGTCAGGACCTACCCGCAGGTGGGGCCCCTGCTGTGGCTGCAAGACTCTTTCCCCTCCAGGCAGGGACCCACTGCCCCTGCCCCCTGCTCCTCTCTCTCCGTGCCCAGCCACCTGCCCACAAGGCACACACACCTGCATCCACACACCTTGCCCACCATTCGCTCTGTGCCCTCAGCCCTGTGATTGTGGAGATCCCCCACTTTGCCTCCCATGGCCGTGGGGACCGCGAGCTTGTGGTGCTTCGGAGTGAAAATGGCTCTGTGTGGAAGGAACACAAGGACCGCTACGGAGAGAGCTACCTGGATCAGATTCTCAATGGGATGGATGAAGGTAACCGGGCCCGCCTCCTTCTGGAAGATGAGATTTGAGGTTACACTTTAGGGGTGGGCTGTCAGGTCCGCCTGGAGTTTGGAAAGCCCTGAGAGGCTAGAGACAACCCCATCTTGTCCAGCTCTGAGTCCCTAGGGCATCAGAGTGGGTGTCTGTCCCAAGTGCCAGGGGCCTGGGGAGGGGGCATGCACTGGGAGCCAGGATAAGGAGGCTCTGGTGACACAGTGGTGGCTGAGCCTGTGCTCAGCATGACCAGGGCAGGCAGCACCGTGCCATGTGATTCCAGAGCTGGGGAGCCTGGAGGAGCTGGAGAAGAAGAGGGTGTGCCGAATCATCACCACCGACTTCCCCTTGTACTTCGTGATCATGTCGCGGCTCTGCCAGGACTATGACACCATTGGCCCCGAGGGCGGCTCTCTGAGGAGCAAGCTGGTCCCCACGGTGCAGGCGACATTCCCAGAAAATGCTGTCACCAAGAAAGTGAAGCTGGCTCTGCAGGTGACACAGCACGCCACTTGGACAGAGTTCGCGGAGGGTGGAAGGAGTTCAAGTCCCTAGGAAGATGACCCTCTTCCCCAGACATCCCCCCTACTTTTGTCCAGTGCCTGAAAATTCCAGTTAGAGATTTGACCTTAAAGCTCAAGAGGAAGTTGGGTGGGTGGGATAAGGCAGCCGCTCCCTGCTAAGCTGCAGAAAGGCCCAACCAGCTAACGTGTTAAATTGCACGGCCAGTACGCTCAGCATGAAGGAATTCCACATGGCTTCCTGGAAGGGCACCTGATGCTGAGCAAAGGTGGGACCACCCCGGGAATGAGGGGCAGCAGGGAAATGGGGAGAAAGGGCTCAGAAAGGAGAGCTAAGCAGTGACATCAGGCCAGAGGCAGACCCTGGGGTCAGCGAAACAGATCTGCATGGTCCATCGGTAGTAGTGGGACCTCCAGAGCAGCCTTTGCACTCTGCACAGATGGTCTGCTCTCTCCTTGGGGTCATTCTGCCTCCTGTCAATTAGCCCCCTGCTGCTCTGCGGCTGAGTGTCCCCCTCTGGCACTTTGCAGGCCCAGCCTGTACCCGATGACCTAGTCACCAAGCTCCTGGGCAACCAGGCCACGTTCAGCCCCATCGTCACAGTGGAGCCACGGCGCCGGAAGTTCCACCGCCCCATCGGGCTTCGGATCCCGCTGCCCCCTTCCTGGATGGACAACCCGCGGGACAGCGGGGAGGGGGACACCACCAGCCTGCGCCTGCTCTGCAGCGTCATTGGTGAGAGGTGCCCTCGAGTCTGTCCCATCTTCAGGGCAGTGGCAGCTCCTTCCTGCTACGCTGGGGAGACAGGAGAAGGTGAAGCCAGCAGTTACCTGGCATTTTTGTTGGCTTCCCTGGGGGTCAGCTCTTCAAAGGGAGGGAGGAGTGATGCGTCTGAGTCTAGTCTGGCTCTGTGGAAGAGCCCTCTGACCCCTAGAGGAGGGGTCCTGCAGGTTGCTGGGAGGAGAGCATAGGTGTGCTCAGGGCCGCATCCAGATGTGCTAGTCTCTGCCTTTGACGCTCAGCCTTTAGCATTTTGGTGAGTTCTGTGTCTGCGTTCTGGAGACATCCCCCAGCCCGTCTCTGTTCCTGTTGCAGGAGGAACAGAGCAAGCCCAGTGGGAAGATATAACAGGAACAACCAAGCTCGTGTATGCCAACGAGTGCGCCACCTTCACCACCAACGTCTCCGCCAGGTGAGATGCAGCCCAGACAGCCCAGGGGGCTTGTGGGCCCCACAGTGTGGGCCCAGTGCTGCCTCTGCAGGTAGCCATCCTCATGCCACCGCCCACCCATCCCAGGCATGAGCCTGAGGGTCCTCCACTGTGCCCTCCACATAGAAGCCTGCCCTGACCTCCGGGAGTGTTGCAGTGGCCATCGCGTGGCTTAGAGATAGCTCCTGTCTGGATGGAAAGGGAGCCTCCTTCGGGCATGTAGGAACATGCTTATAAGTAGTCTTCTCTTTTTAGGTTTTGGCTGTCGGACTGTCCTCGGACAGCTGAAGCTGTGAACTTCGCCACTCTGCTGTACAAGGAGCTTACGGCAGTGCCCTACATGGCCAAGTTTGTCATTTTTGCAAAGATGAATGACCCCCGAGAAGGGCGGCTGCGCTGCTACTGCATGACGGATGATAAAGTGGACAAGACCCTGGAGCAGCATGAGAACTTCGTCGAGGTGGCCCGGAGCAGGGACATAGAGGTACAGCGCCCGGTCCCCGTTACTGGGCACTCGTGGGCCTTCCTCCATGCTTACAATGAGACAAAGCTTCTGGAGCTAGGATGGGCCACCTAGGGGCTGTTTTCCCAGGACGCTGTGGCCCAGAGGAGTCAGGAAATCCCGCCTCTGTAGGGGCACGCAGGTGGTGCCTCTTTGATCCTTCTCTTGAGAAGCATCCCAGGGAAGCTTTGCTGCCGCTCGGGGCCCTGCTGTGTGCCTCAGGACAGGCAGCAGACAGTGGGCCCAGGGGTCAGTGATGATAAGAGCTGACATTGACTACAGGTCTGTGTACCAGGTACTACTCAAAGTGCTTGACGTGTATGATCTCTCTGGATTCTCATAACTGTGTGTGCTTTTATTATCTCCACTTTACAGATGAGGAAAGTGAGGCCAAGAGAGGTTAAGTAACCCGCCCCACGTCCCACCACTAAGTGAGCGGTAGGGAAAGGACTTGTCCAAGTAGTCTGACCCCAGAGCCCCCGCTTTTCCCTGCTAGTGGGGGTTTGGATAGTGCCCAGAGGAGGAAGCAGGGGAGACGGCTGCACTAATATGTGAGGAGTGAAGAGACAGGAACTAGAACTGAACCTGTCACTGATCCCAGGACACTCACTCGTGTCAAGATGTGTAATCAGCCAGGACCTTCCCAAAGGTCTGGCCGCGGAGTCTGTGCTGAGCTTTCTTGGGGGCTGAGGGCCTGGAAGAAAGAGCGCAGGCTGGAACTCTGGAGCCCTGCCCTAACTAGCCAACTCGGTTGTTCCGTTTGGGCCTCAATTTCCTCAACTGTCAATGGGTTCATGATAACTTCTCAGTTGAAAGCATCATAGGGATCCTTATATTATGAGTGAGATTAAAATATAACATAGTCCTTCTAGCATGTCTCATAAATGAGACATTTTTGGACAGGTGTAATGAGGTTTGTTTCAGAAGCCATGGTATGCTATCCTAGTGGAGTTCTAGAATACTCTGATAGCAATCCTGATCAACTACGCAGGGATATAGGAAGACTCTTGCTTATCACAAAATCCCTTGAAGTAAGGAAGCATGATCTTGGAAATAAAACCTTTCCCAAAACAAGTCATGGATTTCTCAGAGCACGTGCCCTGGGCCTCCTGCAGTAGAAAGGGTGTGTCGTGGGGAAGGAAAGACCCAAGCTGAGGGGCAGACAGGGCATCTGGGCATTTCTCCCTGACGAGCTGTATTTGCTTTTCCCTTCCTACAGGTTTTGGAAGGAATGCCCCTTTTTGCAGAACTCTCTGGGAATCTGGTGCCTGTCAAAAAAGCTGCCCAGCAGCGGAGTTTCCACTTCCAGTCTTTCCGGGAGAACCGTTTGGCCATACCTGTGAAGGTGCTGCATCCTCTCGCCGACATCTCTGGGTCTAGAAAGTTTGGGAGGCAGGATGCCCTAAGCCAGCCAGCCTGGTGGCCTATGGAACGCTCCCCTGAATCTTCCTGTTGTCTGAATTTAGGTGAGGGACAGCAGTCGAGAACCAGGAGGGTCCTTGTCATTTCTGCGCAAGGCGATGAAGTATGAGGACACCCAGCACATTCTCTGCCACTTGAACATCACCATGCCCCCCTGCACCAAGGTGAGCTGCCCCCTGATGAGCACCCTCGGCCAGAGGTGGGTTCGCCTGAGAAGGTCCTAAAACAGACCCTGAGTCAAGCGCTTCCAGAGGGCTTCCTCCTGTTGAAAGGCTGCCTTTGAATTCCCCGACGCACCATGGCCTGGCAAGGAAAGCATACCCTGGCCCTTTCTGCAAAGCTCAGGAACAAAATGTCAGTGTCAGGTGGCAACGTGCGTGTTCATGCTGTGGGCCCTGAGCGCTCTAGGGTCCTTCCCGAAGGTTAGAAGGAGCTTGAAAGGCACCTGCCCGGCCCCGCTCATCTGAGTCTCTGAGCCTTAGGACTGGGTGTCGAGCCGCTGAAGGTTTCCCAGCCATTTAATAGCTTTGCTCTTCTCATGGACTTGCTTATCTTCCCCAGGGTGCCAGGCCCTCAGCAAAGGCGTCTTGGCCAAGTGTGTTCATTTAGCACTACCTGTGAGGGTGTCAGAGTCACCACCTCTAACAGGGACTCTGGAGGGCTCACGTGTCTCCACGTTTTCGTTGGTGTTGTTTTGCTGTTGTTTGAATCATCAGCCTTCCGTGCCAAACTAGAAAAGAAGCAAGGATCTGTTCATACAGCTTTGGCTCAGTTTCTCTTTCTGTCTGGGGTTAGGGTGAACCAACTCCTCTTTCAAAACAGGATTTCCTGCAGCCTTGAGCAAACCTCTGGGCGCTTTTCCACCCAGCCGGGCTATTCAGCCTTGGGCTAGCATCAAAAATGAGTCTTTTGAACAAAAGGAATCCAGAAAGAAAACTTTGGTTTTCTTAAGTGCAACCCCAGCTCCAGCACTTCTTAGCTGAGTGACCTTGGGCAAGTTATGTAACCCCTCCATGCCTCAGTTTCCTCATCCATGAGATGGGAATGTCAATGGTACCTACCTTGAAGGCTCTTGTAGCAGTAAGCAGGGCCTGGCGCGTGAGAAGGCCACGTGAGTTTGCCGTTATTATAACGATGAATAAAGTATGTGAGTTTCATCAGTCCCACTCCCTCCCACGCCTTCCCACACTTCTACTCTTTGTGTTGAGGCTCCAGAGAAGTGGGGCTACTCACCGTGTACCAGGATGGCGTCACTCCCCACCCCACAATCTGCAGGCTCGAATGCCCTTCTCCCAGAAGGGAGGAAGCCTGAAACCCAAAGCACCCTTTCGTGGTCTTTCTTCTGCAGGGGAGTGGAGCCGACGACAGGAGGAGGACTTTGACGCCACTCGCCCTGAGATACAGCAGTCTCAGCGAGTCCTCCCCAGGTATAAGCCTTAGAGCCCGCTTTGTGACGGTGTGGCTCCCTCCCCTTCCAAGGAGGGTGTGAGTAGGCTCGCTTCCCCTCACCCTGACAAGGGATCCGCGTCCACGCGATTTACTCAGCCCATTAGGGACGCAGCGTGTGGGGCCTTTGGCTTGGGGCACGACCTGACCTTACAGGCTTAGTAATCAATCCGGTGTATGCTGAGTCACCATGTGACTGAGCATCCGCCTAAGGTCCTTTACTCACCCCTGTCAGTTCTGTGTCCCACCAAGGCAACTAAATGAAATCCATGGCATCTCCCCAGGCCTCCTCAGCGGGACAGACCGAGCAGATATGAAAATGGCGATTATATCAGAGCACCTTGGCCTGAGTTGGGCAGGTGAGTCGGGGAATTTGAGGTAGAAAAGCACTGTGCCTGGGTACACCTACCTCTCCACCTCCTCCCCGCTACTGAGCAGCCGGTGAAGGTCTTTCTGACCTGCTTTTTCTCTCCCTCTGTATCTGATTTGTGATGGTCTTGGACAAGTCTGTTGTCCCAGCAGTGCCTTCAGGCGCCCCTGGAGAGCGGGGCCCTCCCTCCTCCACGTCTGTCTAGTTTTCATCTGTAAGAAAAAATCAACTTTTACATTACAAGAGACCTTAGAATTGATCTAGTTCACCTCATTTTACAGACAGGAAAACTGAGATCCAGCTAAGTAAAGTGACTTTAGTTGTCTAGCTAGTTAGTGACAGAGCCCACAAGAACCTGCCAGCGATAACAAACACACAGACAAAACACGCGCCTCCGTCTGCCCGTGCCCTGCACCCGTCCTCCACACGCTGCTGCCCTCAAGGCTGGCTCTGTCAGAGGAAGGGGCGGAGAAAAGGGCAAGCCTCAGAATGCTTCATGAGCCCCTCTGGCTGTTGCCGGAGTCTACCAGAGGTCCTGACACCAGTCAGGGGAGCTCTTCTTTGAAGTGAGGCAGTGGGTGAAGTAAAGGGAAAGCTCAAATGTGTTTTCTCAGTCACAGGCCCTCTAACTTAATTCTCCTTCCTCCCCTCTCCTTTTTTGTTCATTTTTATGTGAATGGACTCCCTTCACTCCTTCCCTCTACAGAGAGGGCTTCAGACAGCCTCAGAAACCTTAGGGAGAACTTGCTGAAAGGCAGTGTGATGCGAGGTCACAACAGACGTTCAGGGACGCTTCGTTCTTTAAGCCAAAAAGGAATGTCTCCTGCTGCTTCTCGGTTCTGTGTGTGCTGCCACGCGCACATTCTGATTCTCCTCCGGTCCTCCTCGTCCTTGAAATTAGACTCTGATGCTGTTCTCCCTTCAAAGCACCTGTGAGAAATAACAGTCGAGATAACGGGAGGGAGAAAGCTAAGATTCTGTGTTATCGCCTTGCATTTAGATGGTAGCTTGTATTTTCATTTCGAATGTAATTAATGCCTTTCCCTGAAGAAAGGTAAATACAGAAATGCGTGTCTGTAATAATTGCTCCTTGGTGGAAAATCGGTGGCCTCCTGGTGCAGCACAGACGGCGCTGGCGTGGGCATCAGCAGATGCAGCCCCACTCTGGGCTCTGGCACCAGCTCGTTCATGACCCTAGATAAGTGCTAACCTTGTGGAGAGGCTCAGTCTCATCGTCTCACATTGGCAGCAATGAGAGAAAGAGAGGACATTCATTCATTCCTTCACTCACTCATTCAAAACCTATTTACTGAGCACCGCTACTCCGCCCCATTTTCTGGGCCTACAAAGGTGTAGGTGTCTGCATAACACCAGGTATTTCTCCGTAAGAAGCAAGACCAAATGCAGAGGGAGACTATTCTTTCACTGCCAGTCCTCCCCCTGGACTCCCATCTGCAGCGCCCTCTGTGGGAGCTGGGCCGCGCTTGGGCCCCACTCAGACCCGGTCTTGGTTCTTTGCTTGCAGAGCTGGCTCGGGAGCTGCAGTTCAGCGTGGAAGACATCAACAGGATCCGCGTGGAAAACCCCAACTCATTGTTGGAGCAGAGTGTAGCCTTGTTGAACCTCTGGGTCCTCCGCGAAGGCCAAAACGCAAAGAGTCAGTACCCTTAAGCTGAGGAGGCCTTCTCTTTCCCAAACCCGTGCCAGGACCTTCTCTTCACTGAAGGAGTTCTTCCTTCAAATTCCATGTGTGGTGTTGGCCTTGGGAACAAATCTCTTTGTCACTCTCTGTCTCTGTCTCTCTCTCACACAGACATACACACACACACCTCTACCCCTCTCAGGGTCACTGGGTCTCCTAGGCAATCCTGCCAGAAGAGACTACCAGGCAGTCTTGGCCTCGGTCTTTTTCCTGTCCTCAGAGACTGAGGTCGCCATTGCCGGGGGCCCCAGATGACAGCAGGTGTGTGGGGTGTGGGGCTTCCTGCTGAATTTCCCAAACAAGTGAGGGCTGTCCTCTCAGGGCAGAGGCTGGGGGAGCGACTCCTGTCTGATGCAGTGCTGTGCTCCCAGAACAGCTTTCTCTCTGACCTGGATGGAAGGTTGTCTTGTCTGTTCAGCTCCTCCTCACCAATTTCCATCCTCAAAACACGGAGAGGAAATGGAGCGTTTACATTTGCATCTCAGCTCAAGGAGCAAGCAGCCGGGAGCGAGGATTTCACAAGGACAGATCCACGGCTCTGGTTGTCTTGTGCCCCTCTTAGATTCCGAAGCACGTCTTCCCGGGGTGTGCAGTTGGCTGCCGTTAGCGTTTGGAGTCTGTTGGAGGGAAACAGTATCCTCCAAAGAGGCAGCTTTGTTTTGATTCTGACAAGAAAAGGAGGCCTCCACGTTCTGAAAAAAGGAATGCCCTCCCGTCTCCCATTTGCCTCCGGCCTGGCTTTCAGAGCCCAGCCCCCTCGCGCCCTGCCGCCTGCTGGTTAGACGCCCTCGCGAGCGCCCCTTCCCTCTGCCCACAGTGGAGAACCTGTACGCGGCCCTGCGCAGCGTGGACCGGGCCGAGATCGTGAACATGCTGGAGGGCTCCGGCCGCCAGGGCCGCAACCTGAAGCCCGAGCGGCGGCCCGCGGAGCGAGACTACTCGTCGTCGCCCTCCCAGGTGAATGGTGAGTGTCTCCCGGAGGAGGCGGCTCCCCGAGCCCGGGCTCCGTGGGCTGTGCTGCGCTCCCCCTGCCCGTCGCCGAGGCTCTCTGCAGCTCTGCGCAGCGCCCCGTTTGGGCTTCAGTGTCCCGGTCTGTAAACGGCGACGGTTGAGAAGCAAAGGGCTTGGAGGTTCTGGCCCACGATCTGGTGTGGGGTAGCTGGATGCTGGTTTAAAAGTCCTATTGCCGCCCGCTCTGGGAAGCTGAGCGCGTCACTTTTTTTTGAGTCCAATCTCTCCTTTTCTCTCTCTCCCTTTTTTCTCACCCCATCTCTTTCCCTTCACTCTTTGATGTGGGTCAGCATGGCACAGAGCCCCCAGTGTGACGGGGCATCTGGGGGGGCCCTGACCTTTGCCCTCAGCACCCCGACTGCTGCCTCTTGAGGACCACTTTCCTCGAAGCAGCAGTGGAAGTCGCCGGCCGCACGAAGGAGCCGGGGCTGCGGACCGCCCCCCTCCCCTTCCTCTGCCCCCTCTCTGACCAGCGGGCGCTGCGAAGGAGCCGAGGCCCCGCCCCGGGGGGGAGCCGAGGCCGGCGCTCTGGGCCCTTCCTTCTTCTGGAGTGCACGTGCAGCTGAGCTAGCTCCTCTTCTTTAAAATCAGCAAGTTGGATCAGATCCCTAAGTCTTTACAGACCCTGAAAAAAACAATTTAATTCTGTGAACTCCCTTCCTCTGGTGACTAATATATCACCCTGACAGCTGCATGGCTGCTGTTTATCCTCCCCGAGCTCCTAGTTTAATGGCCATCCAGGGCCATGCACACATGCGTGTGCTGTGTGGCCCCTGTGGCACGGGACATGTGCCACGAACGGGTCCAGGCTGGGCTGGGCACCGGGCCTTCTTCCACCGGGTGGAGCCTGTGCACACGAGCCCCTCACTCCTTTCTCTCTCCTGTGTCCTGTGTCTCCTGAAATGGCTGTCTAGCGGCCCTGGGCGCAGGGCTCATCCTCTGTTGATCAGGTCCTGTTGCCTTTCTCTGCCACCTCTGACCTCACCTGGACCTCTGGTCCGTTCGTTCTCTCGCACTGCCTGTCTCCGCTGTCTCCACCTCGGCCAGAGGTCTGAAAGCCGTCAGCCTCCACAGATGCATGTCCTGAGAGACCCCCAGCCCTGCCCCTCCACGCGTCTCAGGCATGTGTGTGCGAGTGTGCACGGGGGCTGTCTGCTCCCAGGGGAGGCTGCGTACCATGCACTGCTCACTCTTCAGATCGGTGCAAAGGCTGCAAGGCAGTGGCCACGGCCCTCGGGGACCTGGCTGGAGCATTGTGGGGACTGCTCAATAGACCAGCTCCCTTTCCCAGAGGAAAGAAGGGAGGGCGGTCGAGGAATGCTGCCAACTGCGGGAAATCCACGTGGCAAAACTCTCCTCCTTTTCTACGTCTAACTGATCGCTTGGTTGGGTTTCTTAACACCCCCAGCGCTGTTTCAATCAAGTCAAATCAGCACATTTTGGGTTTTGTGCCCTGGTTATGTACCTATGGGACAACAGGCTGATGGAATTACATGAGTATAAACAAGGCAGTTACAACAATTAAAAATCTGTCAGAGGGATAGATCCCATGTTAAGTGTTCTAACCACAATAACCATTCTTTAGGAAGGCAGTTACAGACCCAGGCATTTATGAACGTCTCGGTGGCCGCAGCTCGCAGCCCCAGGCAGGCCGAGAGACTCTAAGGCCTAAACAGAGTTCTGAATCCCTGTGTGGACTGGGGGTGTGTGTGCGCCCTGGCGCTGGTGAAGGGGGCTCTGTTTCAGTGGGTCAGCTCATTTGGCAAATATTTTTCTAACATCTTCTACCTGCCAGGGCCTATTCTAGGCAAGGGAGATAAAGCACTAGTCAAAAGACAAAAAAACCCCAAAACTGTACCTTCATGGAGCTTCCCTTCTGTTTGGAGTCAGACGATAGCCTAATATGTCAGTGAGTTATCTAACGTGCTAGCAGCTTACAAGAAGTGGTGTGGGAAAAAATAGACTTGAGGGCCGGCCCGGTGGTGTAGCGGTTAAGTGGGCACGTTCTGCTTCTTGGCGGCCCGGGGTTCACCAGTTCGGATCCCGGGGGTGGACATGGCACTGCTTGGCAAAAGCCATGCTGTGGTAGGTGTCCCACATATAAAGTAGAGGAAGATGGGCATGGATGTTAGCTCAGGGCCAGTCCTCCTCAGCAAAAAAGAGGAGGATTGGCAGTAGTTAGCTCAGGGCTAATCTTCCTCAAAAAAAAAAATAAATAAAAAGACTTGAGTAAGAGGGATCAGAGTGCTGGGGTTGGGGGACTGAGTAGTAGGGTGGGAGGGGGTGGCAAAGGCTAGAAGGAGATGTGGGGATGAGCCATGTCAGCATGGGGAGAGGGCATCAGACAAGCGTGCAGCCATGCGGTGATCCTGAGGGGCTTGTGCCTGGTGTGTTCATAGAACATTGAGGGGCCCGAGGGGCTGGGCAGCAGGAGGGAGGAAGAAAGGGCAGGAGCAGGGGTCAGAGGGCACAGGTGGCCGGCTCTTACGGACTGTCCTAAGGACATGGGGTTGTAGTTGGAGTGAGACGGAAAGCCTTTGGAGGCTTGGACCAAAAAAGTAACATGATCTAACTTGAGTTGACAAAGGGTTCCTCTCCTCCTTTGGTTGTAGACAGTCACTGGCTGAGTGCTGCTTTCTCTGGCCAGCCTCGCCAGCCGCCTCTGAACCCCTTCCTCCAGCAGGTCCCCGACGGACACAGGCTGTGTGTCCTACACTCACAGTCCCCCACGGCCTGAGCAGACACTCAGAAACAGGCGCCCAGCTCGGCCCATCCTGCCTTTCTGGGCACCACAATAGGCTTCTGTGTGTTTTTCCTGCCCTCTTCCCTGTCCCAGGAGGACCATCCCACATCTGGGTGCCCTTCTGGCCTGGAAGAAGGAGCAGGAGGGATCAGAGGTGGAAGGGTGGGGAGACACAGCCTCCTGGGGTTTCCCTGGCTCTCTCCTGGGCAGGGCCATGATGGCTTGTCCTGGGGCCACCCAGCCCTCTGTGCTGATGGGCACGGTCGTCCTCTGCCTCCCTCGTGCTTTACCTTGTTTCTCTGCTTGTCTGAGCTTCCTTGGGAAGCCATGGGGACTAAGGGCAGTGAGTGGTTGCTCTGTGGTGTCAGGAAAATAGAACCTGAGGTCTGTTTTCCTCCCTTCCCAGCTCCTCTTTCCATGTACACCTGGAGCGGCCTGAGCAGAAGAGGGTTTAAGTCAAAAGGCCAGTTTGCTTCTCCTGCACAGGAGGGGACTAGCTTGGGCGCTTGGGTAGTAAACACGAACAAAAAAATTACCTATAAAGCAAAGCAATAGCACGTTCCTGAAAATAAAACAGATTTCTCACATGGCAGGAAAAAATGGACATCTCCAGTATGGGTATGCTTGTCAGCTCCATTTGGTTTGATACATTGGGCAGGTTTTTTTTTTTTTTTTTTTGGCACCTGAGCTAACAATTGTTGCCAATCTTCTTTTTCTTCTTCTTCTTCTTCTTCTCCCAAAGCCCCCCAGTACATAGTTGTATATTCTAGCTGTGAGTGCCTCTGGTTGTCCTATGTGGGACACCGCCTCCACATGGCCTGATGAGCAGTGCCATGTCCCCGCCCAGGATCTGAACCGGCGAAACCCTGGGCCGCTGAAGTGGAGTGCGCGAACTTAACCACTGGGCCATCGGGCTGGCCCCCATTGGGCACATATTAATGTCTACTTAGAAATAAACGCATTTTATTTTTATCAAGTCTTAATGAATACAGCTAGCGAAATGTGGCTTCTGTGGCTTCTGTCTGAGGGTAGGTTGTCTGTCGACAACTTGTCTGACTTGCTACTGACATTAAACTAGTAGAGTAATCATTGTCTGGGTTAGGACAGACCCCCTGGGATAACCTGAGATGAGGGGAGACCTGGGGGTGTGGGGGGGACCACTGGACTGTGCTCTGCCCCAAAGCAGTATGTATGGATGCTTTTACCCGAGTTCCCCAAAATGCAACCCCAGAGGAGAGACCTCTAGACTGAAGGATGGGTCGGTGACCCAGGTATGGCAGGGCCACATGAGGCTTTGAAAACTTAACTTAAGGGACTCAGCAGACCTTATTATGGTCTAGTCCACCCTAGACCTTGTGAGACGGTACTCATGAGGCTGTGCTCAGGCCTCAGGGAGCATTGCTCCAAGTTAGTAGTAGTCCCCACCTACACTGAGTAAGGCCACCTACAGCCTCAGAGCCAAGCTTGTGGGGGTGTGGGTGGATTAGTGGGGTCCTCTAGAGACTGAGAGGGAGCAGTGAGGCATAGCCCCTAAATACTGTTACCAAGGGAGGGGCTTTAGGGTAAACATCAGACAGGAAGTCCTGGGAGAGGGTGTGCATGAGTTCTCTTCACAGACACATTTTCATTTGGGTGAAATTCCATTAAAATGAACACCATGGAAGTTTCAAGGTGGAAAAGTCACAAAGGATACACAAGGATGAGCCTCAGGTGTCCTGTGGCCAGTAGAGCTCCCTTTCTCAGTCGTGAGCAAGTCTTCCTGAGAGTGTCAGAATGTTCATTGGGCCGTAACCAAGGGGCTGTTTAAGATCCATTCTATTTCTGGCCAAGATGAGGTAACAGGGACTAAACTCCTGCTTGAAATAACTAAAAAATGGACAACTATATGAAACGACAGTTTTCAAGCCATTTGACATCAGGCAGCAAAGGACAGTGATCCATGAGACATGGGAAATAAATGAAGTGAACCCTACAATTGCCTGGATTACTGCCTGGGAAGAGTTTCTAGGTCATGGCACAGGGAAGGGAAATCCAAGAAGGCTCCCTGGGTTGAGGAGGAGTAGTGGAGAGTCCAGATAGATCACGGCAGCTAGAGTTCCCAAGACAGAATACCAGGGCAGAGACAGCTGCACAGACAGAGGACTCTGGAGATCTTCAGAGGCTCCCCTGCAGAGTTTGGTTGAGACTGATCGTTCATAGAACAGAGAAGAGTCCCATCTCAGAAATGGAGAATAGCCCTAGGTTGAGCAGTGCTCCAGCCCTGCCTACTCAACCTGGAAAGCAAAACCCAAAAGGATCAAACTATTTCCAAGTAACATAAGTGCATAACAGAACAAAGCTCAGGAATAGTTATAAGAATACAGAAATATCCAGCACCCAAGGTAAACTTGGTAAACTTCAATGTGTGACATCCAATTAAAGATTACCACACATAAAAAGAAGCAGGAAAACGTGACCCGTAATCAGGAGAAAAATCGATCAATTAAAACTGACACAGATGTTAGACTTAGCAGACAAGAATGGTGAAGCAGTTATTATAATTGTATATCGGATGTTCAAGAAGTTAAGTCAAGACATGGAAGATATTTTTAAAAGACCCAAACCAACCTTTTGAAGATGAAACTATAATACATAGGATGAAAAATACACTGGGTGGGATTAGACAGGTATTACAGAAGAAAAGATTAGTGACCTTGACAACATAGCAATAGAAACTCCAAAATGAAACACAGAAGAAAAGAAAAATTTTAAAAAGCATCAGTGAGCTATGGGGCAATTTCAAGCAACCTTGTATTTGTGAAATTAGAATTCCCAACAGAGAATGGAGTAAAAAAATATTTAAAAAAATAATAGCTGAAAATGTTCCAAATTTGATGAAAACTGTGAACACATGGATCCAAGAAGTTCAATGAACCACATACACAAGAAACATGAAAGCAATTATGCCAAGGCACATTTTAAATAAATTGATCAAAACCAGTAATAAAGAAAGTCTTAAAAGTAGCCAAAGAAAAAAAGTGTTATGTACAAAGGAACAAAGAAAAGAATGGCATCAGATTTCTCGTTGGAAGCAATGCAAGTGAGAAGACAGTGGAGCAACGTCTTTAAAGTTGACCACATCTTTAAAGAAGGGCATCTCTAAAGTAACCTAGAATTCTATACCCAGAAAAATGCCTCTCAAAAATGAGGGCAAAAAAAGACTTTGCCAGACATACAAAAGCCGAAAGGATTCATCACCAGGAGACCCATGTGACCAGCAATGTTAAAAAAAAAAAAAAAGTCCTTCAGGCTAAAGAAAAATGATACTAGACAGAAGTACAGATCTACAGAAAGGGATGAACAAGTGCCAAAAATGTCAACTGCAAGGGAAAAAACCAGAATTTTCTCTTTAGTTACACTATTTTCTCATTATTTAAATCTCTTTAAAAGATAACTGACTGACTAAACAAAATAACAATATAGAGTTGCGTTTGTAACATATGTAAAAGGAAAATCTATGACAACAACAGTAAAGCGTTTGTAACATATGTAAAAGGAAAATCTATGACAACAATAGTAAAAGAGAGAAAAATGGAATTATACTCTTGTAAGGTTCTTATACTATATGCCAAGCGGTATAATATCACTTCAGAGTTGTCTGTGATAGGTTAAGGATATATTCCATAAACTACTATTTTATTTTATTTATTTATTTATTTTTTTAAAGATTGGCACCTGAGCTAACAACTGTTGCCAATCTTTTTTTTTTCTGCTTTATCTCCCCAACTCCCCTCTCCCCCGCCCCCCATACATAGTTGTATATCTTAGTTGCAGGTCCTTCTAGTTGTGGCTCATGGGACGCCGCCTCAACGTGGCCTGATGAGGAGTGCCATGTCCGCGCCCAGGATCTGAACCGTGGGCTGCCGCAGCAGAGCACGTAAACTTAACCACTCGGCCGCGGAGCCGGCCCCCATAAACTACTATTTTAGCAACTACTAAAATAATAAAGAATTATAGCTAATACTCCATCAAAATAGATAAAATAGAATCATAATAAATAAATTTCAATTAATCCAAAAGAAGGCATAAAAAGAGGAAAAAGAAAACAAAGATAGGACAAATAAAAAAATAGAAATTAGCAGGTAATAGACTTAAAGCTAACCATATTAATAATCTCGTTAAATGTAAATTGTGTAAATACCCCAATTAAAAAGCAGAGATAGTCAGACTGGATATATAGGTAAATCTCAACTATATATTGCCTATAAGAAATGCTCTTCAAATATAAAAACACAAATTCCTTAAAAGTAAAAGGATGAGGAAAGATAAATTGTGCTAACACTAATCAAAAGAAAACTGGAGTGGTTATAGTAATATCAGACAAGTAGATTTTAGAATAAAAAATATTACCAGGGAGCCAGCCCCGGTGGCCTAGTGGTTAAGTTTGGCATGCTCCACTTCAGCGGCCTGGGTTCAGATCCCAGGCGGGGGCCAACACCACTCATCTGTTAGTGGCCATGCTGTGGTGATGGGTCACAGACAAAAAAAAGGGAAGATTGGCAGTGGATGTTACCTCAGGGCAAATCTTCCTCAGCAAAAAAAAAAAAAAAGGAGGGGGGCTGGCCCAGGGGCATAACAGTTAAGTTCGCATACTCTGCTTCAGTGGCCTGGGATTTGCCGGTTCAGATCCTGGGTGTGGACCTACTCACTGCTTATCAAGCCACACTGTGGTAGGCATCCCACATATAAAGTAGAGGAAAATGGGCCCAGATGTTAGCTCAGGGCCAGTCTTCCTTAGCAAAAGAGGAGGATTGGCAGCGGATATTAGCTCAGGGCTAATCTTCCTCAAAAAAAAAAAAAGAATATTTCCAAGGAGGAGGAAAATAATTTCATAATGATAAGTAGTTCATCAAGAGGGCAAACAATCCTAAATGTTTATACATCTAGTAATATAGCTTTAAAATACATGAAGCAAAAACTGAGAAAATGGCAATGAGAAATAGACAAAACCAGTTATAGTGAGAGATTTCAATACCCTCGCTTAATAATTGATAGAACAAATAGAAAAATCAGTAAGTATATAGAAGATTTGAACACTATCATCCAACATGACCTCATTGACATTTATAGAACATTCCACCCAATAACAGCAGAATGTACATGCTTTTCAATTGCACCTGGAACTTATACCTTAAGATATTAGAAAAAGAAGAACAAATTAAACCCAAAGAAAGAAAATAATAAAGAACAGAATGGAAATCACTGAAATTGAAAACAGAAATAACACTAGAGACAATCAATAAAACCAAAATCTGGTTCTTTGAAAAGATCAATGAAATTGATAAACCTCTAGCCAGACTGATCAAGAAAAAGAGAGCAAAGACAAAAATTACCAACATTGGGAATAAGAGAGGTACTATCACTAAAAATTCTATAAGTAGTAAAAGGATGATAAGGAAATATTGACAATTTTATGCCAGTAAATTTGAAAGCATAGATGAAATTGGCAAATTCCTTGAAAGATACAAACTATCAAAGCTCACATAGGAAGAAATAAATAACTTGAATAGCCTTATATATGTTAAAGAAATTAAATTTATACTTAAAAAACATTCCCACAAAGAAAACTCTAAGCCTAGATGGCTTCATTGGCAAATTCTACCAAACATTTAAGGAAGAAATAACTCGTTTATAAAATTAAAAAGGACATAATACTTCCCAATCATTCTATGAGGACAGCATCACCCTGATATTGGGGGGGAAAGACATTACAAGAAAAATGAACTTTTATGCAAAAAGTTTAAACTAAATTTTAGCAAATCAAACCCAACACTATGTAAAAAAGATAATACATCATGACCAAGTGAGGTTTATCCCAGGAATACAAGGGAGGTTTAACATTCTAAAATAAATCAGTGTCTGGTTCTGCATGTAAGCAGCTTGGGAGTCGACCCTCTGACCTAACAGGTAAAAAACTGAACAGACTGAAAAATCAACAACTCTTCTAGGATCTTTAAGAGAGGCGAGGACACCGAACGAACTGCTGTCCCCAAATTGGGGAGTCTGACTGGTGAATACAGAGAATATCACTTTACTGGGACAGAGATTCACAAGGGGAAACCACCTGGGAACCAGTGCTGGCTTGGAAAACCAGGACTGTGATTAACAGATTGCTGGAGGCTCAGTGTGGACAATTCTGAGAGTTAAACGCTCCAGGGGGGTCCAGGCATAGTGGGGCCCTCACAGTTTTGTGAGATTTACCTCCAGGAGTTGGACCAGGTTCCCACAGTAAATATCAGAGAAAAATCCCCTCGTGCTTCCGGCTGGGGGAGGAGAAAAGGAACCACTGAAATATGCCAGGGTACTCTGTTCTTAACAAGGCCTGCCCTCAGGGGAAACTAGTTAACTAGAGCTTAACATGCTGGGGGTATTATCAGAGCCTAACTGACCTGGAGGAAGGGAAATACCCAACTCCAGCTCACTCTAGCCATCTTTTCCCATCTAAGGTAGAGGAAAATAAATTTAAAACACTTGTGAAGTTCACAGTCGAGAGGCACAGGCTCACTAAAAGACCTAGGTCTCAACCTAATCACAGGACTACATGACACTTCCCCGCTCCCCACACCTCACCACTGCATTACTAAAGGTCTGTCTACAGTAGTTCCTTTCACCTTGTAAATCATGTCTGGCTATCAAGAGAAAATTACAACACATACCAAAGACGAAAAGCACAATTTGAAGAGACAGCGAACATTAGAACCAGACATGGCAGGGATCTTGGAGTTATCAGACTGGGAATTTAAAACAACTATGATTAATATGCTGAAGGCTCTAATGGATGGAGTAGACAGCATGTAAGAACAGATGGGCAATGTAAGCAGAGCAGTGGAAATTCTAAGAAAGAGCCAAAAAGAAATGCTAGAGATCAAAAATACTTGGACAAAAATGAAGAATGCTTTTGATGGGCATACTAGTAGACCAGACACAACTGAGGAAAGAAACTCTGAGCTTGAGGATATCTCAAGAGAAATCTCCAAAGTAGAAAAGCAAAGAGAACAAAGACCGAAAAAAACAGAATAGACTATCCAAGGAGTGTGGGACAACTACAAAAGGTGTAACATACACATAATGGGAATACCAGATATAGAAGAAAGAAAAAAATAGGAGAAATATTTGAAACAATAATGACTGAGAATTTCCTCTAAATTAATGCCAGACACCAACCCACAGATCCAGAGACCTCAGAAAACACCAAGTAGGATAAATGCCAAAAAACTACACCTAGGCTATTTTCAAATCAAATATAAAGAAAATCAAATATAAGTTAAAAAATCCTGAAATAAACCAGAGGGAAAAAACACTTTACCTTAGAGGAACAAAGATAGGAATTACATCCCACTTCTCTTCAGAAGCCCTGCAAACAAGAAGAAAATAGAGTGAAATATTCAAAGTGTTGAGAGAAAAAAAATACCAACCTAGAATTCTGTATCCTGCAAAATTATCCTTCAAAAGTGAAGGAGAAATAAAGACTCTCAGACAAACAAAAATTGAGGGAATTTTTTGCCAGCAGACTCACCTTGCAAGAAGTGTTAAAAGAAGTTCTTTAGAGAGAGGGAAAATAATATGTCAGAAACTTGGTTCTACGTAAACTGGGCAAGAGCACGAAAGAAAGATTAAGTGAAAATGAAAACTTTTATTTCTCTTATTCTTAGTTGGTCTATAGGATAACAATTTATTCAAAATAATAATAGTAACAATGTAGTTAATTATGCATGCTTATATATATATATATCTCATATGCATACATATATACAGATCTTCCTCAACTTACAATAGGGTTATGTCTTGATAAACCCATTACAACTTGAAAATACCATTAAGTTGAAAATGTATTGAGTAAGAAGTTGAACAAGATCAGGTTTTCAAAGATTTTTTTAAAGCGGTAGAAGCCTTTACACACACTCACAGACACAGTGTTATTTCGCAAGATGATTTATGTAAGTGTGTGTGTATATTTCAAAAGTAAAAGAAAAAAACCAAAACAGCCCATTACAATGTAGGCATATTCATCCTTCAGTAAATCTTTGAAGTAAGATGGATCCCAAAGCTGACCTCATTTCAGAGTTGTGCAATTCAATGACAGACTGAACTCTCATGAATCCACCATTGTAAAGTCGAAAAATCATAAGCTAAACATCAAGCTGGGGACCATGTGTACACATACGCACACACACACGTATATACATATATTTATATATGCTTATATATAAGTGAAACAAATGATGAATGACAGCAGACAGCAATGATAGAAGGGACGGGAGGCGGGAATTAGATTATTTTGTTATTATAAGGTACTCACACAATCCATGAAGTGATATAGTATTATTTGAAAGTGGACTTGTGTTAGTTGTAAATGTATATGGCAAACTCTAGGGCAACCACTAAAAAAAGTTAAAAAAAAGAAGCATAATTAATATGCTAAGAAACGAGAGAAAATGGAATCATAAAAATGCTCAATTAAAGCCACAAAAGGCAGAAAAAGAATGGAGGACAAAAAGAGGCACAAAGAATAAGGGCAACAAATAGAAAATAGTAACAAATATGGTAGATATTAATCCAACTGTATCAATAATCACTTTGAGTGTCAATGGTCTAAATGTACCAATTAAAAGACAGAGATCTCCTTTAAATATAAAGACACATATATATATTAAAAGTAAATGAATGGAGAAAAATATACCATGCTAACACTAATAAAAAGAAAGCAGGAGTAGCTATATTATTTTCAGACAGAGCAGACTGCAAAGCAAGGAGAGTTATCGGGGATGAAGAAAGGCACTGCATAATGATAAAAAGGTCAATTTCCCAAGAAGACGTAGTCCTCAATGTGTATGCGCCTAACAACAAAGCATCAAACTGTGTGAGGCAAACACTGATAGAACTGCAAGGAGAAACGGGTGAATCCACTCTACAGTTGGAGACTTCTGCACCCCTCCATTAGAAATGCGCAGATCCAGCAGGGAGAAAAATCAGTCAGCACGTAGTCAAACTCAACAACACCATCAATCACCTGGATATAACTGACATCTGTAGACCACTTCATCCAACAACAGGAGCATACATATTCTCCTCAAGCTCATGTGAAACAGTCAGCATTCTGGGTCATAAAACACACCTTAAGAGATTTAAAAGAGTAAAAACCATAAAACAAACAGTATAATTAATCATATTAACAAACTAAAAAAGAAAAATCATATGATCATCACAATAATGCAGAGAAAGTATCTGATAGATCCAACAACCATTCCTGATGAAAACCCTCAGCAAAGTAGGAATAGAAAGGAATTCACTTAGCCTTATAAAGAGCATCTACAAAAAACCTAAAGCTAACATTACACTTAATGATGAAAAACTGAATTTTTTGCCTCTAAGTTCAGTAACAAGACAATGATGTCTACTCTCACTGCTTCTGTTCAACATTGTATTAGTGGTGATAGCCAGTACAATCAGGCAAGTAAGAGAAATAAAAGGCAACTAGATTGGAAAGGAAGGAGTTAACTGTCTTTATTCACAGACAACAAGATCGCCTATATAAAAACCCAATGGAATCCACAAAAAGTGATTAATAAATGAGTTTGGTAAGCTTGCAGGATACAATTCCAATATATAACAGTCATTCGAATTTCTATGTATTAGCAATGAACAATTATAAGTTGAAATTTAAAAAAGAATACCATTTATAATAGTATTGAGAAAATTGAAATACTTGGAGCTAAATCTGATAAAAGATGTGAAAGACTTATACATTGAAAACTACAAAACATTACCAAGAGGAATTAAAGCACACCTAAAGAAATGTAGAGATACGTCTCGTTAATGAGTCAGAGGCCTTGATATTGTTGTCACTTCTCCCTAAAATGATCTATATATTTCAGCAATCTCAATCAAAATTCCTGTAGGATTTTTTGTATAAATTGAGAAAGTGGTTCTAAATTTCATATGGAAACGACCTAGAATATCCCAAATAACTTTGAAAATGAATGGAGTTGAAGGATCGACACCACCTGACTTCAAGATTTATTACAAAGCTTCAGTAATTGAAGTGTGGTATTGTCATAAAGATAGATAAATGAGTGCAACAGAATAGAGCCCAGAAATAGAATCACATATATATATATATATATATGAACTACTGGTTTTTAACAAAGGTGCAAAGGCAATTCAGTGGAGAAAGAGCAATCTTTCAAACAAGTGGTGCTGGAACAGTTGGATATTCATATGCAAAAGTGAACTTGGATTCATACCTTGCATCCTATACAAAAATTAATGCAAAATGGATCATAGATTAAATGTAAAACCTAATATAAAAACTTCTAGGAGTAAACATAAAAATACAAAATTTCTAGAAGAAAACATAAAAGAAATCCTTAGAGACCTTGGGTAAGGCAAAGACTTTTTAGATAGAACACCAACAGCGCAATCCGTAAAAGGACAAATTGATAAGTTAGACTTCATCAAAATTAGAAACGTCTGCTCTTCAAAATGCACTGTTAAGAGAATGAAAAACAAGCCACAGCTTGGGAGAAAATATTGGCAAATAATCATCTGATATAGGATTTGTATCCAGAATATATAAAGAACTCTGAAAACTCAATAATAAGAAAATAGACAACTCAGTTTTTACAAGGGGCAGAAGATTTGAACAGATGCTTAACTCAGAAGATATACCAATGGCAAATAAGCACGTGAAAAGATGCTTAAATCATTAGTCATTAGTGAAATAGCTTGGGAAACACTTTGGTTGTTTCTTAAAGAGTTAAACACTTACCCACCATATGATCCAGCCATTCCATCCAGAAGAAAAGAAAGCATATGTCCAAACAGACAAGCAGCTTTGTAACATCCTCAAACTGGAAGCAATCCAAATATCCATTAGCAGGCAAATGGATAAACTGTGGTATATCCATCCAGTAGACTACAACTCAGCAATAACAATGGCTGAATTATTGATACATGTAACAGCATGGATGACACCCAAATAGTTAGGCTGAGTGAAAGAAGCCAGACAAACAGGAGTACGCACTGTATAATTCCATTTATCTACCAGTCTAGGAAATGCAAACTCACATGGAAAGCAGACCAGTGGTCACCTGGGGATGGAGTGGCGGAAGGAAGGGTTACAAAGAAGCGTGAGGAAGCCTTTCAGGGATGATGAACGTCCCCTCTTGTCCTTGTGGTGACGATTTCATGGTTGTATACCTGTCAGAACTTATCAAATTATCTACTTTAAATATGTGCATTTATTGTATGTCAGCTATACCTTAATAAAGCTATCCTAAAAAGATATTAATGGCAAAATCTAGTGAAAAGACCACTCTTACTGTGTGCCTTAAGCAACTTACTAAACCTCTACTTTACTTTTCTTGTAGGGTTGTTGTAACAATTAAAAATAATCTGTTAGATATGTTTTTTCACAAAATAGATGCTTGATTGATAATGGAAATAAGATAATAATGCTTTCGAGAATAATAATAAGGAAAATAATCACTTGACTCTAAGATGTTTTGTTCCTATATATCTGGAGAGATTTCTATGGAAGGTTTGCAGGCCATTCCCCCTGGTTTCCCAGTTCCTGAGGTCAAAGTTTCACATGCAATGTCTTGGTGGTAATATTGTGGTAAGATCTGACCCACCCATTTCTCCTACTCTCCCACCTCTTCCGTGTTCCTCCTAGTTTGGCCAGAGGTGAAAGGGGATTCCCTTAATCTCCGCCACTGTACCATCCTACCCACCAGCCACCACACCACCTCACGGTCTCCTCCTCCTTCTGATTTTGGGAGAACACTTGTAGAGATCAATCGGGAATAAGACTCTCCTGGGAAGGTTGAGAGAGAGGATGTGTTGAGCACGTAGCATGATTACATTGAGCACACGTGTAATCATTAGCAACTGTGGTTTTACTAAATACGGGTGAAGCCATCTGTTCTGGCTCCTGTGTCTCCCTCACACTTCTCTAGAGCTCTGCACTAGTCCCTGGGGCCAATGGATTCCGAATCCTGTTCCAGGCAAGTGAGAGGAAAAGGTAGACACCATTGATGCCCTCAAAGAGTGTACAGTTCCATGAATAGCTTAGTGAGGGAACACAGGACAGATTCAAAGATGGGAGAAATCAAGATAAGCTGAAGTTATAGGAAATGGTCATGAAAAAGAGGACAAAGAGAACACGTCTTATTGTGTGTGTGTTTCTAATCCCCAACCCTTTAGCATGGTACCTAGCATGTAATCAGACCTCAGTTAATATTTTTTGGTTGAACAAGTGAGTGAATGAGGATAACTGGAGATAGTATTGTCAAAAGTAGAGAAGAGATGGGCGAGCAGGAGCTGAGGCCCAGAGCTAGGAATGAGGAAGGCCCGTTGGAAGAAAGGCTGAGCCCAGGGAAGAGCTGGATGCATGTGGCGGGGAATGAATGGCAGGACTCTAGGCTAGGGGCCTCTCTGCATGGCAGGAAGGTCCCTAGAGACCTGGCAGAGGGTGGCCCCACCCTACCCAGTGTCCTCCTTTGGCCCTGCTGCGTTTTCAGAGGTGGTAGGCACACACCTGCTCCCTGGCTCCCCAGACGAGCTCAGCCGAATGGAGAATCTTGTCTTCTATTCCCTTCTCCCGCCCACAGCTTGGCACCTGCTCTGAAGGGGAGTCAGAGGCCCTCTTTCTCCTATTTCAGGGACCCTCATTCCTGGATAGAGGAGAGCAGAGGAGTCACCTGACAGAACACTGCCCATTCAACTCGCACACAAATTTCTCACACGCTGACATGTGCCTCTCACTCGGGTTCCTGGTCACTTCTGAACATCAGAGAGCTAGTACCAGAGCCACCCAGAAAACTAGCAGGGACTCCCGTCTAAGCCAGGCAGCAAGGAACAGATGGATGACAGGCTGTGCTGACCATGGGGCCATGCGTCTGGGGGCCTGAGCCAGCTGGCTCTGATTCCTCCGGGTCACTGCTGACCTGGAGCTGGGATGACTTGCTCGGGGCAGAGTCCTGAAGTGCCAGCAGGTGTGCCTAGCTCCTCCTGGTGCCCCCTGAACTGGCCCCCTGTTTTGAACCCTTAGAAAACCCACCTGTGGAGCCAGCCCTGATGACCTAGTGGTTAGTGTTCCACGCTCACCACTTTAGAGGCCCAGGTTCACTTCCCAGGTGCAGAACCACACCACCCATCTGTCAGTGGCCATGCTGTGGTGGTGGCTCATATAGAAGAACTAGAAGGACTTACAACTAGGATATACAACCATGTACTGGGGCTTTGGGGAGGAAAAAAAAAAAGAGGAAGATTGGCAACAGCTGTTAGCTCAGGGCAACTCTTTCCCTGCAAAAAAAAAAAAACGAAAAAGAAAAGAAAACTCATGTGTGCCACTTTAGATTACTTAGAGTTTCTGGAACTATTCCACAACTCGAGGAAAAATTACTTCATCTCAAACCAAATGGTTTCCCATTTGACCACTGCACCAAGGTCTGTGGATGTTCAGCTTACCCCATGAGACCCTCCAAGGCACCTTGATCACGGACCCTGGTTCTGGGGGCTGGTCCCTCCCTTTAAGGTACATTCCTGACAGAGACTCTAAGGACTGTGCCAAAGGGAAGTCTTGAGCAAAGAAAGAGCAGGAGTTCTTTCTGCCCAGCCTTCGAGAAGTGGGGCTCTCACCTGATTTGAGACAGGGTGGAGCACAAGTCCTTTGGATCAAGGCCTCTTCACGTAGCGCTCTGAACTGGATAACAAAGAATTCCAATCTCTTTCTTTGCCATCCAGCACAGCAGTCCTCCTCTTCACCCCTACTCCCTGGCTGCCCCCCATCCAACTCAGAGTATTATTTCTCTTGCCCAGGTACCCGGGGCAGCAGCCCCAAGGCCTGAGCATTGGACTTTGAGCTTGGAAAGCCCCTTGCCCGGAATGTGCATGCCTATCTATGGCTGTGCCTGTGTGTGCGTGTGCGTGGACTTGCACGTAAGCGTGTGTGACAAAAATCGCTTCTGGAGCATGTCGCCCTCTGTCTGCCCATCCAGGTTACTCCTCGCTGCAGGACGAGCTGCTGTCCCCTGCCTCCCTGCACTACGCGCTTTCCTCTCCGCTGCGTGCAGACCAGTACTGGAACGAGGTGGCCATGATAGACTCCAATCCCTTGGTGGTCATGGATCCTGACGCCATGCTGGAGATGTCTGACATGCAGGTGTGGTCTGCGGGCCTCACACCCTCCCTGGTCACTGCTGAGGACTCCTCTCTGGAGTGCAGCAAGGCCGAGGACTCTGATGCCACCAGCCACGAGTGGAAGCTGGAGGGGTCGCTCTCCAAGGGACTCCAGGGCCCCACGCTGGGCTCTCTGGACCTCGTAGAGGACGACACAGTGGATTCAGATGCTACAAATGGCTTTACCGATTTTCTTGAACAAAAGGAAGGTCAGAGGTCAGAAGAGAAGCTGCCAGGTCATGAGAGGCAGGAGGACTCAACAGGTGTGAGGCAGGACTCAGAGAATGAAGTGTCTTTTGTTTCAGGCCAGCAGAGGGTACAAGCCCACATCACAGAATCCCCCACCGTGAGTCTGGTGATGGAGACGAGCCAGGACAGGTAAGGGCTGGGCTGCCAGGGCAGCAGGCCTTTCGTCTTTCTGGGCTTCCGGGGGAGATGGTGCCTGGCAGTGAGCACAGAGGGCATTCTTAGGTGATGCTGCCGCCCTGACCCTGTGTTCTGAGTGCCCCGGAGCACATAAATTGAGGATGGCGCTAACTTGCCTCTGAAGCCGCCCAGCTGAACTCAGGCCTCTGTCATGTAAGAGAGGAGCTGTGATCTGCAAGGCCGGTCCCGCCCCAAGACCCCTCCCGGGCATGGCCAGCAGGAGAGAGGCTGAGAGTGTTGGTACAGGGAACAGCGTGCTTAGGAGAGAGACTGTAAAACTCGGTGCTGCCACGTCCCTAAAGTGGGGCTGGAGTTGGTGCTCCAGGCCCTGTCGCCATTGTGCGCTGACTGCTGAAGACCATATTTAGAAACCTGGAGGCACCAGGGCCCGGGGAAGTTATTCGTGCAGTCACAGCCTGCGTGAGACAGGGCTGATAATGGTGCCCGTTCTGCTTAGTCCCTTTGAAAGAGTGAGGCTGGTGGGCTTATCTGGGACAGGACAAGGCTTATCAGCTGTCGAGAGCTGCTTGTTCCCCTGGCTGGCTCCTCACAAGCTCCCCGTGACGGGAAGGCTGGTCCTGTGCGGGCCATGGGGGAGCAGCGTTGGCAGCACCTCTGCAGACACTGAGACTCCTCAGGCCACGGCCCGGCTCACGGCCCTGCAGTGGACCCCTACCACACCCCCGGCGCTGTGCTCAGTGCAGAGGAGGCCTAGGGGGAGAGAGGGAGAGGACACAGACCTGTGATGGGCATTATTTTGGCCTTTCTGGACCAGCACAGGAAGTGAGTGGCAGCGGCCCTTTCCTCCATGTCGCTGTGCTTCCTGGACTTTCCCTAAAGCAGCGAGGTGTTTCATGCGCTCCCAGAAGGCTGTGGCCACCCAAGGAGCTCCAGTCAGGTCAAGCTGTGGGAAGTCTGTCATCATTTCCTCTTCCCATCCACGCTGCCCTCAGGCCGGCTCGGAAGCTCCAGGGCCTACTCTCTGTGGCCTGAATACAGGAGGGAAAAGAGAGTCGTTAGCAGATGGGACAGCAAGGGTTCATTTCGCTTCCCAAACAAACCTTTGGTTATTGGGGAGAATTGGATGGACTAAGCCCGTGAGGATTCCAAGTGAAATCCTGGCATTTCACTAGAGAGAGGCCTTCTTCCAACAAGCTGTGATGGCCATGCGTTCAGCCAGCATTGATCACATGCTCACTGGGTGCTGGCCACAGCACCAAGTAACAGCAGGGTCACTAGATAGGGAGCCAGAAGGCCTGAGTGCTGAGCCATGGTATGTTTCAGAGCTGGGCTCTGTGTCCTTGGTCATCCTCCCAGTGGGGATAGACAGATATCGTTTACTCACTCAACAATATGCATTGAGTGCCTCCCCTGTGCCAGGCATCTAGGAACAGTGCCTGGGTGCCTGGGATATGGCATTGAACAACAGACAAAATCTCCACCTGCAAGAAGTTTACATTCTGCTGGGGAAACAGACAATAAACAAGATAAAGTGAATAAAAGTAATTAAAGAGAAATGCTGGATAATAAGTGCTAAAAAGAAAAATAAAGCAGAGAAGGGGGTTGGATAGGAGGTGTGTATGGTGTGGAGAGGGGGTGGTTGAAATTATAGACGGGGTGGCCTAGCAGCCTGAGATAGTGGTTTTGGAGTAAACTTAAAGGAATCTGGGGGTGAGCTGGGTGAATACCTGAGGAGAGACAGTCAGCAGAAGGCCCAGCTAGTGCAAAGGCCCTGGATAGAGCATGTCTGGCCCAGTCAAGGAACAGTGAGAAGGTCGTTGTGCCTTCAGCAGAATTATTGAGGGAGATGAGGTCAGGGAGGTAATGGGGCCGGACATGTCAGGCCTTAAGGTCCTAGAAAGATTTGGTATATACTGGGTGGGATGAGGCGCCATTAGAGGGTTTCGAGCAGAGGAGTGAGGTGATCTGGCAACTGCCTGGAAAATAGTCAGACATGGCCAGGAGTAGAAGCAGGGGGATGTCCTAAGAGGTGAGAGTCCACTAGGGTGTGGACCAAGATGGTAGCAGTGGTGGTGGCGAGAAGTGGTTGTGTTTGGTTGTGTTCAGGATATATTTTTGAAAGTTGAACCAAAAGGGTTTGCTGACAAATAAGATGTGGAGTGTGGGGGAAAGAGAGGAGTCAAAGAGTTCACTGGTATCCTTGACCTGACAACTGGAAGGATGAAACTGCATTTACCGCAGTGGGGAAGACTAGGTAGGAGAGGTTTGGGGAGAAGATCGTCAGCATGGATTTGACCACGCTGTCCTCGAAATGCCTGTTGGAAGTCCAAAGCAGAAGTGTTGAGGAGGTGGTAGGCTACACATCTGCAGTTGAAGGCAGAGATGCTGGAGACATGCATCTGGGCATGAGGAGCCTGTAGACGGGGTGTGAGCATGGATTGAATGGTCCCTGAGGAAGTGGATAGAGATAGAGATGAGGTCTGAGAACTGAGCCCTGGGGCACTCCAGTGTTCAGAAATCAGAGAAATAAGGAGGAACCAATGAAGGGCACTGAGAAGGAGTGGCCAGAGAGGGAGGGAGTTAAACCAGTCAAGTGTACTGTCCTGGAAGCCACGGAAGAGCATGTTTCCAGGGGGAGAGCATGAACACCTTGTCAGATGAGTCCTGAGAGGCGGACTGTCGAGTGAGTGTCCTGGAGGGCTGGAGGGGAGGTGGGTAAGATGACGGGTGTGGAGCCCTGGATGACTCGACCATCAGTGAGGGCCAAGTGCCTCTGGTGCCCAGAGTAGGGAGCCGCCACTCAAAGGGAGGGGACAGTGGTACTGGCATCCGTGGCCCTCTCCACCTGGACAGCATGGATGGACCGTTTGTTCCTCTCTGGACAGGGCAATCAGCTGTGTGATTTGCTCACGCTCTCCTGCCCCTCAGGTGGGCAATACAGGACGTGTCCTGGCTGAGCCAGGGCTCTGGAGGTGGAGAGTGTCTGAGAGAGCAGAGACTGAAGGGTGACCGAGTGTTCTTTCTCTCTTCCCGGACCCCAGACTGCAGGACTGGGATGGGGAAGGCTCCATTGTCTCATACCTGCAAGATGCTGCACAGGGCTCCCAGCAAGAGGAGACCACGCAAGGCTCGCACTCAGTGCAAAGAGCGGTCACCACCGTCCCAGGGCTGGAGCCCCATGGGTCTCAGGAGTATGAGAAGGTCCTGGGGTCTGCACCTGAGCACTTGCGGATAGAGCAGCCCGAGGCTGAGAGCCCCCAGGCTGACCGGGAACGGAGACGACAAGGCCACCAAGAATGGGTGCAGGAGGCGGAGAGCACCTTCTCCGGGGTGGTACAGGTGAGAGCCGCAGGGGCGCCTGCTGGGGCCTGAGGCTCTAGGGCGGCCTCTCTCTCACTCAGGCCCAGAGCCCAGCCTGTTTCCTTTCTTTAAAACTTGCGGTGGTGCCTTCACTTTCTCTAGAAGTAAGGATGCAAGGTCTTTACCTACCTCCTACCTCGACCTCTCCCGAGGGAATGGAGGGGCGACAGCTATGCCGTCATCACCCTCACACCTGCCCCAGCTCTCAGCTGTTACTCCCATCTGGCAGCTGACGGTTGAGCAACTTGCCCAAGGTCACAGGGTCATAGGTGGGCTTTGAGTTAGGTCTGGCTGATGCCAAAGCCACGGTTTTGTTTTTCTTTTTCCATCATGTTTTAGAAAGGGCTTAGAGCCAAGAGAACTGGGTGTTAGGCTAACGCTGGTCTGCGTGGCGATGGCCATGCCACTCTCTCCTCAGCCCCTCAGTTTCCTCACTGGTAAGTGAGCAGTGATAGATTATCACCAAGGTTCATCGGGCTGGGGAATTCTGATTCTGTGGCAGGCTCACCAAGTGAAGCAGGAGGTGGGTAGAGAGAACGTCCCCCTAGGCCGCTCTCCTCTCTCCGCCCCGTCCTCTCTTCCTCCCTCCCTACTTCCAGTTTACTCTACTTTACTCATTTTGTGTATTCACTTTTGTCTTCACTCCCCATTCCCATTCTCTTGCCTCTCCCCATTTCCATAGACAACCATTTTAATGCATTTTTTGAAAAAATTTTTATTATGAAAAAATTGCAAACAAATACAAAAACAGAGTAGCACATTAACTTAGCACGCGCAAACCACACAGGCTCCAGAATGACCCACTGGTGGCCAGTCTTCTTTCCTCTATACCCCCTCTTTCCCTCTCCCTCCATGTTATTTTGAAGCAAATACCAGACGTCTTATTAATGTGTGTCTTTTCAATGTATGCATTTTTATAAAATTTGCATTGCTGTTCCGTGCATATGTTTTTTGTTTTTCGGGGTTTTTTGCTGATGAAGAGTCTCCCTGAGCTAACGTCTGTTGCTAATCTTCCTCTATTTTGCATCTGAGCTGCCGTCACAGCATGGCCACTGACAGATGAGTGGTGTAGGTCTGCACCCGGGAGCCGAACCTGGGCTGCCCAAGAGGAGTGTGCCAAACCTAACCACTAGGCCCCAGGGCTGGCGCGGTGCATGTGTATTTTTGATGTGTACATAAACGATGTATTCTGTGTCTCGTTAGGTTTCTTACCGTTCAGGCAGCACTGTTTGCTCGTCCAGGAACCATTTCCCCCTCTCCTTCGTCTCTGCTCTTTCTTCTCTTCACTCCCCTCCCCCATCTGAACCTCAGCCCTGGGAGGCACCTTTGGGACCCCAAGACTGGGTTGGCTGCACCATGGTCCTGGGCTGCTGGCTGTAAAGAACTGCTAGGAATTAAACAGGGTTTTATTTAGAATGCTCCCCTGCCAAGTATGTGCCTGGGACAGGACAGGCAGCTGCGTCCATTTTTAACCCCAGCCCACCCAGCATTTTTTGCCACAGGCTGTTCCTCGGCACCCGCTTCTCCCGGGAGCAGGAGCATACCCAGAGGGCGGTGCTCCCAGCCCGTGTGCACCCCAGAACCCTGGGGACGAGAAGGGTACCAGGAGCATTCTTCTCCACCACCTCTGCTGTCAGCTCGGTGAGGAGGGAGTGGGGGAGAGAACAGGACTGCCCTGCTGATCCCGAGAGAAACAGTCTAGGTCACACAGCCCAGCTGCCTTGTTTATAAATGAGGAAACTGAGGCCCAGAGAGGCCGACGTCAAGGCCAGGAGGGCCCCATCTCCTGCTTCCCAGTGGCAGTGAGTGTGCGGGCCACCACGTCTAACCCCTCCCCAGCCTGGGACAGGACAGAGTGGCGTGGATGAGCCATTGTCTGAATCATCTCAAGGGACCCCAGGGATGATAGCAAGGCCCATTTAAGGTGACAGTTTGCAAAACACCCATTTCCGAGTATTTCCAGTGAATCTCTGAAAACAGCAAGAGAGGGATAGAGAGATGCCTCGTAATTTGGGGCTTGGGAGGTGGACCTGAAGTGACTGTAAGCCGCCCAGTCACTGAGGAGGACCCTGGTGGAAATATCTGAAGTTGGACTCTTTTTGGCTGGGCCAAAACCGAACGCCCTCCGGCACCCAGCTCCGTTGCGGGGCTGTGGCCTCTGTGTTTCAGGTGCTCTCTTGTTCAAGTGAGGCAGTATTGTGTAGGGATGGGAGTTTGAAATCAGACTCTCATTTACCCTTTCACAGAGGCAAGTTACTTAACATCTCTGTGTCTCCGTTCCCTTTGTGTTGAACGGCAAAATCATAGATCCTGCATGGTAGGGTTGTCGTGAGGCTTAACCAAGGTAATATGTGGAACCACCGAGAACCACGCGGAGCGGTGTGCGTGGTGGTAAGTGTGTGCTGTTAGGGTTCGTCGTGGGACTCCTCGGAAACCCCATGATGCCCCCAGCGCTCTCGAGAACGGGGTGGGGAGAGAGCACTCTAATCTCTGTTTTGCGGGGAGGAAACTGGGTCCCAGAGGTACCGGCTTCCCCCAGCCCCCACCAGGAGGGAGTTGCAAGGTCAATTAGCCGTGTCCCAGATCTTTGTTCTCTCTGCCACGAGGGCTGCTACTCAAAGAGGAACAGCCTGATCCCCAAAGTGGATTCCTTTCAGCCACAGCTGCTGTGGCTGCCTCTGTGAATCTACTCTGTAAAGGCGACTGTAACGCGTGTGGGTCCTGCTTGTGGGCGTTGACAGCCCAGCCTGGGGACAGCCTCTAAGGACAGGCCTTAAATAGACACACCAGTTACACACTTACATTTAGGATCGCCGTGCCCAGTAAAGGGGGCACCAAGGGCGCATGGGGCTGATGGGAATTGTTTGGGCTTCCAGGTGGCCCCGCCACCTGTGCTGGACCCTGCCGCACTCCTTTGGCTGGGCCTGAGAAAATCAGTCGTCCCGGGGCTATTTTTGAAATAAACCTTTAACTCTCCAGGGTATTAGCCAGTCCCATCTGCACAGGTGCGGGGGGAGTGCTGTCATTCTGATGACGGCAGTAGCAGGCATCCCTCCCCAGGGAAACACACAAGTAGCCACGTTCTCGGACACTTTGTCTTCTAGAGTCCCTGAATGAGAAAATTACCCTGGGCAGAACTGCCTCAGTTCGCATAGGAGCAGGCAGGCAGGAGAGGTGAGGGGGCAAGCCCCCCTTCAAGCTCTTGGGGTGGACAGAGCGGGACGGGGCGGGACTCAGTGCACACAGTGACTTTGACATGCGCTTTCAGTGCCCGGGACACACGCACCTGCTGGCTTCCTTCTAGCCCAGTTGGACAGCCCCAGCAGCTGGTTTGGGGAGCTAAAATTATCGCAGTCTGACATCACCCAGGCATGAGGGCAGAGCCTGGGGCTGCTCCGTAGAAGGGCACTCAGGCAGGCAGTTCTACTGAGGGGCCGGTCAGTCTCCTGGCCAGAGAGAAAAAGCAGGAGGCCAAGGGGCAAGAATGGAAGGGGTCTCAGGGGGTCACAGGAGTCCAAGAGGAGAATGAGAGGTTGGACCTCCCCAGCGACCAGATCCCCTGGGTCCGCTGGTCCCCCAAGGGCCGGGCTGGTGAGGAGGAGGTGAGGATGTGGACTTTCATCACCCAACTCCTGGTCACTCTCGTGCTCCTGGGCTTCTTCCTGGTCAGCTGTCAGAACGTGATGCACATTGTCAAGGGCTCCCTGTGCTTTGTGCTGAAGCACATCCACCAGGAGCTGGACAAGGAGCTGGGGGAGAGCGAGGGCCTGAGTGACGACGAGGAGACCATCTCCACCAGGGTGGTCCGCCGTCGGGTCTTCTTGAAGGTAACGGCTAGGCAGGAGGCAGGCCTGGGGCTGGAGGCCAGGGCTGGGGGCACAGCGCTGTGCTGTGTGTTGAGAGAAGCTGGGTGATGGCGCTGGATATGAGGTCAGGGCCAGGAAGGCCTCAGGGGATGGGACGCGCACTGCGAGTGAGGACTGAGTGCAGCGTTGGCTCAGACCTCTGCTCTGTTATGGCAGAGAAAGCTCAGCTGTGGGACTCAGTGGGCTGTTCTCGTCCTGCTTCGGTCCCCAACCAGCTTCAGGAAGTGAGCAGGTCACACTCAGGGTGTTGGTGTCTTCGGAAGGGCTTTCTAAACTGTAAAGTACTGTAGAAATATAAATTAGGTGGCTCATTTCCTGTCTCAGGGCTTCCTAGTAAAACTTCCATATTCCTCGCTGTCTTGCCTGCTCCTGGTGCTGCTGCCGCAGTGAGCACACAAAGCTCTTGAAACCAAGCTTGGGGCTCCGTCCCGTCCTCAGGTCCCGTGGCTCCATGGGCCGCCTCTCACACTTGGGTGTGGGTTTGGCTGCCACGACCTGCTGAGTTGGCGTTTCCTGCCATGGTGGGGATTTGTCTGACTGTGGTTTCTGCTACTGCTATTTCCTCATCCTCCATTCTTATTCCCAAACTCCCACTTAGCAATCTCGAGTTTTCTCCCTTTCTCTAATTCCAGGGAAATGAGCTTCAGAATATTCCAGGCGAGCAGGTGACAGAGGAGCAATTCACGGATGAGCAGGGCAACATTGTCACCAAGAAGGTGGGTGCAGAGAATCTCCTGAGCTGGGGAGTGGCAGGTGGGCTAGAAGCTAGAAGGCTGTGGACTCCTCTCCTGGCTTCTTGCTGCTGCCATAACGGGGCATAAGCACAGCCCAGAAGAGGTGGTTCTGGTGCCAGGAGCCCTTGTCTTCCCTGGTCTGCACATGACCTTCCTCAGAGCCACTTTGCCTGATTCCACCTGAGTTCAGCTCCTGCTACTCTGTTGCAGAAGGCCCCATGGAGCAGCCCAAACCTAGTCCTGTGATGCTGAGCCCTGTAAGGCAGCCGTCTGGTGGTCCTGGACTGCCACAGCCCTCCTAAAATGAAAAGGATGTGGAAACACCTTGAATGGGTAGATTTTAATTCAGCAAAACATGAATTTGCCTGTCAAGGGTTGGGCCCCATCTAGATATGGGCGAATGGGAGAAGGAGAGAAGGGAAGACCTGTACGCTCCACTGCAGTGCTGCTCACACTGTTAGAGGGAAACCCCAGTGCCTGTCTTTCCTTCTGCACAGCAATCAGGGATCGTGTCTTGTCGATGTTTTCATGTCCCACTCCTAGCACATGCTAGGTGCAGAGTAAACAGTTAGAATATTTGGATAAATGAATAAGGGAACAGGAAGATTGCATCAAATTACTATAGATGAAAAAGAAACGCCCCCTGCCCTCCGGAGCTTACAGCCATCCAGGGAGGACAGACTGCATCAACTTGCATCGACACCAAGAGGCAGAACGAGGTGCTGTGGGCTGGAGACAGCAGTCACACGTGGTCAGACTCTGACCACTGATGAGAACTGCTGAGACCCCCGCTGCAAATTCTCGCCCCTCCGAGGCTGTCCAGTGTGAATTTTACACTCAGTGATGGGGGTGAGAGGCCCAGCCCTGTTCTTGGGCCCCTAGGACAAAGGCTGCCTCTCCCTGATGTCACTCCTGGGAGCTGCTCTTCGCGAGTCTGCCCTGACGGCTTCGCCAACCTTTTCTCCCTGACGTCTCTCTTCCAGATCGTTCGCAAAGTTGTTCGTCAGATAGACTCGTCTGGTGCCGATGACACCCAGGAGCACGAGGAGGTGATTGCTGAGGGGCCCCTGGAGGATCCTAGTGAGCTGGAAGCCGATATTGATTACTTTATGAAACACGCCAAGGTACTGCGGTGGCTGCAGCCTCCGAGGCGCCCGCCTTCCGAGTGCCCAGCGCCTCTCCCTGCTGCTCCCCTCTGCGCCAGCCCGAGTGGCTTCCAGTCTGCACCATGCTCACCTCTCTCTGGGCTCCCCCTTGAGCCTCCCTTCCCCCTGGCAGGGCCTCCACAGGATGCCTTTCAATCTCTTGCCTATCTTTCGCCCCGTCTCTCTGTGTGATCTGTCCTGCATTCTGTCTCTGCTGCTGTCTCCAGGTGGAGCTGAGAGGGAGTAGCCTGCAGCCGGACCTGATAGAGGGCAGGAAGGGGGCTCAGATAGTGAAGCGGGCCAGCCTGAAAAGGGGGAAACAGTGACCTCGAGCCCCTCCCCTCGGAGGGCCTCTTTGGAGGTAACCCCGTCTTTCTGCATCCTCTCTGCATGGCCTGGCCTGGTTCTGAGTGGCTGGTCTTGGGAATGGCTGCTCACTTCCTGACCCCCCCGTCCCCTGTCCCTTCTTCTCCACCCCCAGCGGATGCAGGATGAGCAGTGGTCTCGAGCATAGACCCGCCTCTCCTTAGCGTCTGTGTCTCTGAGTCTCGGTTTCTTCATCAAGAAAACAGTCAGCAATACCTGCTGACCTCCCTCTCGGGGAGTGCAAAAGACAGATTTGCCAAAACGCTTTCCTGAGTGAAGGCTCTCAGTAACTCAGCAGTAATGTCATCCTGGAAACCAAGCCCTGGGGATCTGTAGGATGGGGCACAGGGCGCTGGAGGGTACAGTAGAGTCTGTTTAGGCTGTGCTGTTTCCACACAAGTCCCCAGGAAGTGTCCAACAGTGACAGGCGTAGACCCACACGGTCTCTTGAACCTGGAACCCTTCAAAAGTCCTGAGGAACCCAAGGCTTCCATTCTCCTTGATGTTTCTTGCCCTTGCTTTCTAGGAAAGGACCAAGTTAATAGGCCCAAGGGGTAGCTGGCATTCTCCCTGCAAGTCAGAGGGAGGCGGGGCTGGGTGCATGGCGTGTGTGAGCATGGGGACAGTGTGGCTGAGGACCGGGGCTGTGCGGTGATGTCGATGAGGGGGCTGAGAAGACACTGCGGCGAGGGCTCTCCAGCGGGCCCGTGCGGTGCTGGGGGCTTCAGCGGCCAGCTCTGACCTCCGTCCTCCCTGAGGGATCCTGTACTGAGCTGCCCCGAGGCCCTTCACTGTGCCCAGCTCGGGGCAGCTCAGTACAGGATGCGTCGGGGTGGGAGTCGGCAGGAAGTGGGGAGGCGTTGTGGCCCCAGCGCAGCGCTAAGTGGGTTGTGGCCATTTACACCCCCAGGGCCTCGCTCTGGGCCAGGTGGCACGCAGGCTCCAGCTTTCTGCATTCGGCGAAAAGCGGGGCCACTGCCTTGGAGCCACCAGAAGTGCTGACTCTGGGCTTCCCGACATCCTGCAGCATGTGGGCAAAAAAGAGGCCCACGGATCCAGTTAGGGGATAAAATTAGACCTGACGCCTCAGCAGCTTAAGGAGGTCACCGTGTTAACCCCCGCACTGCCAGGGGCCCCGCCAGGCTGCTGGTTTTGGAGACTAGCTGTAATTACTCCTGGAAGTAATCCCAAGGTGCATATAATTTGAAAAAGCAGAGAGTGGAAGGGAAAGTATCCTCTTCTGCCTGATTTTTCTTATGGCGGCAGTGGCAGCAGCGGCTTTAATTTCCAGCTCCTGTTTGGCTCAGGTGCTCCTGATGTCCCTGAAGGCGGGAGAGGCAGCCTAGAAGCCAGATGGGGGCAAGGCTGGAACGTGGACTTTAGAAAAAAAAAATGTCTGGAGGTGGTCTGCAAAGTGGCTGAACCCCCCCACAGGGTGTGGCTCCAGACCCCCGAGCATGGGTGTCAGGAACACTGAGCAGCCTGGCTCCAGGCCAGGGCTGGGGCCTCTGCCAAGCAAAGGCCGGGGGAGCGTACGGTGGGGACAGTGGTGAGGGAGCCAGCATGGAGGCAGGCTCCCACCTAGGTCCCAAAGAGCAGTGGAAGAGCGGGCGGCCTGCGGTGCTCTGCCCCCAAGACAAAGACCACAGAGAAGACAGCGAGGGCCAACCTCTCTGGCCCTGCACACTCCCTCCCACCCACTCGCAAGCATGGACAGTCGGTCCCCATATTTGTGAATTCCACAATTGCAGAAGTTACTTTAACCCCTAAACCAGCACTCATAGCACTTTCGTCATGCCTGGGCATGGCGGTGAAACCTGCAGTGGCCCTGTGTGCACGTCCCCGCTGAGGCCTAACAGGCAACACCCTGCCGCTTGTGTCAGCTCTCCTGCTGTAAACTAGTCTCCTTTTTGTGGTCTATTTAGTGCCATGTTTTTGCATTTTTGTGCTTTCTTTTGGTGATTTCATTGTTCAAAGTGGCCCCCAAGCCTAGTGCTGGAGTGCTGTCTAGTGTCTTAAGAGCCAGAAGGCTGGGTGGGCCTTCCGGGGAAAACCCGTGTGCTGGTGAGCTTTATCCGGGGCTGAGTTCTAGTGCTGCTGGCCGTGAGTCCAGTGTCAGCAAAGCAACCATGTGTATTGAATAAGGGGTTTTAAACAGAAACAGGCATAAAACAAGGGTATGTCTTCACTGGTTGACAGAAGAGTTGTGAACAGCGCGGCTTGCAGGAACCTAGTGCTGCTTCCTCCTGAGGAGCCACGGTTCGGTGTTGGCTAAGCCAGTGTTCACGGCGACTTTATAGAATATAAGAACTACTGTGAGTAATGCTAGTGACTGTGTTTGTTGCAGAGAGAGTGGAAGCTGGGGCTTGGGAGTCTAGATTCAAGGCCTGTCTTCCCCTCTCTCCACGTGGTGTGACCTTACACAGGTCGTTTAACTGCCCTGAGCATCTGTCTCCTAGGGGGCGGATGGAAGGCGTCCCCTCTGAATGTGTGTCAGACTTCTGTAAAAAGGCCTAAAGATAATCGCGGGAGCTGTGAGAGCTGCTGTGAAGAGCAAGGAGAACACGTGGATGCAGCACTCACTCCGTCCCCCATCTCACCTGTAGCCGGGCCCAGGGCCAGGTGGGCGGCTCGCCGAGCCTCAGGGCCTGAGCCGCAGCACAGCGCAAATGCCCATCTCTCCCCTGTAGGGCGGCCATGGTGGTGGAAGAGTGTCTGTGAAAGGGCTGTAGACGTTGTCAAGTCCTAATGCACTGTTTCTCCAAGTGTGGTCCGCATCCCTGCCTCTGTCATCTGAGAGTCTGGTTAAAGTGCAGATTCCTGGTCCCCGCCCCACACCTGCTGAAGTAAATTCTGGAACTCAGGATTCTGCATCCAGCCCCTCCACTGATTTTTATGCATACTGAAGAATACGTTATTATGAGATTTTGGTTTTCCTTCCCAAACCTCCTAAAGCTGATGTGGCACAGTTGTAGGCTTTATATTTAAAAGGTGAGCTGAAATGAAGGATGGTGATAGTTTGGTCAAAGGAATGGCACATTCCCCTCCCAGGTGAGGACTGAATCAACCCCGATCACACGTTCTGACTCCCCACAGTCACTCCTGACCCGGGGAGGAGTCTGGGTCTGAGGCCTGGCTGGCACGGAGGGTTGCTTTCCAGTCGTATTTAAGAAGCTGTTTAGTCAAGGCCTGATCGTTTGGGGCAGACGGTAGCAGCTGGTGGGTTGTGCTTCACGCCCAAGTATTGAGGCCCAAGAATTATGGTGTCAGTGCTGCTAAAGTGACAGCATGGAGCAGGGCAGCAGGAGTGCTGGGGGCAGGACAGCCCAGCCACCCTCTGGGTCACCAGGAGCCTGGGTGGGGCACTGGTCGTGGGCACCCCTCCGCATCTGTGTGGCTCCTCCTTCTGGAATTCTCGGAAAGCTGCGGCATGAAAAGGCTGCTGCTTTTTTTGGTTTTCCTTTTTAAAAGACACTTTCTATTCAGACACTATAATTGCAAGACTTGTGTTAGCTCTGAGTAAATAGAATATTTTTGTAAGTTTTCAAAGTAATCAGTCAGCACTCTCAGTGGGAGAAGGCAGGGAGGCAAAGGATGGTGGTTTATTTTGCTGTTTTGTTTTCAGTTACAGCCCACCCTCCCTCCCCAGCCATTGCGGTGTATGAGAGTCTGGGGCACAGGGAGAGAAGGGCGAGCCACAGACCCTGGGTAGGGGGTGGAAGAGGTGGCAGCACAGAGAAATGAAATGAGGAAAGGACCTGACCAGCGCAGCCACTTGGAGGGGCGGGGGGCTGTTTCCTCAGCTCTTTACAGGGTAAGACCTTCTTGGGGCTCCAAGGGGGAGAGGCGCAGGATGGTGGCAGAGAACCGAGGGGGAGAGGCGCAGGATGGTGGCAGAGCACTGAGGGGGAGAGGTACAGGACAGTGGCAGAGCACCAAGGGGGAGAGGCACAGGACGGTGGCAGAGCACCGAGGGGGAGAGGTACAGGACAGTGGCAGAGCACCGAGGGGGAGAGGCACAGGACGGTGGCAGAGCACCGAGGGGGAGAGGTACAGGACGGTGGCAGAGCACCAAGGGGGAGAGGCGCAGGATGGTGGCAGAGCACCGAGGGGGAGAGGTACAGCACAGTGGCAGAGCACCGAGGGGGAGAGGCGCAGGACGGTGGCAGAGCACCGAGGGGGAGAGGTACAGCACAGTGGCAGAGCACCAAGGGGGAGAGGCGCAGGATGGTGGCAGAGCACCAAGGGGGAGAGGCGCAGGATGGTGGCAGAGCACCGGCCACAGCCAGAGACTCGCACTGAGTCCTCCCTCTGCTGCCACCCAGATCCTGCTGGATGGAGCACTGCTCCTCCAGAGGATGTGAGCTGTGACCAGAGTGACCTCTAAGCCTGGAAGTCTCTCCTCGCCCCGAGTCTGGGCAGACGCATGGGCGGGAGGTGGTAGCCTGCCTTCCCAGGTTCAGGATTTTATCAGGTCTCTTATTTGAGGCATGCTCAGCAGTGGGGTAGGCACTGTGGGGACCACCAGGAGGGATAAGGCCCAGCCCTTGCCCTCAGGGTGTTTACACTCCAGCCAGGGGAATAATGCAGAAAGGAAAGACAGGACAAAAATGAGGGCATTGCTGGAGAGCCCTGTCACCCTTGACATGACTGTCCTAAGCACTCTATATGCCTTTAGCTCTTTTGAACGTCACAACAATCTAATGAGGAATGTCCTGTTCTTGCCCTCATCTTACAGCAGAGGAAACTGAGTCACAGAGAGTGTAAGTAACTTGACCAAGTTCATGCAGCAGGAAATTCTCAGACACACATGTATGAACTCAGGCAATCGGCTTCAGAGTTCATGCTCTTAACCACTACATGCTGTGATCGCTCTAAACAAAAGGCAGTGACGGAGAGGAGAGCTTCCACTTGGGAGCAGAGGAACAGGGAAGCTGGAGTGGTCAGGAAGGCTTCATGGGGGTTAGGTCTTGGGGGGGGGGGGCAGAACTTACATGGAGAGGAGACTGGATGGCATCCTGGCCAGGAGAGGCCAGCAAAGGCAGGGAGCTAGTGGGTGTGGCAGGACGGGAAGACTTGGAGGAGAGGGCGCTGCTGACAGGGAGGCCCCGTGCTGGAGGAGTCCGGCCCTCCAGGGTGACAGTTCTTTCAAGCACAGCAGCAGAAGGCCTGGTTTGTGCTCTATGGCCACCTTCCCATCCCTGGAGGACCACTCAGTCAGTTCACCTCGGTCACCTCCAGCTTCCTCCCCAACCCTGTCACCTGTCAGGCCCAAGACAGCTCCTGATTGGCCAACAGCTCTGTCTCAGAATGAGTTTCTGCCTTTCTATGTCACTTCCCGCCCCACTCAGGAGATTGCCAGCTCCTCTTTATGTAAGTGTCCTTCTTTTCCCCATGCCTCCCAAGGTCCCTGCAGACAGAGTCCCGACGGGCCAGCCTTGGGAACACGGAGTTCCCACCCTAGGTTGGAGGCCGAGGCACGGGCGCAGGGGCATGTCTGGCTGTGAATCCCAAGCTGCAGAGTTTGGACTTCACTCTGCAGGCAAAGCTGCTGTCTTCCAGCCTGGGACACACAATAGCCTAGGGAGAAAGCACCTGTTTTTCAAACGTTTCTCTGCCACAACAGAGCTTGTCCCTCCACCGAGCATGGGGAGAGGCCAGAGGCGCCTGTCAGGAAGCACTTGTGGACCAGAGCTGAGGAGGCTCTGTTGTCCTTTGAGGCTAGTGAGCGTCTGAGGCTTTGATCGCGTCTGAGGCTTTGATCGCGTCTGCTCTGCCTCTGGGTCCCCAGGGCTGGAGCACAGCAGGTGTCATTGCATGTTGGCTGAACTGAACTGAAAAAGTGGAGGCACCGCTGCCTGGCCTAGCCTCTTTCTTGGAAGAGCCCTGGCTCATGAGAATGGTCCCTTTCCTAGGCACAAGGATCTCTCATGGGGATTTCTCCCTAAGACAATCATAGGCCTGGGGGCCTCTGCTCCTCTCCGAGGTGAAGAGCACCCACCCTGGAGGGTTTTCAGGAAGCTCGTCCACCCAACAGGGAACTAGTGTGGCCTGGGCAGATGCCGCTCGAGGCAGCCTCGGAGCGGGGAGCTGGGGGAGGGTGGCTGGGGTTCCGGGAAGCACAGGGCTCCAAGCTCAAGCGCCTCTCAGCTCCGCACCTTGCTTGGGGAGGCTGCTCTTTCTGAAGCAGACCCTGCTGGGCAGCAGCACAAAACTCCGCATTTGGGGTTTTTGCTGGAAGTTGCACCTTTAATTTCTAAGTAACTCCTTCTCTCTTTGTGTCCCTCAGGATCACACCTCGACACCCAACCCTTGAACTCCACCCGCTCTGCCATGCACACAGGAGAGCTGGACCGAGGGCTACAGAAGCGGCACACACGCTCCTCTAGAAACGCATGGTCTCTGTAAGGGACTTCCTTTAGTCTCCTATTCGCATGAACTCAGACTGACTGTAGACGCATGACCTGCAGTCCTCAATCCTGCCTCTAGCGACAACGGACCTCTGTCGGGAAACAGGACAAAAGCAGCAAGAAGCAGGGAGAGAGAGAGGCATGGAGAGCAAGCTCAAGGCAGTGAACAAGGGCTCTTTGGTGGCTGGGGAGGATATATTTTTTTAAATCGTTTTAATTTTGACTTGTTACAGGGTACTTTTTTTCAATCTCATCTGTGAGAAATCCATGTGGGCTTCCTGGAAAGAAAAAAAAGTGAAAACTAGGCACGAAATCAGTTCAGCACCTTAATGCCATGTCCTCATCTGCCCACCTCCCCATCCTCACACACCTCCATTCCATTGCGACAGTCCCTCCCTTCCGCAGGGGACCGCTCCTCCCACAAGCGCTACGTGACATTCAGGACACACACAGGCACCTCTCCCCTCTTCTCAGTATACACACAGATTTTACTGTGATGTCCGAAGCTGTATAGACTCTCCTGTGGATAAACTGGAATTTTTTTATGTTGTCTCTCTCTCTCTCTGCCAGTTTCAGTATTAATCATCTTCCAATGGAAAATCATTAGCTTTAGAGTGCATCGGGGTTCCTTGTGTTAGGGACTTGAGAATCTGAGGCGAGGACCCCCAGGCTTAGCTGTAGGGCTCAAGGGGAGCCAGTGCCCCATCTGAAAGGGTCTTCTCTCTCAGTTGGGGGAGGGCCGGTGGCTGTCCCAGGATTGCACCAGCATGTTCAGTAGAGAAGAGATTTTCTATATCTTCAAGCACTTATATCATAGTCTGTGTTCAAAGTGTAAACTGTACAGTAATCAGCCTTGTGTATATGAAAACAATAAATACTATGCAAACCAATAGAAGCACTTTAGCGGTATGTACAAGCACTAGTAGCTCAGCTCCTGAGGGCTTCTCCAGGCTGCGCGAGAAGGCGCTTCAGCCTGTCTTTCAGTGAGAGAGCAAGGAAGGGAGTAGGGCTAGTGAAGGTATCTGCTGGTTCTTGGAAGTCAGCCACCACCCTCCAGGCCTCCCAGAGCGAACTTGGTGCTCTAAGTCCAGGCAGCCCGCAGGGTGGGGGCCTAGGCTGGACAGCCTCGGTGCCCCTATTCTGACCAAGCCCCCTGCCCCACTTGGAGAGGCGGGCACGGGGCCCACTGCTGACCACATGCTGGGGGAGAAGAGCTGGAGGAGGAGAGAGCAGCTGACCACCAGGAGGCCCCAGCCAGGAAGGAGACAGTCCTGGGCCAGGCTCCAGGCAGGGCAGGAAGGACACAGACAGCTGGCTATTCCTCGCCTTGGTGCCATCAGGGAAGAGCCTTAAAGTTCCAGTAGAGCCTCCGGCCCGGGGAGGCCCGAATCAGCACAATCCGCCCGGCCCGGGCGCCCTCTGGGGCCAGGACAGAGACTGGCAGGCTCTTCTCGCTCCCAGAGCCACTGTTCCCGGGGTCCAGTCACCTTCCTCCCTGCCCTCTTCAGAGGGTCCTCAGAACACAGTCACACTTCGGAGTAGCACAGAAGCCCCCCTCACGTCAGCCCCCTGGCCCTGGGCCTGTCACCAGCGCACAGGCCCCAGGAGCAGCCAGCCGGGCGCAGCCCTCCCCGCCGGCCGGCCTTCGGGAAGCTCCGGGCGGTGTCGCTTTTGCTTGCAGAGGTGCGGGCAGGGGAGCGGGAGTCCCGCGCCGAGCCTTCTGGAAGCCCAAGGGCCGGGTTGGAGGAAGCGCAGCCCGGGCACAGGAGCGCGGTGCCCCCGGAGGTGGGAGCAGCGGCCGGCCCGTCCGACGGCTCCGGCCACAGCCCAGGAACACGGGCCGGGCTCGCCCGCGCCTCGGTCCTGCCTGCCCGCCCCGCCGCCCCGCCGCCCCCTTTAGCACCGCGCTCCGTGTGGCATGGCTGCTTGCCCGGCGGGCCGGCCGCGGCGCATGGCTGCGCTCCAGCTGCTGTAGGAGCCGTTAGTACCGGAGGAGCCGGGGTCTCCACACGATGCCTAGAGAATGCTGCGGTCTGCACATTAGACGCTTTTTAGAGGTTTTGGAATTACCTTGATTTTTTTAATTGTTATGAAAATGAATCTTTTCTTGAGTCTCTCCCACATGCTCTGTTCTGGGAAGAGAACCCCCCCCCCCCACTCTGATGTATAGACCATCCTCCCTACACCAGCTGAACAAATGTCGAAATTAATAAAGAAATTGACTCATGGCACACGGCTCCGTCGCTCCTTCCTGGCTCGTCCCTGGGGAGTTTGAGTGAAGCCTGGGTTGAGGCCTGAAGGAGTCTGAGGGTGAGGGGTCAGTAAGGGGGTGGCTGGCCCGCACCCCAGAGAGGTGCCCACCTCCTGGAAACCTGGACAGCCCACTCTGGGAGAAGCCCCTCCACCCCGGGGATGGAAGAGCAGATTCCGTCCCACCTAAGGACTCTCAGGAGATGGGGGCCAGTCCAAGGTGGGTGGAGGGGGCACCACAAGCCACCAGGTCCATGGCTGAGCCCACCGCTGGTGTACACTTCTGCTCCCTGCCAAGGCCTCTGGCCTCCGCACGCGATGCCATTTAAAGTTCAAGAACTTGGGGGAATTCACCCTGTTCCTAACTAGCTCCTAACACTTCATGCAGGCTGGTCACCAGGCTGGCCTGGTTCCTCATCTGTCAAATGACGGAATGGAGTAAGCAATTGATAAAGTCTCTTCAGTTTGTCATGCTGGGGTTCCCAAGCACAATGCCTTTGTCAAGCTGGGCATTAAATGAGTCCAATCATTGCTGCAGCCTTTCTTCCCCGTAAGTTCCCATCCCTAGGGGGTGACCAAGTCACAGGGTCCTGGGAGCACTCCCAGCCCTCACTCGGAATCTGAAGCCTCTCTCAGCATCAGCCACCCAGGCGCAGGGCCAGCCCCAGCTCTGCAGCTGCATCTCCCAGACGGGCGCAAAGCACAGGTTCAGAACCACACTTGCGGGGTGGCGTTGGGCCCCACCCTGGGAATCGGAATTAAGTTTCCCATATGCCTGTGACAGGCGGCGTGGTAGTGCCACCGCCTCAGACGGATAAGAATGTCTTTTTCTTGTTTTTAATCCAAGTTCTAGAAAAACAATCTCCACGGCCTTTGTGAGGTCTTTCTTGCTTTAACCTACATCATTTATGCTACAGAGAGCATGGCTCAGAGAGACCAACTCCACCATAAACAGACAGCAGCCACGAGGGGAACTGGGCTCCGTGTGAGAGGGGAGCCCTCCTTGAGGCCTGGGCCCTCAGCCTCCCCCTGGAAACCAAGGAGAAGGCTAGCCAAGGGTACCTCTTGTCTCCCACCTGCCAAAGCCTGACCACGAGGTGGTGGAGAGCCAAGGAGCCCACAGCCTGGTCAGGAAAGGCCTTGGGGCTGCCGGGCAGAGGACGGACAGCAGTCCATCTGTCTGGCAGTCACTATTTTTCCCGTCATTTTGCATGTTCAGACCAGTGGCATGCTGGTTTCCACTTAAAAAAACAAAAACTGCAAGAAAGAATGCTGCCCCAGACAGAATAACCCGTTATTTACCATGTTTTTCCTGCTGGTAAAATGGGAGATAGCCCCCAGCAGAGCCGGTCTGTTGTAGAAAGTCCTTAGAAAGGAAAGGCATATGGGTGCTCTGTGATTCAATCTAGTCCCATCCATCCAATATTTACTGAGCGCCAACCAAGTGCCCAGCACAGGGACCCACCGCTGAATCAACAGCGTCTCAGCCATCAGAGATTTCGAGCCCAGTGCCAAGCCAGAGAGAACACGGTAATTGCTCCAGCAGAGACACAAATGATCCCTCAGAGCAGGAGGGAGGCAGGACAGAGGGATCAGGCAGAGCACACACCCAGCCTCCCAGAGCTGCCGCACTCCCACCCCTGCCCAATCCACCTGCCAGGCTCCCACCCCAGGCTCCCAGGCACAGGGATGTGCATCCTCCCCTCAAAGCCCAGCCTCGCCACTTACCTGCCCCAGCATGGAGAGGCAAGGGAAGCATCCGTGCAGACTGCACAGTCCCCCAGAGGCTTAGGCATCTGCCCAGAAGGGCGCCCAAGCACCCTAGGACAGCAACCCTGAGCCTGGCCTCTTCACCCTCAGAGGAGCAGCTTCAGGAACTGCGGCTTCCAGCTGCCTCAGGAGCCTCCAGGGGCCCCCAGGTACCCATCTTTTCCTAGATGCTGGACCTGGGGGAGCAGCAGCATTCCCCCTTTGAGAATGAACAGAGCTTCCAGAGCTCGCTCGCTCTCTCTCTCATGCGTAAACACACACACGCACACACACACCCCCTGGCTGATTTCACAGTCAATCTTTCAAAGTGCAATTTGTCTAGGAGAAGCCAATGTGCGGCCCGTGTGGATTTCGACCAATGGCGACGTGGCTCTCACAGCTCAGCCAGTCTCAGGTCTGTATTCTAATGGGCCATATCTTTATCAGGGAAATGTTGCTTCTCTGAACTTCAAACTTCTCATGGAGGGTCCCAGACTCAGAGGCAGAGGAGGGGTCTGAGTTGAGGCGTGGGGAGCCGCCTTCCCCAGGCCAGGCAGGCAGAGAAGGAAGGGGCGCTGGTGAGGTCTCTCACTGCCTGGAGCACCTGACTTCCTAGCAGCTGACGTGGGTGCTGGCCCTGGGCTAGGGCTGGGCTGGACGCCTTAGGTGGGAGGGCAGTCCTGGGCTCAGGGCCGCTTTTAACCCTCCGAACCTGCCATGGGATTCTGGGCCAGAGCGTGGGGTCTCGGGCTGTAGGGGTCTGCCTGTGGGCTTCCTGCCTCCCCTCACCTGGTCCTGGGGATCATGGAGTCCAACCTCCAGGGGACGTTTCTGCTGAACAACACGCCACTGGCTCAGTTCTCGGAGATGAAGGCGCCTGTGTGCCAGTACTCCATGCAGAACTCCTTCTACAAGCTCAGCTCTCCGGGGCTGGGCCCCCAGCTGGCTGCCGGGACCCCACACGGGATCACAGACATCCTGAGCAGGCCTGTGGCCACACCGAACAGCAGCCTTCTCTCCAGCTACCCCCATGTGGCCGGCTTTGGTGGACTCGGCTCCCAGGGCGTCTACTATGGCCCCCAGGTGGGGAATTTCTCCAAGGCTGGGAGCGAGTACCCGCCCCGGACCCGGAACTGCTGGGCGGACTCGGGCCAGGACTGGCGCAGCGGGCGGCAGTGCAGCCACAGTGAGTACAGGGCCGACTTCACCCTGCCCAGCACTGCCCGGATCGGATCAGGGAGGAGGCACGGGAAGGGAGCACTCACAGGGCAGTCACACCTGCCACCCACCTCTCCTCAGGTGCCATCAGACGGCCCAGCTCAGACACCCTGGGCCATCTCTCAGCTAGTGCAGGACTGAATTCTCCCCAGCCTCGTTTCTACCCTGGCTTTGCCTGGACAGGCGTCTTGACCCCTACCTCCTCCCCTTATCAGCCACCACCTCAGTTGCCCTCCTAGGGAACCTGGGAGTCTCCAGGTCTGGGGAAGACCCCTAGCCCCCACCCACAGTACGGCAGCTCACCTTACTTCTCCCACCCAGTGCCCATGTCACAACTTCTTCATCCAAAGCAAGCAACTGCTGTCCCCTAAGAGATGTTGCCACCACATCACCTTCCCTGAGAGCCCACGAATGCCCTGGCACCATTCAGGTACACAGAATGCCCCCTGACCCCATTGCAGTCCCCCCTGCCATCAAGGGGGCCCATTTCCCATTCTCCTCCTCAGAGTTTATGTCAACAGTAGGAGTGACAACTGCCCAGTCTCCAGGAGCAGTGCTGAGCCAGGTCGGACTTGGCCCTAGCTGGGGGGCTCTCCTCACCCCACCCATCCCCAAACTTGTTTTCAGACAACTGGTCCAGGGTCCCCATGATGCCAGTCAACAACTTGAGGAGGTGGCAGGACATGCACAGGCAGGTGAGGCTTGCCTGGGAGGCAGGGAGAGTGACAGTGGCTGCAGGAGCCATCAGTGTGCCACAGAGGCCCTCGGATCTCGGGGGCAAAGCAGCGGAGGGGGCCTCCACTGCTGTCTGACCTCAGGGCTCCCCCACTGCAGGGGGGGCTTGGGGCCAGCCAAGGACACCCTGAAGCACACTGACCCCCATCCACTGCACTGCTCCGGCCGGCCACACTGCCTGAAAGCCTGCCCTCTCCACCTGAACACGGCGAGCTCCAGGAGGTGAAGACCTCAGCTCTTGGAACCCAGTTTACTACCTGGTTTTGGGGGTGCTTTAAGCCTCCAGCTGTCTCTCTCTCTCACCTCTATCTTCCCCCCAGCCCACACACCCTCTCACACCCTGACGCTTCGACCCCCAGTGCACATACACACACAGGAAAATATCTCAGAAAATCAGTGGCTGAATTGACACAAAGGGAGAGAGGACTGAAGGGGAGGGACCAGGCTGCCCTGGCCAGCAGGGGTTGGGGGCTGGGCCTCTGTGGCCAGACTCTCCAGCATGTTGAAGCCCCATGACTCCCAGGCCTGGTGACAGGAGAGAGCAGTAACTTGGGGCTAAAGGCTCTGGTTTTCCGGGAGAATCTGGAAAATGGGATCCTAAGAGCAAGGAAGTAGGCAGGGGTGGAATTCCCGGGCCCCTGGCCCCGACTGTTGGTGGAAGGGGTCTAATCCGGTTTTTGGTGTCCCTGAGGAGACTCCCATCAGCCCCTTGGGGGAAGGCAGCATCACTGAGGCTTGAGAACATTACAGAGCAGCAGGAGCCCAGGGTGGGGTCCCTCTGCCCCCGCACAGCTATAACCTGGGGCAGGTAGGTGCTCCCTCGAGGGTGCCACCCGCCCTCCCCCCTGAGACATGGCAGCGGTGGCAGTCGCTATTATCAGAATGTCAGAAGTGCTGCTCAGGCGGCAGGTGGCACGACGGCCCCTTGTCCTCGGCGGCTTCTCCGTAGGAGGGAGCTGCCCTGCGGGAGAGGCAGGCAGGGCTGGCAGCCCGCCCATCCCGTTAACGCACACTTCCTTCCTCCCGCCAGCTCCGGACCCCCTGAGCGACAGCATCCACAAGAAAAAGCACACCCGGCCCACCTTCACGGGCCACCAGATCTTCGCCCTGGAGAAGACCTTTGAGCAGACCAAGTACTTGGCTGGCCCGGAGAGGGCGCGGCTGGCATACTCGCTGGGCATGACCGAGTCGCAGGTCAAGGTGAGTCTGTGTGGGAGCCGGGGTGTGCCTGGCAGGGAGCCGCCTGCCGGGACCGGAGGCCGCCGCGTGGCACAGAGGCAGCCTCGGCGCCGGCCCCGCCGCGCTCGCTCGCGCTGGGAGGCCAGCCTGGTGCTCGGCACGGCCTGCCGCCACCCCGAGCGCCGGGGACCACTGCCGTGAGCCAAAGCTGGCTGTCCGCTCCGAGCCGCGTCCCGAGGGCTTCCGAGCAGCAGCTCGAGGGGGCTCGGTACCATCCACAGACGGCGGTCTTTCCCTCTCCCCTCCTCCGCACCGCCTCGGCCAGAAATTTCCGGAGCTGATGGGAGCCGGGGCCAGATTAGACGTGGACCCATGCGTGTCCCTCAGCCAGCCAAGCGAGCTGGCCCGGTTTACCAACCCCAGAAGGAAGACCAGCCTTCCCCACCCACGCCCACCTGCGAGGCGGGAGGCCGCGCGCCGACGCCGGGCCGGGGGAGGAGCGGGGGGCGCTCGCTCTCGGGCTGCGGCCGCGGCCCCGGCGGCGTCGGTGCGGATCTCTCCCCAGGGGCCCGGGCCCAGCCGCCGGCCTCGCAGCCTCCCCGAGCCCGACGCTGCCTCAGCGGCGAGCGGGCCGCCGGGTCTCGGAGGAGGGCGCCGCGCGGCCTGTCCCCTGCGGGCTCGTCGGCGTCTCGAGCGGGAGCACAGCGCGCTCGTGTAATTAGGGGGGTTACTCATGAACCTCGGCAAGGGTCTGCGGAGCCACACGGCGACTCGAGCACCTACGGCCACGCCCGGACTAAGCGCCCCCGCCCCGGGGCCCCTCGAGCCTGTTCCGCCGAGCGCCCGACGGCGGAGGAGAAGGAAGAGTCGCCACACGGAGGCTCACAGCTGCGCCCAAGGGCTGCTGCGCTCACCACGTGTATTTTTATTTTATTGCCCCCTCAAAAAGAGGAATGTGAATATGACAGCCGACTCTATTATTGAGCCATTTACTTTACTCCACCTAAGGACTGCGTGGACTTGCCACCGAGGGGAGTCACCTCCCAGAAAGGGGCCCTGCGTGTGCTGTGAGTGTATGACCCTCAGCGTCCTTCTCATCCCAGGTGTGGTTCCAGAACCGAAGGACCAAGTGGCGGAAGAAGAGCGCCCTGGAGCCCTCGTCCTCCACGCCTCGGGCCGCGGGCGGCGCGGGCGGGGACCGCGTGGCCTCGGAGAACGAGGACGACGAGTACAACAAGCCGCTGGACCCCGACTCGGACGACGAGAAGATTCGCCTGCTGCTCCGCAAGCACCGCGCCGCCTTCTCAGTGCTCAGCCTGGGCGCACACGGCGTCTGACACGGCCCGCCCCCGACGGGCCCCGGCCCGGCCCCGCCCCGCCCCGCCCCGCCCCCGACCAGCCCCGATAGGCCCGGCCACCCCCCCCCCCCCCCCGACAGGCCCCGCCCCGCCCCCGACCGGCCCCGCCCCCCCCGCCCCCGACCGGCCCCGCCCCACCCCCGCCCCCCGACCAGCCCCGATAGGCCCGGCCCCGCCCTGCCCCCGACAGGCCCAGCCCCCGCCCGTCAGCCGCAAGTCAGCCAGGCCCTAGCTGCAGCCCGCGCCCCTTCCCCACACTGCTAGGGTGACAGGGGGCAGAGCGCTAACATAGGGTGCTGTGGAGCTGGAGGAAGAGAAGGAGGGAGGAGGGAGGGGGAGGGGGAGAAGAAGGAGAAGGAGGTGGCGGAGGCGGTAGGGGAAGATGCTGAGGGAGGAGGCAGCAAAGAGACGTGCAAACGTCCTGAGACCTGGCACCCTCTCTGCCATCGCGCACCTCTGCGGGCCCAGGCCTTGCCTTGCCAACTGTGCAGATTCAGAGGTGCACAGGGAGATGAAAATGACCAGGCTCTGCAGCCAGGAAACTGACCGTGGGGTCCCAGACGTGTCCCTGTGAGCCAGCTGTGGGGGCTTTCCCCAGGGAGGCAGTTGACCAGGGCAAGGGTCTCCCTTCTGCTCTAGGAGTTGGACATGAGGATACTGGGCCCAGGTCGGCTACGGGCTGACTGCGGAAGAAAAGTTGGCATGTCCAGGTACCCTCCTCAGACTTTGAGGAGCCAGATTCAAATACATAACCCAGGCTGGAGGAAATCCAGGAGGGAAAGTGGTTCCTAGCGAAGAAGAAACACCTAAAGTCAAGGATCATGCCCTTGGAGGGAGAAATCCTCCTGGCCTCCTTTCTCCACTTTGCCCTCAGGAGGTATCCCCCTCACCCCCCACAGGAAGAGATAAGCAGCCCCTACTGGCTGGGAAAGAGGGTCATAGGAGAGGCAGAGAAAAGATGAGGGAATCCTAGCGGCCGATGCTGCCCTCCGAGAGAGCTGCTCACCTGGGCTTGCCTTGGTGCTGATGCAAGGGCAGGACCACCTGGAGAGAGGGGAGGGATGGAGGGCTGGAAGGGACCTCAGAAACCCCTACTTCTCCAACTGGGGTACCCACGAAGGAAGGGAGAGGCCCCTGCAGGGAGGGGCTGCACGAAGGGCTTGTGTGGAACCCCCAGCCCTTGCTTTCCTTGGACTGCCCTGTGGCTGGCGCTGGAGCTGTGCTACGGAGGGCTCTACGAGCAGGTGGGAGGGGCTGGGAGAGGCGGGTGGGGGCTGGCCAGAGGAATGCAGCCCAAAAGGGACCCCGCATTTGCCCATCTCCACTGGCTTTTAAGAAATAAAAGTCCCAGAAACCTCCCCATAGCTCATGTGCTTCTGTGAAACTGGCTGTGGAGTCCTGGACGTGCCAGCTGTGAGGGGCCCTCTTGGAGGGCAGGAATCTCTGCTCCCAGCAGGGAATCAGTGCTCTGGGCCTTGGGAAACCTCGTCTGACACTGATCAATTTGATGTCTGGCCTTGGGAGGGGGGGGGTGGGGGTTGGTGGGGGGGCGGGGGGGTGTGCCAGGCACTGTCCTAGGTGCTGAGAAAGCCGGGAAGGGTTTAACGGGATCCGTGGCCTCCAGGAACTCATGGCCTAGTGGGGGAATGATCTGTTTGGGGAACCGGGTCCCATAAGGAGGAAAAGATACTGGGGAGAGAACAGGAGCTCTACCGTGCAGCGAGCACCTTCTCAGTTCTCCTTCTGGAAGGCCTGGGTGATCTCACCTGACCCCACAGGAAACCAGGAGGTAGGTGTTGTGCTCATTGCGTGGAGGAGAAAGCTGAGGCTCAGAAAGTACCTACACCAAGTCGTGGGAGTGGGACAAGGCATCCCGAGACAAGACATTCCAACGCTGTCACATTTACCTGCCTGGACACAAGGGGCAGGAAGCCTCTTCCGTAAAAGGAGAGGCAGAATGAGAGAGCAGGCCCCATCCTGCTGTAACGATCTGTGCGAACCCCAGCAAACCTGAGTAGTGTGGGCAGCCTGCGCCCTGTGCTGTCCCACCAAGCCCTCCAGCTCGCCCCTCGGGCCCCAGGGCTGGAGAGTCTGCCAGTGGAGTCATCCTGTGGTGGGAATGATGGCGGGAGGAAGACCCTCTCAGACACTGAGGCACCAGCCTTTCATAATAACCCCAACGGACACAGAGGGTGGGATGATGTGACAAGAAAATGCAGAACGCCTCAGTCCCCAGTGGTGTCCACTCTTGGTCTCTCTCCACGTAAAGGGGGAAGGAAATAAGACGGCAGCTTCCAAGAATCAAGCACCATCTCTGTCTGCTCCTGGCCGCAAGCCACACTGAGGAGCACTCCACTGACACAGGTGTCCTGAGCTGGGCCCTGCGGCCGTGCAGCAGCAGGAGGACAGCAGCCTGGGAGGACCCAAGGACTCACTCCGCACAGCCACAAAGACCAGCCCCCGTGGGCTCTGGGAGCCAGGGGTGCACGGTATTCCTGAGCACTTTGAGGAGGTCCTGGGGCCTGCAGTCCAGAGGGGGGCCGCTGATGTCATTCGGCCATGAGGTCATAGAGCAGGTATGGAGGAAGAAGCCAGTGACAATGCAATTGTGTTCGTGTGCTTTCTTTGTATAATGGCTATAATTCTTGCATCTGCTTCAAGTTGTTTTGGGTCAGTATTAAATCAAGCCTGGGGAAGGTTTTTCCCCAGGACACATTTGCTGAGCTAGACAAAAGCTCCTCCAGTCTCAGAATTCTGGGACACTTGCCACGGGAACCTCTGGCTAAAAGATGCCACCCTTGCCAGCCATCCTGCCTTACTCCTGCTCCCGGATGCCGTCTGAGCACGTGTACCACGCAAGCGAGAGGCTCCTTCTCCGATTTCACTCATTATCTTCCTTTGGCCTGGTCAAGAGACTAGAGCTGGAGTTTGAAGGAGGAGAAGAGCCGAAGGCGAGCAGCCCAGATTCTTGAGGGAAATTTGGAATAAGTCTTGCCCTCTACAAATGTGCACATTTGTGTGCATGCATTGCATGTGTGTGCATGTGCACGTGTGTGTGTGTTGCTGGGGGGGAGCATGGGCTCTCACTTCTTAAATGAAATTCATAAATTTCATAAATCTCTTCATTGTGATTTCATAAAGAAATCATAAGCCATAGACTGCCCCCCCCCCAAGGACTTCTTGTATATGCTGAATTAAGCAAAAAAAACAAAACATTTTGGAAATTCATGCTTCTTGTAACTCCTTTCCTACATCACAAACTTTTCAAGGATGAGACAAGGAGAAAGAAATTAAGTCCTGTTCTCTTGACAGCCATAGGGTCCTGCTATGCCACGTGGCCCAGCCGGCTCCAACAGGCAGGCACAGACTCTGCCTCATGCTGGGGCCTCACTTCTGCGGCTTCTGATGTTAGAGGGATGGCGGACGTGGCCCCAGCAGGGCAAGGGTGGCAGTGTCTTACCAGGTTCAGAATGGCCATATCCTGATTGTGACAATCAAAGAGGAGTTGGGGTACTGAAATCCCACTTCTGGCAACCCCTCCTCATACTTGGGCCACCCCTAGGGTTTGAGCCTGCTAACCTGAGTCTCCCTGCAGCCTGGCGGAGGGGCGTGCGTCCAGTTAGAGCCTGGCTCTGCCACTCTCTGTGTTCTCGGGCGAGCTATTTAAACTCTGAACGTCAGTTTACTCATCTGGAAGACAGGAGTAATTGTGCACACCTCGCAGGGGCTCTGTAAGAGAGACCTAATGCATGTGCCTGTGTGTGCAGACACCACAGTGTCTGCTAGATATTCTTGGCTTGGGAGGCCGACAGTCCTGAGTGTGAACCCCACTCCACCAACTAGTAGCTGGGTCACTGTGACCAAGCTGGGTCGTTGTGACCAACTTGAAATCCAGTGTCCGCACCTGTATAGCGCGGCTGATAACCAACTCTGCAAGGCTGAGGAGAAGATTAGATGAAGTCATGTACGACGTGTAGACCGGCGTGGGCACTCACACATTCGTGCCCACACTTTCTCCCCTGATCCTCCTCAAATTCACACCTCTGGGAAGCGGCAGGGCCGGCTCTCAGCCAGTCTGCTCCACGATGGGACAGGCAGTCCACAGTCACAGCTCCCTGCTACCTGGGAGGTTACGGAGGACTTGCCGAGGGACGAGACTAGTTTGCCTGCAGAACGCCGAGACTCTGGACTCCAGGTCAGGGCCAGACCAGACGCCAGGGCTGCACTGGGCTTGCAGCGGTGCTTCCTCGGGGGCAGAATGGTGCTTTCACGGACACTGTGGCTGGCCTTGAGGCAGGCCAGGCCGGGGCCAGGGCGTGGTCCCCACCACTTTCCCAGGACTTCCATGGACCCTGGCTCCACATGGGTACATCGCCTCCCTGGCCCCTGGAGGCATTTGGGTCTGTACGGCCTACTCTGAATCCCTGACACTCCAAGACATGGTCTGTGCACCAGCAGCAGCTGCCTCCCTTGGGAACTCGTCAGAATGCGGACTCTCAGGCCGCAGTGGAGACCTCCCGAATCAGGATCCACATTTTAACACATCCCGGCTGGTTCGTATGCACATTGCTGTGTGAGAAGATCGAGAGTGGGTCTGACTGTGTGAATGTGTGGATAACACCCCTCTTCTCAGAGCACAGAGCCTGGCCCAAAGTAGGTGCTCAGTAAAAAATTGTGAGATGGCTACAGAAGGGTGTAGGTAGATTCATAGCATTTGTGACCATGTGAAACAGTTGGAATCCGATTGTGAGCAAAATAAGAAAAAGCTGTGGGGACAAGAAAGTAGCTGCCACAGGGCGCACACATTGTCCTCCCAGGCAAGACTGGAGCCACCTCAGGCACAAGACGAGGCTCAGAGAGGCCCAGAGCCAAGACGCAGGGCGGCAACTGCCATCAGCTGCCAACAAAGGAGAATGAGGAATTTCAGAACAGCCCTCTGTGCGCATTTGGTGACAGGACTGAAAACCCAGCTCAGGTCAGAGGGCTTCGAGGACAGCACTGTGGTTCATGTACAGAACGATGTCCCAGAGCCTTCAGAAAGATTAAACTGGGTCCTTTGTCTTCTGCATAAGATGGCAGGAAGAGCATAATATTTTAGAATGATTTTTTTTTTTTTTTTGAGGAAGATTAGCCCTGAGCTAACATCTGCTGCAAATCCTCCTCTTTTTGCTGAGGAAGGCTGGCCCTGAGCTAACATCCGTGCCATCTTCCTCTACTTTATATGTGGGATGCCTGCCACAGCATGGCTTGCCAAACGGTGACATGTCTGCACCCGGGATCCAAACTGACAAACCCTGGGCCTCCAAAGCGGAACGTGCGAACTTAACTGCTGTGCCGCCGAGCTGGCCCTAGAAGGATTTTCATTGGGAAATTATTTTTCTTAGAACAATTCACTCCTTGATGATGCTCAGATAAACAACACGGTTCCAAATAAAAAATCTGCTGTGTTGATTGCTGGATCATGTCATTTCCACTGGCTTCAGAGGCTGGGTTGGGAGCTCACGGAGGGAGGTGACGCAAACCTGTGGTGAACGGGAGGCAGAGGTCCTGAGAACAAAGCTAAGGGGTTCCTTGTGTTCACCTTGTCCCCAGGGCCTGGAGTTCCAACAGGACCCACCTGGCACCAGGCCAGGACGCCGCAGAGGTGCTGGTTTGTTCCCTAGAAGGCAGGAGGTCCAGGCTGCAGGAAGACTCCAGCACCTTCTGAGAAAGTGGCTGCTTCTAAATGCTTTACTCACACCTGCTCCCTTGTCTTCCAACAGCTGTGTACTATCTAGCATCCCCATTTTCCCGATGAGGAAGCTGAGGCAGAGAAATGAACTGGTGCCCCCCAAGTCCATGGTGGTCAGTAGTGTGCACCTCTGATGCCCGTGCTCTGTCCTCGCACCACACTGCCGTGGCAATGACCACGTCCACCACCATTCCTGCTGCTACTGCCCGCTAACGCTTCTTAAACATTCACAGAGCCACGCACTGTTCTGGAGCTATATTTGTCTCATTTAATTTTCAAAAAACCCACGTGAAATAGGGTTTGCATCCCACATGCAAAATGGAGGAAGATGGGCATGGATGCTGGCTCAGGACCGATCTTCCTCAAAAAAAAAAAAAACTCAAGTGAAATAAACACTATTATTATTATTACACCCATTTTGTAGCCAAGGACACTGGAGCCCAGAGAAGTTAAATAACTTGTCCATCTTAACCCCATCACGCTGACTCTGGAGACCTTTTTCTTTTCTTCTTCTGTCCAAAGCCCCCCAGTACATAGTTGTATATTCTAGTTGTAGGTCCCTCTGGTTGTGCTGTGTGGGACACCGCCTCAGCACGGCCTGATGACCGGGGCCATGTCCACACCCAGGATCCGAATCGGTGAAACCCTGGGCAGCCAAAGCAGAGCGCGCGAACTTAACCACTCGGCCACGGGCCGGCCCCTGGAGCCCCCTCTCTTAACCGCCGTATAAGGGGAGAGAGAGAATGCCCATGTGAACTAAGTCTGGGCTTTGAACAGCTATAAAGAAAATTCCGATCACATATCTTATCAATTTAAATGCACGCAGCCGCCATCTGAGGTCTGCTTTTTGCCTGGCACTGTGCTCGTTGTTGGGAATACAGACGTGGGACCACCTCCCTTGCCTCCTGATGCTCAAAGTCTCGAAGGAGCCCGGCTGCCTAGAAAGGAAGGGATGCAGTGCCAGTGGTGCTCTAAGGAAGGTCTTCACAGGGCATGGCGGGGCCGCAGGAGGCAGAGGTTCAGACTGAGAGAGCGTTTAGTTAATGACAACGTGCACTAGCAAAAACGCACTTCGCGGGTGACCCCACCCCACCACATGTCACCAAAAGCATCACATCCTTCCACATGTAAGAAGGCGCTAGAACAGAGACAAGCTTCCTCAGTCAGAATCACTGTGTGTGCACCCGCTGAGACCCAGAATCCAGGGTGCGACTGGAAAGCATGGCCACATCCCCACTGAAACAGTAAGGCTGTGCTCCCCACAGCACCTCAACCACTTACTTCATTTGCTTCTCAGACAGATTGGCCATCAGGTTTTAGCCCCAACTGGGATAAGAGGAAACTGAGGCTTGGAGCACTGAAGAGACCTCCTTCTCTCCCAAGTCTAATTCCAGGGCGGTGTCTACTGCCCGTTGTGCAAAGATCTGAAAGCGCTTTGCCTTCAGGACACAGAAGACCAGATGGAGTCCTCTAGTCAATGAGCACACACGTTGTGGTGCACAATGACAGCAAAGAGCATTTTCCTGCGTGTGGTTTCTGCTTTATGGTTGACCGCCAGCGTCCCTGGATGGAGCAGCCACGGCACAGCCAGAGAAGGTATTCACTTAGGCAGTTTCCCAGGCTTGCCTGACGACAGACAGGGCTTGTCAGACACAGATTCCCAGGGCCCTTCTGGGACCTCCCCACTCAGTTGGGCGGGCTGCGGGCCTGGAATGCTCCCGGCTGACAAGTGCCCTGGGGCATGGTAATGGGCAGGTTTGACGAACAGTGATTGCAGAAGCCCAGCTGGATTTAAATCCACGTTTTGGCCCTCCCTGCCTGCTTTGGAGTTGTTCACGGATGACCTACGGTTCCGTAGCTTTCTCTCCTCTCCCAGTGACCAAGGGAAGGCTGCCGGCGGCGTGGAAGCAAAGCGGCAAAGGGTCTGGATCTTCTCTCCGATGACAGAGGAGAGAGGGCAGGACCCTGCAGGCCTCCTGCTGCCACGTGCACCAGCCCCTGGCGGTGACACTTATGGGAAGGTCTCATGTAATCAAACCTCCAAGGGCTCTTGGGAGAAACTCTGCACTAATGAATTTGCTAAACCACGTTGGTATGTTCTGGAAAAGAAGGCAGGGTTGGGCTTTCAGCTCTCATACTGCACTGGCTGGACCGTCACATGCCAAGGTGGAAACAGCTGGGGCAGAAGGGTCTGTGGCCAAGCTGCAGGTTAACTGTAAAGTACAGTGCATTGCTCAGTGAATGGCAGCTTCTACCCTGGGAGTAGTAAAAGGGCACAGTGCACGTCTGTGGTTTGGGCTTGCCTGGCCCTGATCCGTGCCTTCTTCTGGTGATGCCACCCTGACTTTCCTAGGTGCAAACAGCCCTTCTGCCATGCTGGATTGCCCTAGTGTGGGCTGACCCCACCCCCAGCTCGAGATGGGTCTAAGGCTCAGCTGCAGCCGGTACGCTAAGGACCCGGGTTGTTCTCTGGAGCAGCTCTCCTCTCTCTACCTGGGGCTCCATTTGGCTGTGGAGGCCGTCCCGCCCCTGTGAGGGGCAGCAGCCCAGGAAGGAAGCTCACCCGGAGCAGAGTGGGCCTGAGAGGCCCAGGGAGCGCAGGTTGAATGGGTAACACTGTTTCAGGCCTGAACTCAGCCAGGCCCCAGGTACCCGTAGCCTTTTCAGGAGGCAGTAACACCCTTTTGTCTTGAGTTTAGTTGAATTGGGTTTCTGTAATTTATAACACAAAGAACACTGAGAGTAAAAAAAAAATTTTTTAACCCTGTTGTTTACCTATAGGCTGGCCCTGCCAGGGAGCCTGCCACACCGGGACATAGGGACAAAGGGCAGCGGCTCAGGGTTAGAACTTGCCCATCTTCCTTCTCTGAGAGCTGAGTTCGACCCTCTCTGTCTTTACTCCCCAGCTGTCCTCTCAGCTCGGATGGCTAAGTTATAATGGACCAGCCTTAGCGACAGAAAGGGACTGATTCAACCATTCCTCCTGTCCCCGAAGTGTTTATTCTTTAGAGCCTTGTTCAAATTCTGGTGAGGGCAGCCCGGCTTTCGCGGGCAGTGACGCTTCGGTACTTTACAGGGTCTGACGACTCAGGCTGCCTGAGCAGAGATGGCTGGGGCCACTGCCCCCACCCCAAGGGTGAGGAAATCCTCAAGAGACCCTGGCCGTCCACAGATGTGGAATAGCCTTGGATGGAGCTACTTCTCCATATCTGCCTAGGCTGATCTGAGGAGAGTCAAGCTGTAGGGCTCCTTCTTGTCCTATTTAAGCTGTGCTGAACCCAAAGAGTCACAACATGGAAGCCACTTGGATCCCATTTTGTTCCCACATCACCTACAGGTCCAGGAGTCCCCTACCTTGAGGTCATGGACATCCTCAACTGTCCTGCTGCTCCGCTGCCAGCAGCCCCTCCTCAGAAGCCCTGGCCTGTCCCCCAGTACTGTCTGCTGCTCTTCAGGGCAAGGAACCAAAGACTGACCCCACCTTTGACAACAGCCTTGGGTGCAAAGGGGCGAGGACTCAGTTTGCACAGGTGGAAAGGAGCTCCAGGTGACAGGCAGGGGAGGGCTGGGCTGACCTCCAGACCGTGCTGTGCAGGTCTGCTGGGATGGGCTCCTTGTCAGTATTAACCCCCTGGGGCTGGGCACGAATAGCTCACATCCTTTAAGCAATAATTCTCCCATCCTGCTACTTCCATGGGTAAGGCAAGTACCTGAACAGGGACGATGACGTTGGAAGTGGGGGGAGAGACTGGTCTTCTTCCGTGCGTCTGCCAGCCTCTTTCCCCACGGCCAGCCCAGAGGGCATGCGCTCAGAGCCCCTCCTGAGGCCTCTCTCAGCAGGCAGACAAACCTCATTAATCTTGGTAAAGTGAGTGAAAGCACATTCACCTGTCCGAGCCAGAGAATTAATGTTGTGTCAATAGGAAATTAGTGTTTACCTCTGGCCTTCACATCTTCCCTTTGCTACAAAGCCCAGGGCAGAACAGCCCAAACGCAGGACCACGGTCAGAGGAGAGAGAAACAAAACGCCCCAACACAGGCGCCGGCCTAGGCTGTGCCGGGGATGGGATGCCCTCTGAGGTGAGCTCCCCGGTGCAGGGAGAGGACAGGAGCCATCCCCGGCCTCAGACAAGCCGAGTGGTGACAGCAGTGCCTTGGGGTCAGAGATTCTCCATGGCCTGTGAGCCCTAGGGAGACATGCTTCTCGCCCCACCCCTGCGTGGACAAATAGACGCAGCGCAGGAGACCCCTCTCTCTCTGCAGGACACACGGCTGACTCTCACCCTAGGCAGTCGGCACATGCTGCCGCACAGGCCGAATGGGGCCACAGTACTGAGCGAGGAGCGCTGGTCCCAGGGTACCTGCTGTGCCAGGCACCATGTGTGGGGACTGACAGATGTTCTCCAAGAGTCCCTCAGAGCGGCCATTCTGCCTTTGTCTCAGAGATCCTGCAGTGCAGGAAAATTCAACAGCTTAGTCTCAAGGCCACACACGGGGAGGAGGTGGGCTTGAACCCAGGCCTGAATCCAAAGCCGGCGTTTCCCCCAGTCATCATCACACACCCAGTTTCACACTGGAAGGATCAGCCACAGCACCGAGGTCAAGTGTAAGGACAGGAAGTCTCCGAGAAAGCCCCTCTGGGTCACTCTCCACGCCCCCACCCCCGGGAATGCCTCGCCGTGGGAGGGGCAGGGAGAGGCAGGGCTGGGCCAGCTAACTCAGAGGGTGAGGGTGTGTGCATGCCTGTGTGCCCCAGGAAAAGAAACCAAACAGGCCGATAAGATCGCTCGTTTCCAGAGCAAAGCACCAATTAAACACAAGGCAGATGTGAGCAAATAAAGCTGTGGCGTCCAGAGAGAAAATCGATACTAGATTGTGTGTCCCGGCCCAATCATATCCCAATTAACGCCGGCGGGTGGGCCGGGCGGGAGGTAGGTGGCCGGCTGCCTCGCAGCGGGCCTCCCCAGGTGGGGGCTGCAGCCCCGATTCTGAGGGGCCTGTGTGGGCCGTGAAATGTGGGGGGAGGTGATAAAAGGGGCTCCCCTCAGTCACCTAGGCAGCCGGGGGCAGGAGGAGGGCGGGCAGGGTGGGCGAGAGGTGCTTTGGGAGGGGGAGTCACTGGAAAGTAGACAACTCAGACCACACAGGCAGGCTGCTTGATATTTCACTTGCCCCCCCAAAGATAAGAGGCTTGCTTTTGGAAAGTGATAGAAAATCGGGCAAAAATGGGAAAACTGGAAAACAAATTTCTACTCCCAAGAAATTATATTGAAGCCCGTGCTTATTCTGTCCATATTTTATTTAATTCAGAAAGTACAGCAAGCAGTTAGGTAATTTTCGAGAGGGGTGATAAAAGCAAATGGCAAGGGTTTGCAGCACAGAAGCGGGTGACTGTGGGGGTGTTGTCCAGAACATTCCATGGAAGGGCTTCAGGCTTATGACCAGGGTACCAGGGACGAGGCAGTGTGACAACAGCCACCTGCCAACAGTTTACCAAGTTTAGCGGGCCCCCTGCCCCAGGGAGGTGGTTTTGGCACAGTCAGGACAAGTCAAAAGTGCCAACGTCCCAGGAAGAGGAGCTCTGGCTGTGGGCCGGGTGCCCGGCCGCGAGGGCCATTACTGACCGTGAAGTCCTGCCCTTGTGGGCGTCAGGACATGCCCTGGCAAGCATGCCCTGCCACGAGAACTCCCACAGCTCCCAGGGAAAGGAGACCCAACGCTGTGTGGGAAGCAAAGAGCAAGGGTGGAGGAAAGGTGGCGAGTTGGTGGCAAAAAGGACACCTGCTTCCTCTTCCCTCCAGGAAGTCCCTGCAGCCAGGCCCTCCCGGACCCTGAGTGCTCCGGCCAAGAGCCCAGAGGCGGAGGCCCTTTTCGAGTGGGAGTTTTGTGGGCGAAGGACTGCTGCCTGCCAAAGAGAAACGAAATTTGCTAGCCGAATATTTTTCAGACATTTTGCAAGATGCACGGCCTCCCTGACAATTTTTAATGTACTAACTGCCTGGTCCAGTGAGCTGATTAATTGGTGCTGGAGAGATCAATAAAAAACAGAAAATTAAAACAATTTTAAAGTGATTAAGTAGTTTAACACCTGTCTCCCGTCACGTCAGTGCAGGAAGAAAAATAAAGCAGGTGTCGAAGGGGCCTCCTGAAGCAAGAGAAAACAGCGCCTGCCGCGGAGAGATGACAAATCACAGCTGGGGGATCAATCGGAGCGCAGGCGGCCGTCCCCGGCCCCTGCAGCAGCCGCGGGGACCTGGCCCTGGGTGCCGCTGCAGAGCCACCCCTCAGCCCGGAGGATCAAGTGTTCTGTCCAGACCCCGAGCCCGTGACGGGGGCGGGAGGGAGCAAGGGGCTGAAGAACATCTCAGCCCAGAACTCGGGACGGGATGGCATGGGCAGGCGCCAGCTTACCTCCCGCAACCTCATATCCGGCCATTTGGAGCTGCAGGGGGGTTCAAATCCAATGAGAATGCACTTGGGGAGCCGTCGGGTCAAGAGAAGGAAACAGTCATAGCCCACTAGGATGACTCGATCTTCCGTTCTGGAAGATCCAGGTCTCCACCCTCACGGCCAAGGGAGACAGGGCCTGCCGACCTCCACCTTCCCCCGGCCTCAGACTGTCTGGCTGTACCCACAGGGGTGCAGGGACCTGCTGGATGAAGCCCGAAGGCCCCCTGCAACTCCTTTGTGCCAGCCTCGCTCCTCTCGCCCCCTCCATCAGCCATGGCGGAAGTTGCACAGCAAGTCACTCCTTTCCCTTAGTTTAACGTATTTGACTCAAAATGACCGGAAGTAAACTCAGGGAATACAAGAAACTCTAAGACGATTCTTCTCCAACTTCCCCGCCGAAGTTCTGACAATAGAGTGGAATGTACATGGATGGGGAAGCGACGGGAGGGAGAATTATCGAGGCTAGAGGCAAACCCCCAAGGGAAACATTACACACAAGTCTCCTGTTCTACCTTGAAAGTGGACTTGAAGTTTGCACATGTCAAGTGCAGATATATGTCGTCATTCAGGTTCTAGAAAGCTGTAAGCAAGCTGTCCTGTGGCTCCCCTGCCTGGCCGCAGCACTACACCACCCTGGGGTGGGGGTGGGGGTGGGGCTCCGGCGTGCGCACAGGCCTCAGGGCTCCTTGGAGGAGAGCCTGGGTCCTTGACACCGACGCCCCCACCCCCGCACACGGACAGAGCGGGGCCCCCCTCCTGAAACCCTGATCTTACTACTTACTGCCTGGCGGGACGGTCACGTTTGTTTTTTCTCCAGCTGCCTGTTCCTCTTCAAGATCCCGGATCTAGCAGCTTTCACTCCCAAGACCAGGACAGAAAAGGAACTCCAAGCAACGACAGACAAACCTTGCAGCAGGGTTAAAACATGAAATCTTAAAAACATTTAAAAATGTGATTTAAAGACATAACAACGTAAAATGTTTGAAAACACTAAGGCCCTCAGCTGAACTTCTTCCTAGCAATCCAAGCTTTCAAAGCCCCTCTCCTGTGAACACCTGTCACACTAAGTTTCAACGGCAAAGAAGTTGGTGGCAGTGGCCTGCACAATCACAGGGTCAAGGAGCAGGAGTTCCACTATTAGTTTCAAGAAAACACTTGACTAGCCATTTTCTCCCCTTCCCGTAACTTCCTGCTGGGTTGGGTAGTCCTGGCTATGCTTAGTGGTTGGGCTGCTCCATATTCATGTTTGGGACCATGTTAGTCTCAATGAAAAGGTGTCAAACCCTTTACAGCAAATTTTATGCCAATGCCAATCTCACAAAAAAGATTTCCAACCTTCAGCTATTGCCTCACTTTTTAAAATAATACACAGCCAAATTTCCACGTAACAAAATACAATTTCTTGGCAGTTCCTGCCACAAGCCACGACTGGTGATTTGGGCAGGTAGGAAGCTAACAGGTCCTGGATGGATCTTCAATGTCCATTTGCCGTGGGTGCCTACTCCAGGTGCACCTCTTGGGGGCATGGCTGACCCGTGGAGCCGTCTGTGGCACCAGCGAGGGGCTGTGCTACCCAGAATGCAATTGCGGGGCCCAGCCCGGGTGCCTCACCACTCTCGGGAGCAGGCCCAAAGTTCTCGCCACGCGCCCTCGGGCCTGCAGCTGCTCCCTGCAGAGTGGGCCTCAGACTGACGGAGATGAAGTTTCCCTGCGCCCAAGTTCCAAACTCGGCTGTTTTGTTTCTGTTAAAATGCAATTGTTTTTCTCTGGAGCGTGTGGTGACTGCTCAGCGTCAGGAAGATGTATGAAAACCTCCACTTCAATTCAGCATCCCTTTTCTCCCAGACAAACACGGTCGGATTTTAATAAATCAAAGAGCCACACTGTTTAATAAAAATTTATTGACTTACAAGTGATTATTTATCAAAAGACCATTAATAGCAGGTACTGAAATGATGTGTTACTGGGTGGTGCTGGGAGACTAATAGGAAATCAATGCAGCCGGCCAGCCGGAATGCATATGAGACGCCCGCCCCCCGACAGCTGGCGCAATTTCACCAGCAAAATACACCAGGCGCTACTCCTGGTGCAATGAAAAGTTCCCCCTTTTTATTTATCGTTTACAAATGAAATGATCAATACTTTTAATCTAGAGCAAAATTTATTAACTTTCCCATCGGAGAGAGACATATTGACTGGGGGGAGAGGGGTGGTAGTGCAGTGGAAGATGGATGGCGGGATGGTCAGCTCTGAACCTGTCCAGGAGTCAGTGTGCGTGCAGGTGCCCATGCAGTCCAGATGTCCCAGGCCACACACGGTGAGTGCGGCTGGAGAAATTGAGTGTGCCCACCCAAGACGCACAGCAGGCAGATGGGACCCATGGCACAGTCGACTCTCTCATGCATCAGGGCACAGCTGGAAGCACTATCCCACAGACAGCTGAGTTTTTGGTCAATTCCAGGAAGAAAATGGTAGGGTTTATAGTCCCAGAAGACTTATGCAGAACAACAGAGTTAGAGCACACCCGGTAGGTGCTGCTATGAAGGGCTGAAACGGGACACACCTGAGGACTCCTGCCATTGGTGTGGCGTGGGCATTCAGTGCTCTGCAGAGCACTCCCCACCACCTCACATCAAGCCTCTTCTAATCTCTGACGGGCAGGAGGAGGAAGTGCGCTCTGACAGAGCGAAGAGTCAAGTTCCAAAGCTGCTTCTACCATGTCACAAGGATGCCACCTCAAACTGCTCCATCGAGCTTAGCTTGCTGAGCTCCGGCCTGGCTGACAGGCTTCTCTGTCGGGGAATTTTACTAGCCTTTTTAGAAAGTTCCTTCTCTAACTAGGTGAAAAAAAAACCTCACGTCTGAGTGAAAAAAGTCTTTCCAAGATCCACAATCAAACCTAGCCAGGCCCACAATCACCTAAAACCCTGAGGACTCTCCTCCACACGTGGGGCATGCTCTAGTGGAGTGGAGCTTCGCTAGCCCCAAAGTTTTGAAGTTATTTCTGAACCCAGATGACTTGAGAGCTTAAAGCCAAAGCCTGAACTATGGTTTTAAAAATTATAGAAATTTCAGAGGTGGAACGGGCTTTGGAGGTCATTTAGCTCAAGTCCTTAGTTACAGATCAGGAAACAGAGAAATACAGTCACAACAGCAAAGGAGTAGCAGGTTTGGAAGTGGGACTAGACGCCAGCCTGTGCTCATCCCACTAAGTAATTCCATTTGGTTTTCTTCCAAGATTGTCCTCATCGCTGCCGGGCTCACAAGAGTGGATTCTGTACTCGACATGCGTCTTTGTCCTTATTCTTAAGTGCCATGAGGTTCACCACTCAAGACCAACCCTGTCATCTCAAACCAGGTGTTCTGACTTCTGGATTAACATGGGGCCTGCAGGGACCCCAATCTAAAAGGATGGAGCAGTCTGATGAGTCTGCACGCTTGTAACAAGCACCAAATAAGTTTGGGCGATCTCTCTTTGGGGGTGTAATTCGCCTCCCTCTGCTGAGTGAGAGAGGAACAAAACGCTACCCAGCCCCCACGAGCACTTGTCATGGAGCAGGGGTCTGAACCAAGCTCCCCAGCACTCTGCTAGGTCATCAACAATGGACAGGCTTGCTGAAAAGAACATGAGAAAACTAAAAACAAAGTATTAAAAAACACCTGTGAGAATCACTAAATGGCAGCTTTTTAAAAAGGGAACTTGATCTTCAAGCCCAATTTTTAAAGATCATTCTGGATAGCTTTTAAACGCTGCAAATATCACCTCCTGTAAGCTGAAAACCACTTTACTCCCGAACATTTTGTAGAAGAGTTCATAACAGCCTGTTCTTACAGTCCTAATAGTGTTTTTATTTGAGAGAGAGAATTTCTCACTGGCTAGCAAGAGGGCGGGGAGGAGGAGCTGGGGGCTGTTCAGGGAGGCAGCGGCACCGGAAGGCCACCGAGGTGAGTCAGACTAAGGGCAGGGAGGAGAGGCCACCAGATCGGCTGCCTCAGGAGCAGGGCTTCACTTCCCCATCGCCAAATCGCCCAGAGGGCAGCCTTGGAGAGGTGACACTTAGAATGGCTTGTGCAAAGACCTGGAAGGTGTGTTGTGACTGCCATGCTGGAGCCAGGGGAGGGTGCCGGGGGGATGGAGAGATGGGCAAACGGGGGTGAGGCAAGGCTCTCCTCCAAGGGATGTTGAAATTGGTGGGCACTGGAAGCAAGCGCTGGCAAGGGATGCTTGGCTTCGGATCTGCCCTCACAGGGACTGCAGGCGGGTGCAGGAAGCCCAGTTTCTCTCTGGCCGGATGGAAGCCCAAGGGGCACCAAAGATCTCGTTGCCCCTCCTGCCACCCTCGCCAACCCTTCTAGAACCGCTGCTCCTCCCTGCTCCCATATTCCTCATTGCTTCCCATTGTCCTTACCTCCATGCTGCCCCTGCCACCCTCACTCTCTCCCCAAACTCCACCAGTGGAGTCCCCACCTGTGCAGAGATCCACATCCCAGTCTGTGCTGAGAACTCTAAACTCATCAGAGAGAGATGCAGATGTCACACAAGTCGTTTACCGTCTTCCCAACAATACCTGTCCTCATCCCAGAGGTCATGTGGATTTCCTAGTCCCAACATTCTACAGGTGTTCAAGTGAGAGAACTGTAACTCTGATTAGAAACCTGTTGCTTAGGGGTACATCTAGGGGAGAAAGAGTGAAGGGAAAAACCCCTCAATTCATTCACCACAGAAGACAATTTTATTTACTCACAAAACAAACCCCAAGCCCTGGGCAGCAGCTCTGAGCTCAGACCTTGTCCTGCCGCTCTTCACAGACCTGTCCTTCACTCCCAGTAGCCTCCCACCCCCACAACCACCCTGTGAGGTACGTATCGCCACCCTTCCCCTCCTGGTCCAGGTTAGAGACAGGGAAACTGAGGCACATGTTAACAGAGAGAAAGTCACACTGGAGTTCAGGGTGAGCGTGGAGTTTGAGTGCAAAATGCCTCTTGGCGGCCACTGCACACCAGTCACTGGCCCACCTTGCCTCTTCCCCTCCCCTTTGGTTACTGCCAGTGGGCAGCAGCAAAGAATTTAAAACTTCATTTTGCTGAAAGCCCCTGCAGACAAGCTTTCTTTTTATCAAGTCTGCAGAGCTCCAAGGCTGGCGGGTGGTGTTCAGGTTAAAGCGAGCCGCACTGCCTCGGTGGTGCCTTTCCTCACGGGTGGGGAGATCCTTTCCCCAGCAAAGTCCCTGGCAGGTGGCCATCTGTAACAGACCAACATCCTAACAACTCGGATACAGGAATGGGGCCAGTTTTCCCCAACCACTCAGCCGTGGATGCGCACAGGTGGAGAGCTGACTTTAATGGCATTCCTCCAACGGACTTATGGTACAAGAAACAAGAAGGCATCTCGTCCTGGGCAGCAACACCCAGCACTGTTCACTTCAGACGGCCAGCCCAGGATCCCGGGGCGGCTCTGAAGAAGCTGGAGTCCTGGGCTCCAGAGCAGCCGGAAGAGCCCTGGAGTCTGGAAAGGATGCAGCAGTGGGGGCAGAGGCGGTGACAACTCCAGCTGGCTCACGTGTCAGGATTCAGGCGCGGCAGCCCCAGCCGGTGCGACCATGGGCTCAGGACCGGCTCCTGTCTTCGTGGTTCCCAACAATCATCTTGCTGTACAGCCTCTGCTGCTCCTCCTTGAATGCATCCTTCACCTTCTCCCTCTTCAGCCCCCCATCCCTGGTGGCAGAAAGACTGGCTGTAACAGCAGAGCAGGCTTCTCACCCGCCCTCGCGCCACAGCCAGATGCACATGCTGCTCAAACACCAAGAAAAACCCACCAGAAACAAAAGGACTCCAGGGCGCTCTCATCAGCACAACCTCAGAAACTGGCCCTGGACTCCTGGAATGCGCCCTTTCTACCTTAAACTCTCACTCCTGCCCTGGGGTCAGAATTCCCTACCCATACTGAAGGCACTTTGTAATTGCTTAGTCTACCAAGGAGTTTAAAATTCTACTGGAACATTCATCGCCACCTGACAAAAGATAAAGGAGGCATTCTGGCACCATGGAAGCTGAGCCAAGCTTAGGAAATATTGAGACTTAGAATGAATCTGTAAGATTTATCTGTGAAATAAAACCTGTAAAATCAGACCCAAGGATTCTCCAAATTCACCCAAACAACGAACACGAGGGGAAATACAAGTTCTTACTGCTTCTGCGCTCAAGGGCCGGTAGTGTAAGGGAACCCAAGTGACTCTCAGAGTTCTGGGCTAACACCCCAGCACCTCCTCCAACACCCCAAATAAATCCTGCACACTTGGACTTGCTTCTTCAAGGTCCCACTCCCACCGTCATCCCACCTCCTTGCCTAACTCTAGAATTAGCATCACCTGCAGTAACTAAGGAAAATCCCAGCCAACTTTTGTCTTTCTGCTATACTTTTTTTTTGAATTATGTTGGTGGTAGTGGCGGAAAAAGTCTCTGATGAAGCCCTACCACTGACAGACTTACACTAGGGAGATGCACATCTGCTACGCACTCGAGAACCCACAGCAAAGGCACTGTAAGCAAGGAGCCCCTTGTCTTTACCAGGCCTCAGTGACAGGGAACATGGAGCAGTGGTGGAACATTCCAGCTCCAGCAGCCTGTCGGACCTGAGCCTAAAATCTGGCTCTGGTGCTTAGTCTGTGACAACAGTTACTGAGACTCTGAGTCTCAACTTCTCACTTGTAAAATGGGAGTAACAGTTTTATCCCTCATGGAGTTATTGCAGGATGAAGTGAGGTCATCACGTAAAATGGGAGTAACGGTTTTATCCCTCATGGAGTTACTGTAGGATGGAAGTGAGGCCATCACGTAAAATGGGAGTACCGGTTTTATCCCTCATGGAGTTACTGCAGGATGGAAGTGAGGCCATCACGTAAAATGGGAGTAACAGTTTTATCCCTTATGGAGTTACTGTAGGATGAAGTGAGGCCATCATGTAAAGCACCAACGACACAGTGTCTGGCACACAGGAATTGCTCAATAAATGTTAGCATTTTTAAAAAGGCCATAATCTGAGGGCCATGCTATTACTTAAGAATCCACAGGTCAGTTTAAAACTTGAATTACTACAGCTTCTTTTCCTATAATGCCCACTTTAGTCAAATGGCCTTCAGAGCTGGCCCTTGCACTTAAAACTAAGAGTCCTTGCAGGTGGAAAGGTTCCCCTGAACCAGCCTTCATCCCAGTTACTCTCCTGCTATTTAGAAGCTGATCATCTCATTATGTAGCATAAGGGTCTACGGAGCTATGGCCCATGGGCCAAACTTAGCTGACACCTGTTTTTGTAGTAAAGTTTTACTGGAACACAGACACGCTCATCGTCCATGTATTGTCTCTGGTTGCTTTCACACCACAATGGCAGAGTTGAGCAGTTACAACAGAGGCCACACGGCCCACAAAGTCTCAAGTATTTACTGACTCCTTACAGAGAAAGTTTGTCAACTCCTGCTCTAGGAGGGAACAAGCTAAATGCAATACATACAACTTCTGCCTTTCTAAGGATGGTCCAGTTTTGCTAAAGGTCATGGGCTCAGAGAGCCCAGTACTCCTATGAGGTTTCCAGATCAGCATCAGGTCACTCTACCTAAAGAGACAAAAACTATTTGGGTGCCCTGGTAGACCGGTACACACCCCAGAAAGGAACACAGACTCAACAATTTCAGTCGAAGCCTGCTGGGCTCCATGTTCCTCAAGGTCAATACGTAACATGGGGCACTTCCGAGCTGGAACCAGGAGAAAGGAGTCAAAGTGCTCACTCTCCAGAGCTGGGAGGCTCAATCCTCCACACCAGGAAGAGAGAGGAGTCGTCTTTGTAAATGGAGTCAAGCCTTCAGCGCTTGCTCCGGAAGTTCGTGTTCCCAGACTCAGCGGGCGCAGGCTGGCTCGGACTCACCACAGCAGGTCCACGAGTCCCCCCTGCCTGGCGATGGCCGCTTTCACCCTATTGGCAAACTGGACGGCATCCTCATCTGTCTGTAAGAAAAGAAGGAGTGAGACCACTCAACAGAGGTCCCACAGAGGTAGCTGAAGACCTCTGCCCGGTGTGGGAACCTACCTCTCTGGTCATGGGAGGCAGGTACCAAACACTGCAGACAATGGCCCAGCTGGTCATCATTCTCAGCAGGTATGTCACCATCCCATATTTGCTGCTGTTCCAGAAGGCATCACCAAACTGAGGGTCATACTAAAAGGCAACGGCAAGCTAAATGGTAACAACGTGTGTGTGTCAACAGCCACTTTTCCGAGTGCATCAGGTGGGGGGCAGTATGAGTATTAGAAAGCTGCTGCCAGACCCCTCCACGAACATTCCGAAGGAATCCTACATCTGGGCGGTTCTCACCTCCAGCAACACCAACCTCTCCTGACTGACCCCAGAGTCTGCTGTGGGCATTAGGGAGAATACCTAACAGCCTTCCTCAAACACATGTCCTTCCTCCTGGGGTTAGTCGCGTGTCTTACTCACTCACAGGTGTATAGAATCTATTATTTAAGTTTTCAAGCATACCCAAAAACAGAGAGAATAGGATAATATACTTTCATATAGCCATTCCCCAGACTCAGTAATTACCAACAGTTCACCATACTTGCCTCCTCTATCCCCTCCCCTCTTATAAACCCTCGCCCCAACATCACGTCATTCACTCATAAATACGTCTTCACGTACCTTCCCCAATAAAGATATTTTCTTATACAACTACCAACTTTTTAACTTCTGGTGCCCCAGACCAAGGAGAAAACAATTAAAAATCTTACGATACGCTTCTGTAATTACACTTATAACACAGCTCATCTGCTGAGGAGGTGGCTCTGCTTTGAGGAAGCCACCAGTGTTCACCAGCAAGTGGGCACATGGCGACAGCTCACAAGGTCCCTGCCACACAGGTGCCGCACTTCCCACCCACAACCAGGGGGTCATGTGCCTTCCTCTGCCAGTGACTAGCAGAGGCCAAGGCTGTCCTTCACGCATTTTGTGGGAAACCGGCTGCAGCTGTGCCCCTCACTCTCCCCAAACAGAAGAATGCAAGTGGCAGGTAAGCAGGCTGGGAGTGGTGCTCGAGGAAGTGACATACGAAGCAACAAAAGGGACTGAGTTCTTGAGGAGAATGCCTGAACAGAGGAACTCCTACCAAAAGTCTGAGGGGCTACCACAGACTGACTGTGTGTAATGATAAAGTGAAGCCCTGGGACCAGGGAGTGACAAAATAAAAGGACACAATTTCAAGAGTTATCCCACAGGACCAAGCTGTCACCAGCGTCAAAAACGCCCTTCCCTGGAAGAGCCGGAGCAGGGACGCTGGCAGGGATGCTGCGGGTGGGGGTGGCACTTCAACTGTATGATCTTTTAGGCCTGTCAAGCCTAAATTTTATGATCCTCAGAGCAGAAAATGGATAATTATGCCTAGTTGAGGACCTGACTACAAAAGTGAAGACATTTAGATTTAATTATACAAACTAAGAAATTTAGATTTAACTACAGAAAACTTAAGGAGCTCACAGTATAATACCAAAAGGAAACAAGGGAGAAGAATGAGTTTTAAACAGAAGCAAATGAGTATGACTGGAAGGAAGTGGTGCTATATTTTATAAAGCACTATAAGGATAAAAAATGTGATATTATGTGTGAGTGTGAGGATCCTTTGTTTAGGGTTGATTCTATTCCAGGCTAGGCAGACACCTGAGAGAAAAACAAGGCAAAAGCTCAAAATAGCAATAAATTCCTCAAAATCAGATAATGGCTTAATATTACTGAAAATGTTAAAAGAGCCTTGAAATAGCTAAGGTTATTCAAGTCTGGTTACCAATGAAGGCTTCCCAACAACTAGGAAAACATCTGCGCAGCGCAAGTTGTGGATCCCCCATGGGCTTCAATAAATCGTGAACGGAATGAAAGCATACGTAAAATTTACACGTTTTTCTTTGGAAAGGAGTCGTAACCGTCTCAAGGGTCCACGTCCCAAAACTGGTTAAGAACCACTGCTCCAGAGCAGGGTTCTTGCAGCGTGGTTCTCGACAGCAGCATCACCAGCACACAGGAACAGATCAGAAATGCAGGTTCAGAAATGCTGGGCATGGGGCCCAGCATTGGCACATCCCTCCAGGTGATGCTAACGCAGCTGGAAAGAACCGAAGCTCTGGAGTGAGTGATCAGGGCTTCTACCTACTAGTCTGTTTTTGATAAACACGTGGTGAAGCACTGGACCACCAAAATGTTAAAATGCGTGTGACACAAACACCACTCCTGTTCCCACACCCACAGAAGACACTGCTGACAGACTGTTTTCCTTCTTGCTGTTCCCAGACACAGCATCCTTGACACATCGCTCGGGCAGCCCTAACCCATAGCTCGGTTTCCCTGCGGTCATCATCTGCCATCCCTGCCCTGGTGCTTTGACTCCTGGTAAAAGGGGAGTGGCTGGCAAGCACTTGCTTAACCAAGAGGAACACCTCTTTCCCAACTGCACCTGCTGTGCTGCAGAGTGAAAATGAGGAATATTTCTACAGAATGCTCTGCAGAGGCACGCCTGCAAAAGCATAGAGACGAAATCCTAAGCACAACTCTGACCCGAACTTAAACAATGCTTTACGCTAATCCGAGATTCCAACCTAAATACTTTAAACATATGGACAATAGCCTGTGTTTTTTAGAAGTAACAACGTAATAACATTCTTTTAGAAATACTACTATGTGGCTATCTATAAAATCAGAAGAATGTGAAGGGGGAAAAAGGGAAACTGACTGGCTAACTGGATCTCATCTCTGGGTGAGCTGGAACAGTCAGAGGTACAAGCTCTTAGATGTGTCTCATGCTTATAAGCTGTCCTTGGTTTATAAAGATGATACGACAACCCAAAGCAGCGGAGGTAGTCTTCCTTCAGGAATGAGGATACAGCTGCACCCATCCACCCTCACCTCTCTATTAGATCCACTCGAGCAGCCATACCCGCCAGCCCCTCCCTTCAGCAAGCCACCTCTTCAAGTGAAGCACCTTACATTCTAGTTGGGTTTATGAAGAAAAAGGTAATGGGGGGAATACACACAGTTTATGAAGGGTGCGCCAGCTCCTGAACCTGGTGGTGAGAGCAAGGTATGGGCTGGAATCTGGCTGTGCCTCATTCAAATTCTCCCTAGTCTCTTCAACTAGGTAATGAACAGTGTCACGTTCTCCTTCTCTAGCATCCTACCCACACTCACCCAGCCCCAGGCTGCCCGCTGGAGTGGATCAACCCACTGACTGCTCCTTCCTCCACCTTGTCCTGCTGCATCCCATTCACGGCAGCTGCAGTAACGACCACACACACCCTCAGAGGTCATGTACCTTGATAGCAACAGGGTAAACGGTGGCTCCAATTTCAAAACTTCCCTTTTTGAACATCATCACCGATGTATTATTGATGCAGGTTCCTAAAATGCAGGAGAGAGTAAAATGCTATTTCTTTTGGTCCTTTACCCCAGAGATTAGGAGTTTAATGACTAAATATAATAAAAATTCTTCTAATGGCCCTTCAAACAGGATAAACCTGTCATCTCCCTAGCTCATAAATGAACACCTAAAAGAGATGGGCAAAATACTGTACTGTTTCCCATCCTCTGATTACAAGACCATTTCACTGATTCACACACACCAGCCTAGATAAAGGCCAGAGACACTCAGCAGACTTGGGAGGTCTCAGTAAGAACTCCACAAGAAGATGACACCCTGACGACAATAGAAGGATGGGATTTCTGCACTGGGGGAGTTCACACTATGGCAATCTTAGTCCAAATTCTGAATTCCCCTGAGTTTTCAGTCCCACAACCAACTTAAAGGGGACCTAACATTAGGCAGTGAAAACAGACATCCCAACAAAGGTTGAGACTTGGTTCCAAGGACACAGCAGAGACCCCAGCCTGCAGGGCTGCCCCACACAGAAGACCCCTGTGGTGAGCAGCCTTCTTACCCTCTGGGAAGATGAGGATGGGTAGCTTGCTTTTATCCTGCACATGCTCAGTCAGTCTTCAGGAGAGAAAAGTAAAACAAAGGGTCAGACAGCCTTACGTGCATCATCATCAAAATGCATTGAGGAATAATCTACATACATGTGACACTAGGTGGTACAAAAGCAAGTTAACAAATATGATCCTACCTTTCATGAACCCACAATCTTTATTTCATAAAGACAAAACTTAGAAGGGAAAATCAGATCACTATTTAATCCATACAACTGTTCAATTAAGTATTACAGTCTCTGCACAGAGGACACTGTTCAGACTGGGGACTGCACAAAGGACACGCCTGCCACAAGGCCCTGCCAAGAGCACCCTGAATAAATACCTGCTACCGAACTTCCTGACAGCCATGCTGGGTTGGACCTACAGTCCACCTGGCCAACACTGTCCCTAAAGATGCAGCAAAGGGAATTTAGTGGCGGGTTCATCTGTCCCCAGCAAAGATGGTCTCAGCTGCGTCCTGATTCCTCTCCATTTACTGCAAAGCTCCTGTCATCGCTTGTACTATACTGACCTTTTTTCCAAGCTTGAAAACAGAGCAGGACCTTGTTCCATTGCCTTAAGTGTGTTTTTATTTGTGATAAACTCATTTTGAGATTTCAAATAGCATTAAAAGTTCATATGCTGTTTCATCTGTGGACAGATAATTTTCGACAAAGGAGCCAAGAACATACAATGGAGAAAGGAAAGTCTCTTCAACAAATGGTGCTGGGAAAACTGTAGAGCCACATGCAGAAGAATGAAAGTAGACCATTATCTTTCACCATACACAAAAATTAACTCAAAATGGATCAAAGACTTGAAGGTAAGACATGAAACCATAAAACTCCTAGAAGAAAATATAGGCACTACACTCTGACGTTGGTCTCAGAAGCATCTTTTCAAATACCCTGTCTACTCAGGCAAGGGAAACAAAAGAAAAAATAAACAAATGGGACTTCATCAGACTAAAGAGTTTCAGCAAGGCAAAGGAAACCAGGAACATAATGAAAAGGCAATCCACCAACTGGGAGAAAATGTTTGCAAATCATACATCCAACAAGGGGTTAATCTCCGTAATATATAAAGAACTCACACAACTCAACAACAACAACAAAAACAACCCAATCAAAAAATGGGCAGAGGATGTGAACAGACATTTTCCCAAAGAAGATACACAGATGGTCAACAGACACATGAAAAGATGCTCAACATCATTAATCATTAGGGAAATGCAAATCAAAACCACAATCAGATATCACCTCACACCCATTACAACATCTATAATTACCAAGACAAAAAATAACAAATGTTGGAGAGGATGTGGAGAAAAGAGAACCTTCATACACTGCTGGTGGGAATGCAAACTGGTGCAGCCACTAAGGGAAACAGTATGGAGATTTCTCAGAAAATTAAAAATAGAAATACCCTATGACCCAGCTACTAGCTATTTATCCAAAGAACTTGAAATAATTCAGAGAGACTTACGCACCCCTATGTTCACTGCAGCATTATTCACTATAGCCAGAAAGTGGAAGCAATCCAAGTGCTCATCAATGGATGAATGGATAAAGAAGATGTGGTATACATACACAAAGGAATACTACTCAGCCATTAAAAAAAAGGGACAAAATCGTCCCATTCGTAACAACACGGATGGACCTTGAGGGTATTATGTTAAGTGAAATAAGGCAGATAGAGAAAGAAAAACACGACGTGATTTCACTCATATGTGGAAGATAAAGAAATACATGGACAAAGAGAACAGATTAGTGGTTACCAGAGGGGAAGGGGGTTGTGGGGTGGCATAAGGGGTAAAAGGGCACGATTATATGGTGACTGACAAACAACGTACGACTGAAATTTCACAATGTCATAAACTACTGCAATCTCAATAGTTTTCTTTAAAAAGTTCATATGCTGTTTATTACAATGAGTACAACAAAACTGGTTAAGAAACATTACTAACTCGATAAACAATACTAGGGTTTCTATATTTTTTATATTCCATGTCAAAAAAAATTTTTTTTATTATGAATGCAGTATAGGATTGGTGTAGAAGATGCTGTAACTCCACTGCGGAGGGATAACTACCCCTAAAATGCATCCTTTCTCTACAACTGGTCATACAGAACAGCACAATCTTGCTGGCTTACCTTTTAGCCACCAGGTGGCGATCTTTCACTTCTGAGCGCTCAAACCAGACATGAGGACAGGCCCTCACCATGGCTCTCTGAATCACACCCATGAGGCCACCATGCACTTGTCCCACCTAATCACAGACAAGGGAACAACTGGTGGTGAAGCCATCGTTGCACAAATCCCCCACTCTGTGGAGGAAGCCCCCAACCCCACAAGTACCCCAACCTTTCACCCTCTAACATTCTATTGATAACCATAAAGGTTTCTCACTACTAAGAAACCACTATTAAACTACCTGAATCTTAAATTTCTCCTTTTAGTCAGTGATTCCAAAGATGTGTAATTAAGAACATAGCTGAAAACCCTAAAAGGAAATAATGAAGTTGAGCAATACCTTGTGTAACAACGCTCTCCCTGAGCAGATTCTTCAACGCCCCTGACTCAGTCCTTTCAAATCCTCCTTCCCCACCGGTCACCATTTTCTATAGTCCACCTAAATATCTACAGTCTGATCTCCAACCACGCTCTCAGTGACTCTGCTCCGGACATCTCCTACCGAAGTCCCAAGGAGTTCCCCAAAGCAACAGAAACAAAGGTGACAACTGAGGTCGCCTAAAGGTGTAAACATGTGCAAAAATACGTTTACCTGTTTGTACCCTAAAGAAAGAGCTACGTGAAGGGTCCAGAGCCTCCCAGACCTGACCAGTCTAATGTAAGAAGGCCCACCCTAGGAAAGCCAGAGAAAGAGGTCTTACCATGGCGTAATAGCCATCGCTGGCCAAAATGATGACGTCAATAGGAGACGTGTGATTGGCCACACAGATGCCACCGTTCCTAGGCCTGTTTTTCCTGTGTTTAAAATGCAAAGCAACAAAAATTAGTGTGAAACCACTCATCTGGAACTCAGCCCGCACCTCGGCAGCCCCAGAGGCTCTGACTGAGCGCTCAGAGGAGCCCCGCCCACCTGCCAGAGTCGGGCATGTTTCACCAGCACCACGTCCCTCTGATTGTACAGAGCAACCTCACCTGTCGTGGTAGGTAATGATGGCCGTCAGGGCTCGCACGCAGATCCGATAGCACATTAAGTGGACGTGTTTACTCAGGAACTCCTTAAACCTGGAGCAACAGGACAGACGTTTTTGTTTTTAGTGTACATAAAGAAGACAGGAAAAACTGCTGACTCCAACAATTTAACTATCACTGCCTAGAGTCCTTTATGACTGCAAAGTATCTTTATAGATATTAGTATATATGGTAAAACCCTGTGAGGAATTAGCATCTTTATGTCTACACATGAACGAACAGAAATGACGAGAACTGCTTAAATTCACCTGAGTTAACGGGGTCAGCATTCACAGCCCTGAATTCCCAGCACAGGTGAGTCTCCTAGATCCCTTCCCCTCCCAGCAGCACCTAGGCAGGCGGAAGCAGGCAAACCTCCTCAGCAGCCCGGGTGGAAGAGAGCTTTACTAGCCCTGGAACTTTACCAGAAGGAGCAAATTCGTCTTTAAAAAAACAAACAAAAGAGCCCTACGTACATTTCTTGCCCCCAATTTATCGACACAGCAGAATACTCAAAACTAAACAATATGCTATAAAATCTGCTCACCCGGAACTACAGTTTTGTCGTTTCTCCCTTTTGTCTTTAAAATGGGAAGAGTGTGAGTCTCGGAGGGCACAAAGAACAGTCACAGAGCAGGATCAGTAAAAAATAAGACTTTAATGATGATGCCACTGTGATTACTGGGTTATTTTATCCACCTAAGATTCTGTGGATTTGGCTGTACCCAAAGCAGCAGGCTGGCCTTCAATATTGGAGCCAGCAATCCCAGAAGTAAGAACCCTTCAGACATGGACACTCGCACTCGACTCACCTCCCATTTGGCAAGTATCCCACCATGGTTGTGCCTACCACCAGAAGGCTAATGCCCGTGAAAGCAAGAGCTATCCTGTAACAAGAAGACAAGTTAAAACACAGCCAACAAATGCTCGCACCTAGTATAGAACTGAATGTGTGAAATGAAAATGGGTATCATGAAAACCACCCCATGATCCCATCACCCGGGACCTAGAGAAGAGCTCCATCTGGAAACTGAGAGGGCCTATCAGAGCCAGAGATCATTCTGATTCCAGCTCACAGTGAACTACGGAGCCGGCTTTCAGCTGACACAATCTCCTCAGGCATCAGGCAGCCAAAATGATGGAAAATCCTAACGTTGGCTGTTCTGCCCTCAGGCACCTGCTGCCCTGCCGTCTTACCCTTCCCTTTGGCTTTAAACCCTGGCAGAAGCACAGGAAATAGAGTCTGAAGGTACCAGCATCTGGCAAGAGAGACTCAGAACAGCACATGGTACAGAAAAACTCAGAGATCAATATTGCCTCTGCACCAGAGAGGCACGCTGGAGGAAAGAGTTAGCTGTGTCCAGGAGGAGTGGCCAGAAAGGACATTGTGTTCCCTGTCCCTGTGTTTAGTCCACCTGGACAAGCACTCTGTCTTTAAGACCCCAAACTATTTCTGTCTGATAGGCAGAGAATCCAAGGGCCTTTAAAGGATAACCAGCACAGTACCCTTCCAAGAGTCAGAAGGACTGGCCAGTGAAAGAATCACATTATCCTTCTTTCTAAAATGGGAAAACAAAGCGAGGAGACCGAGGTAGGGGGATCCTGCATCAGGCTTAGGCAGCAGCAGCTCAAGTCTGTCCCCATCAGGCCCTGCCCTCACCTGAGCGGCAAAAGGAAGCAATACCGAATCAGCACTCCCAAGCCCCATAAGACAGTGAGCCGAAGGCTGATATACTGGAAGTTATAATTGGTTCTGCTCAGCAGGTTCCAGGACTCCAGCTCCTCTGCTGAGAATCTCTTCGTCACCTCATCATCCATAATGGTCTCCATTCCTTTCCGGCAAAAGTAGAAAATGTCAGAGAGCTCAAACTCTGGAGTATTATCCAGAGCCTTACTACTACCACTTCGACGAATTTCTTTGATCTCTTCTTCCAGTGAAGTGGGATCTTTTGCAATGATTCCTGCAAAAGAGAACACCCCTGTCAAGCAGCACAGTGGGAGAACGCATGTTAAAAATACTGAGAGTACACATCCTGCTCTTAGATGGGGAAGAGCAGGTGTGGAATTAAAAGCTCCCAGGAACATATCTCAAAGGGATCTCTTAGGACAAGGATTTAGTCCCAGTCTTACCGTTGGTATAGGGCTTGTAAAGTTGATGGTTCTTCTCCTTGGCTCCTCTCTCCATTCTCAAGGTGGCCCACTGTGGGGGAAAAACGGCAATCAACAAGAATGAGATCTTTTCCTTCAGAGAACACCTCCATTTCCATGCTGTGAAAGCCTCAAGCCCAGTCACCTGAGATCGGATCGTAACCAAGAAAGCATTCATTCTAAATGGAGACTCAAAGCCCTCTCCTCCTAGAGCAGCCCCCTCCTTGATAAGGAGGACCAAAAGTTAAGTCACCTAAAGGAAAGAGCTGGAAACTAAGGAGCTTGGGTGGGTTTCTCAGGCCTGCTTCTCACTGCCTAAATCTGTCTCCATGTTCCTCAAGGCACTCACCAGCCAACAGTGCACACACCTCACACACTCCTTCCTTCCTGCCAAACAGCAACTATTCACAAACCACCACGTAAAGCATCCTTTAAGCTACTGCCTGCCACACAACGCTGCCTACTTCCCAAATTATTCCGAGAAAGCAACGATTTTAGTTTTCAAGTAAAGGATTTAAATAATATTTATGTCTGGACTGTCCATTCACCCTGAGTAACCTTTTAACAGGAGAACTTCACATCTGACACAGAAAGGCCTGAGGGGCTTAGTGTTAAAAAAAAGAAGAAAGAAAGAAAAAGAAAAGAACACTATTAAGAGATTAAAAATTCTAGGTTCAAATCCCAAGTTTGGCATGTATGCTATGTCCCTTAAGCAACTCATTCCAACGCTCTGAATGTTGGTCTTTTCTATCTACAAAACAGAATGGTATGTCAACCTCCTACTTCATGGGATCACTCAGGATCAAATGAGATATATGTGACACAACTTGGGAAACTATAAAATGCCCTAATTGTCCTCATTATTATTGAAATAATAAGGGACTCCAGAAGAGAGCTAGAAAAGAGAGGCTCTTCCTAGGGCTTCCCTTCCTTCACTAAAATCCTTTTAACTATAGGAAGACAGAGGCTGGGTCTCTCCCACTATCAAATCAGGACCGCTGGAGACACGAGCTCACTTACTCCCTACTAGCAGGTGTTATCACTGCACACAAAGTTATGTCCACTAGGAGTCAAAGAAATAGCAGAGATACCTTAAAAAGCGTCATTTCAAACCTGTCTCCATGGTGATGCAAGGTGGGCAAGAGCCCTCCCATCCCGACACAGCAGAATGCACACGGCCTGAAGCACACGCAGAGTCTGTGGCAGAGCCTTAGGTGTCCGCGAGAGCCAGAACCAGCACGGACACGAGTCTAACCAGTGATCTGACCTCATCTGGAAACTTCTTCAAACATCAAAGAGTTTCTTCTAAAACAGTTTTAGAAAAAACAGATGGCTTACAGAGACACCCACTCAAGGCAAGGTCTAAGGCAAGGAAACTCACATAACCCATGTTCTATATCAGATATTTAGCCATTGATGTCTTTTGGCTCTGTGTACAGATGATTTTTTTCTAGAAGAAAATGTATATATAACCCCCCAAATGGAGGAAGATGAATTCCATCCAGGGAAGAGGTGAATAAAGGATAAGAGAGTTGACAACAGCCCTGGCACACAGATCACTCAACTAGAGTTTAGGGTTTTCCATTTTGGCTAAGACTCTGTGTTGGTATTGCAAGCATGGTCAGAATCAGAAAAATGTGGTTCTGTCCTGACACCTCCGATACTTAGAGCAACAGGCAGGAATGTCTGACATCACGCCCCTTGAGGACTTCATGTCAGTGAGGACTGCTGCACTATGCAAAATTTGAGATGGCTGTGGTTTTTTGTTTTAATTGGGAAGGTACTGGTTAAATGAGATTCTACATCTCCTAGCTCTGCGACAAAGCTCTGTCACAGACATCCCCTTGCCCACCTACTTTTACTTCTAGCTTTACTTTTTCAAACTTCAGGTACCTTACAAAATGTTTCCGTGCCTAGGAAAGAACTGCCCAGAGGCCGGCCCCATGGCCAAGTGGTTACGTTCACGCGCTCCACTTTGGTGGCCCAGGGTTTCGCCAGTTTGGATCCTGGGCATGGACACGGCACCACTCATCAGGCCATGCTGAGGCTGTGTCCCACATGCCACAACTAGGACCCACAACTAAAATATACAACTATGTACTGGGAAGATTTGGGGAGAAAAAGCAGAAAAAAAAAAAAGAATTGCCCAAAGTCAAGAGTGTGTTGGGGGGGATCCCGGCCCGATGGCTCAGTGGTTAAGTTCGCATGTTCCGCTTCAGCGGCCTGGATCCCGGGTGCGGAACCTATACACCGCTTGTCAAGCCATGCTGTGGTAGGCGTCCCACATATAAAGTAAAGGAAGATGGGCACAGATGTTGGCTCAGGGCCAGTCTTCCTCAGCAAAAAGAGGAGGATTAGCAGCAGATGTTAGCTCAGGGCTAATCTTCCTCAAAAAAAAAAAAAAAAAAAGTAGGGAAAGAGGGCAGGGTTGAAGGAACCTGGGGGCTGGCTGGGAGCAGCCTGTTAAAGAATGGCTGGCCAGTGACTTGGATTACTTCACCCTGGTGCACAGGCCTGAATGAAAGGAGCCCTGTATGTCAGCGACGTCTGACGGCCACAGAAGTGGCTTCTCCACACTGTGAATTTAAGTAGAGTGTTCAGACATCCAGAATAAAACTGAGACTCCTAGGTTCGGAGCTCATTTCCCTATAAACCTCCTCTCCCTTCTCCTGATCTGAGATGCCATTTACTATGCTATTCAGTATCAGGTTCCTTATTCCCTTTTCAGCTTCTCCCAGACGGAGGAGATCATTTTAGGACACTAACAATGCTGGACTCTCAGGTAACATTAAACCCAATGCAAAGCTTGGCAGGTGAAACGAAGGCCCAGCCCTTAGAAATGCGCATGATGGCCTTTTTGCTGGTTCTTCACTCTACAGAACACTCCAACTTGGGAACCACTCACAGGAGTAAGGTGTAACTGTCGTGGCAACACTAGTCTCAGCGCAGAGCTTCCCTCCTTCAGTCAGCCTCCTGGGCCTTTTCCCATGACTAACTACACAAACCCCAAGAATCAGATGCTTACAAAAATCCGCTCCCCTCATCCATCGCCTTCTATTTCCCACACGAAGACTACATCTTTACCAAGTCTCTCCCTGTGTCAGCCATAATCTCTGTAGCTACTGTCCAATCCACACACTTGACCTTACAAAAGGGGCGCCCTCCCGTCTCCAATCACCCGCTGGTCCCCTTCTCACCTGGGTCCAGCCCTCATCATCCGGCACATGGAGGATAAAGACAGCTGCCCCCCAGCCCCAAGGGCGCCCCTGCCTCCAGCCCTCCTCCTGTGGTGCTGCTCACCCACGCCTTCGGGCTCCTCATTTGTCACTCAGTGCGCAGTCCTCCCCTGAAGGGCACTCACAGCTGCGTCGTGCCCCTCGCTCCGCTCACTGCTCACTCTTCTGCCTACACTAAGGCAATGGCTGTTTAACTGCTTGTTCCTCCCCCCCATCCATCCGAACACATGCTGCCAGGCTGCTCACATCACTTCTCTACTCAGAAACTTCCAACGGCTTCTCCAGGCCCAAAGACACACTTTGTTTTATCATCTACTTCATTCCCACCATGCACCAAATGTTTTTTTCTCTTCTGAACTATGTACCATCTCTAAACAAGCCTGTACTTTCTCATCTTTACCCACTGCACTTCTAGAATGCTCTTTCCTTTTTCAGATCTAGCTCAAATGCCAAATTTTGTATGAAATGCTGTCTACACAATTCCTCCAGTCAGAGCTGATCTTCGCTGTGCACTGTAATTGGCAATCACATTCTAACTTAGTTGTGAATGCATACGTTTGTCTTCCTACCGGACTATCAACACCTTGAGTGGCAGAAGCCGGAACTTACCCATATTTGCATTCCTGCAGTCTAACTGACTGCTTTGCATAGTAGGCAGTCAGTAAGGGCTGCATGTAATTAATCAACTCCCAATATTTCTCTTCCTCAAAGTCTCCCTATGAACAGACAGACCTGAAATGATAAAACCTAAAACTACTTCCTGTGACCGTCCCCACCACAACCGCATTCTCATCTCCCTCAGTTCATCCTTTAAGTTACTAAAGGTTAAGTTAAAATCAGCCTTCTCACTGGGGTAAGGAGGACAGGCCTGGTTAACATGACCTCTTTCCCTACAACCATGTGAAGTAGGTATTACTACTCCCACTCTCTAGATGAGAAGGCAGATCGGAAAGTCTGACGACAGTTTCAGAGCTGGGAAGAAAAGCCCTGGTATTCAAGCAGAGGGCACTAGACTCAAAAACTCACGCCATCACACCACTGCCCCACCACCTCCAACTTCCTCACAGCCCCCACTCGGTCCCAACTGACTACACTTGGGAGTGTAATGTCAACCAGCTGACAAATGTCCCATCTTCTCTAACCTGACCTGATCAATCCCTTTCACATCAGGCAAGAAAACTCAGGTCATTTATCTTTCTCCTTTATATCCAGGCTTTCTTCTCTGCCCTTTTCCAAATCATTCTCGACTTAGTTGAAAGTCCACTCCTAGGAACTCTACCCCAAATAACACCAACGCCACTGTAGTGAGGGTAAATCTGAAGCACAAACATTAAGATAACTCAAACACTTTAAGTAACATGCTGTCCTCTGCACTTGACCACCTTCAGCAATTTGGCATCAACAGGACCTGCACTGAGTTAAGCTTCCAGGAGAGGGAACAGAACAGACGCTGACCCACCCAGACTCTACATTACCTGCTCGGCAGGTATACCAAGGCTCCTTTATACAGAAAGACGAACTAACAGGGGAAACTAGCTGTTAAGACAGGGCTTACTTAGATCCTCCAAAAGCACAGGTATATGTACTGCATGGACCATTAGATGCCCAGTTTTAATAATCTTTATGAAGATTATCTAGTAAAATGTAAAAATGGCTGATAAAATCCCCAAAGAAAACATAGATACAAAATTATACATACATGCTATTAACACAACCATAAAATATGGACACATACTGCCAGAGTGAAAGGTGATGCACACAAAAAATTTTTAAGTTTATAGGCTGTGGGGCATGAATGAATGTTTAAAATTCTTTAATGCTAACTGAAACAAGTCAGATGGAGAAAGACAAATACTGCATGCTTTTACTCATATGTGGAAGATAAAAAACAACAAAAAACAAACATATAGATACAGAGAACAGACTGGTGGTTACCAGAGAGGAAGGGGGATGGGGGAAGGGTGAGAGGGGTAAAGGGGGACATTTGTGTCATGACGGATAGCAACTAGACTTTTGGTGGTGAACACGATATAGTCTACACAGAAGTTGAAATATAATGATGTACACCTGAAATTTACATATTATAAACCAATGTGACCTCAATAAAAAAACAGAATTCTTTAATATTATATTATGTCTGGCTATCTACTGCTATGCAATACAACACTCCATAACTTAGTGGCTTAGACCACCACCACCATTTATTTTGCTTATGAATCTGCAAACTGCACAGTTTGGTATCAGATGAGTGGCTCAAAGGCTGGGGGGCTGGAATCCTCTGAAGGCTTGCTCACTCCTGTGTGTGGCAGTTGATGCTGGTTGTCAGAGCCTTCCAGGGTCTGTGAGCTGAACACCTACATGTAGCCTGGGCTTCCTCACAACATGGTGGCTGGGTTCCAGAGGCAAGCATCCCAAGAGCCAGATAGAAGTTATACTGCCATTTCTAACCTAATCTCATGTCATCCAGTGTCACATTCCACCACGTTCTATTTCTTAGAAACGAGTCCTGAGGCAGGTCCCCATTCAAGAGGAGATCAATCCGACTCCACCTTTTGATGGCAGATGCCAGAATCACTTGAGGAATTTTTTAAAAATGCCCACCCAAACCAATTAAATCAGAATCTCTTGGGAGTGCTCTCCATTCTAGTGCTCTCAAGTAAGTACTTTAAAAATGTTTCCCCAAGTGATTCAAATGTGTAGTTAGCAGGAGAGACCCACAGAACTGGGATGATCTCTGAGCTTCCTTCCACTACAAAATTATATATATATATCATGCCAATTTAGGAAGGGATGAAGAGGTTAAAGAAAGCAAAATAAAGGTCTCTCCTCCACTAAAAAGCACTCACAAGGGCAGGTGTATTTTAGAGACATACATGGATACACAGATGTGTACCTCCCAAGATCTAAAACCAGTTTGGCCAAATCCAACTTCCATCTAATACTACCGCTGATAAAAATCATATTCAGTTCTTACTGTCCATTAAGATAAACTCAGAGCAGTAACACTTCACCAAGGGTGAGAAAAGACTGGACACTCCTGGAGCCCCACCCTATGTCCCTGCTGGTATATACCAGTCCTTTCCAGCCCACTCCTTAGTCTAGCTCATAGCCAAGTTGTAATTGTCCATGAGACTCAACAGGACAGGACCCAGAACCCTTTAAGTGCCAGATATACACTTCTAGGAAATAAGAGGCACAAGTCTAGTTCTTGAAATTTGAAATCTTGAGGTCACAAATGGGTATATACATATATACACATTACTTCCATCACCACTTCTAAATTACCGTGCCTCAAACCAGTGATTTTCAAGATGTAGTCAGCAAAGAGTCTCTGATGGTTCAAGATTACCTGCCTCATGGATTGGCCAACAATATATATTTAGTGAACTTTCCATTGTATAATTATAATCTACAGTACAAGTCGCAAGAATGTATACTTAAAAATATGGTCACAATAAGAAAAATTTACTTGGCTATGTACTTTATTAATTTGGGGGGACATTTTCAAAATGGAGTAGTGAATATACATGGATTCTAGGTCTTCTGTCCTACACAAAGCGATCCAAGCTAAAAAATTTTAGCCATTACAGAAGAACCCTAGGCTGATAATGCCTACTTCTATGCTTTTTTTTTTTTTTGAGGAAGATTAGCCCTGAGCTAACATCTGCTGCCAATCCTTCTCTTTTTGCTGAGGAAGACTGGCCCTGAGCTAACATCTGTGCCCATCTTCCTCTACCTTATACGTGGGACGCCTACCACAGCATGGCCTGCCAAGCAATGCCATGTCTGCACCCAGGATCTGAACTGGCAAACCCTGGGCTGCTGAAGCGGAATGTGCAAACTTAACTGCTGCGCCACCGGGCTGGCCCCATTGCCTAGTGGTTCAAGTTCAGCATGCTCTGCCTTGGTGGCCCAGGTCTGCAGATTCAGATCCCATGCACACCACAGACCTACACCGCTCCTCAGCCAATGTTGTGGCAGCAACCCACATTCAAAAGAGAGGAAGACTGGCAATAGATGTTAGCTTAGGGTGACTCTTCTTCAGAAAAAATTAAAAAATTTAAAAAATAATAAAGTATTTCCATAGGTCTATGAATGAATCACTTGCTTATAAACTTGAATGAAAGGTAGACATCCCTCACTGTTGTCTCCTAAAAGTTTATCAGCTGCTCTCCTAACTCTATACTGGTGTGTTTTCACAGTGGCAAAAAGGCATGGGTAGTAAGTTATACGGTCCACAGGAACCCTGGGCTCTACTGAAGATTTTCTCAGACCGAAATTTAAGAAAATCACATTTCCTGATTAATGAAAATACTATACACTAGTAAAGTAGCTAGTCCAAAGACTGATTAGATTACCACTTCTTAAATGTTAATGGGCCCATGAATTACCTGGATCTTGTTGAAATGCAAGTTCTAATTCAGGAGGTCTGGAGTGGGCCTGAGACCTCCATTTCTAACCAGGTCTTAGTGATACTCACGGTGGTGGTCTCTGGACCACTCTCTGAGTAGCAGGGAACTAGATAACCCCAGGGATGTAAGTAGTGCTCCAAAATCCTATTATTGAAAATAGCTACCCAAATAAATACATGTACACCACAGCAGCACTACTGACATCAGCCAGAAGGTGGAAATGGCCCGTCAATGGATGAAAGGATAAGCAAATTATAGTACACATACACACTGGAATATTATCAAGCCATCAGAAACAAAGTACTGAAACATCACACCGCGCATCAATCTTAAAACATTATGCTAAACGAAAGAAGCCAGTCAGTCACAAAAGAGCACATTTTATACGATTCCATTAACGTAAAATATCCAGAATAGGTAAATCCAGAGACAGAAGATACACTCATGGTTGCCAGGGGCCGGAGGAGGGGAAAATGGGGGACAACTGCTTAAATGAGTATGGGGTTTCCTTTTAGTGATGAAAAACTTGTGGAACTAGATGGAGGTGGTGGTTACACAACATTGTGAATATAATAAATGCCACTGAATTCTTCACTTTAAAATGGTTAATTCAATGCTATGTCAATTTCACCTCAACTTTTTAAAACGTGAAAAAAGTCCTATTCTTATAGGAATATTAAATACCAAAACCCAAGATTCAATAACATACATAAAAAATATTTCCCACTGTAATGTAATATTTCATACAGCTCACTTATCTGAGTCTCTATTTCTTCACTGATAAAATGTTACTGCAGAATTACAAGGAACCAAAGGAAAATGGATGAAATTATTCTGATACCATAAGAATGAACAAATAATACTGTATTATTTTTACTATTATGAGTGCATTTCTCAAATTACACATGGTCTCAGTTGTGGAAAAGAATACCTCACGATTTGGTGACCACTGAAAACAGATATTACTAATAAGTTACCAGATCTCTGAACAGATATTTAAAGTCTGTGGCATAGATCAACATCCAGGCACTACCACTTCTCATCCATCCCCTTGGCATTGTGACCAGTTCTGTTCAGTGGGAGATAGTTAAGTTCTGACATATGTTAAGAAATTTATTATCCCTCTCCTCTATCTTTAAGAAAATCTAACAACTCATCAAATGCCCTTTTCTGTTCCTTCTTTTTGTCTAAATGCAAGAACCTATTTAAGATAAATGTGTGAAAGAGAGAAAAGACTCTCTCATACTATCAGTGAGGGAAAATGTCAGCAGCAGCTTTGTGCTTCACTATCTGTAACATATGAGAAGGGAGAGTCTGGCAGTGATTTTTCCTTTAATTCTAAGCCCCTCTCTTTCAAGTAGACAGGCCAGGTGTGGAGTCATGGAACAGGCTCCTCTGCACAGAAGAATCACACACACAAGCACCTCAGCTCAAAAAGAAAGACTGCTACGGGCTGTCACATGTACACACTTAGCTATTCTTTTTACCCGAATGCCATTTCCCATCCTCCCTACCTTCTCCATGTCAACAGAAATAAAAATCAACCAGATAACTTTTTGCTGAGGGCACTTCTTCCCTCCTCTGTGAAGGAACCACTTGTAAACAGGACCACTCACCGCGAAGATTTTTAACAAAGTTTTCATGTAGAGCTTTCGGATACCAAAGGAGACTCCAAAAATGGCAGGGACTATGATGAAAACGAGGAGGAGGGTGAAGAGGACAGTCAGGGAGATGCCCAGAAGGTTGACAATCAGGCTATCAAAAGGCAGCAACAGGAACATGGTGGAGGATCCAGGCAAGGCCAAGGCCCTCCTCCCCAAGAACAAACCACAGCCTTCAGATGGTCCTCTCAGACAGCAAGAGCCCGGGAAAGGGAGCAAGTCCCCAAAGGATAACAAACTCCATTCCAAAGTTCATATCATTTGACGGCCTGAAGAGTAAGTTTGCGAGGAGGAGGATAGTAAGAAGGGCCACAGGAGGCAGCCCAAAAATGCCAGCTCTCTCCAGAATAGATGGGCTTGCAGGGGAATGAGGCAGAATCAATCTTCAGGGTAAGCATCCGTGTCCAGGCTGAGTTTCTGTGAAAGTGAGCAGTGAAGGAGGGATCTCTGTCCTGCTACCCTTACGCTGCTTTCGGCAGTTTTATTTTTTTCCTGCCCAAGAGCATTTAGCAGATAAATCTGTCCTGAAGACCCGTCACTGCCAGAAGTACCAAGAAGAGTTCAACCTGGTGCCAGAAAAATCCTAGTAACTCCTGTGGAGGGGTGGCTGCTGGCACTTCACACGGAAGGCCACTGAACTTGAATATGTGGAAATTAAATAATTGTTTTACTCAAATTTCCTTCATAAGCTGAAAATGTGTTCATTGTAGAGAGTTCACATCTGGCTCCATTCTTCCTCTGGAGGCTCCTGGTGCGTGCTGCTTCCAGGACCCTCCCACCTGGAGAGCTACAGTCTTTGCCAGGAGGACATAAATGCTGGCACACAATGTCTCATGCTGCCCGCGGTGACTGTAATTCCAGACGCGTCTGGCATTGGTTTCCTCTGGATATTCTTCTCCCTAAGGCCCCCTTCTTAGAGGTGACCTGGGTTCTTGGTAAGAAGTTGCTTACACGCTGCCAAAGCTGGGGGTGGAAACAGAAACACCGTCAGTCACACAAACCAAGAGGAGAAACACCAAGGTGCTTTGGGGATGGGGGCTGTTACAGGCTGTGCCCAGAGTCAGTGCCAGCTTCCACAGTCATCAAGAGCAAAGCGATGGTGTGGAGCAACAAGCGGCAGACATGGACGTGGGAGGAAAACAAACACGTTTCATATAGTTTTCAACTCCAAACTGCGGCCACTCAAACTTTCTGAATAGAAAATATATGGAAATAAGACACATTTCAAAAGATAAAGACAGTATACCGTGAAAGTAGATTTCCCTCCTACCTGTCCCCCAGCTACCCAGAGTTCTTATCCACAGATGCAAGCATATTACCAGCTCCCTACTCTTCCCGAGATATTCTATGCCTATACAAGGAAATCATAATTGATCCCTTCTACTGCCCCCCACCTGCAACAATAATCATGGCATACTATGAACACTGTTCTTCACCTTGCTTTGTTTTGTTTCTTTTGCTTAACGTATCTTGGAAGTGTTCCTTCAGCACACACAGCGCTCCCTCACTCTTTACTGGTACATAGTTTTCCACTGTAAGAATGTACCATAATGTAGTTAACTGGTTTCCTGAGGTTGGACACCAATGTTTCCACTTTTCTGTTGTTATAAATAATGTGTGTATACAGGATTTAGCATACAAAATGCACATGCAAATATATTTTCAGGATAAATTCCTATAAATGGAATTGCAGGGGAAAAGAAATATACAGTTTTAATTTTACAAGATATTGTCACATTTTCAACATGGAGATTAAACTCCTCCAGCCTATCTCCCCACACTAGCCACTGTTTTTTTTTTTAAGACTATTTTTTAAGAGCAGCTTTGGGTTCACAGCAAAATTAAGAGGAAGGTACAAAGATTTCCCATATACCCTCCCCCCACACATGCACAGCCTCCCCCAGCATCAACATCCCCACCAGAGTGGTGCCTGTGTTACAACTGATGGACCTACATTAACATCACAATCGCCCAGAGTCCACAGTTTACATTAGGGTTACTCTTGGTGTTGTCTATGGGTTTGGACAAATGTATAACACCATGCATCCATCTTGATAGCATCATACAGAGTATTTTCACTGCTCTAAAGATCCTCTGTGCTCCAATTATTCAGCCTTCCTTGCCCTCACCCCTAGGAATCACTGATCTTTTTACCGTGTCCATAGTTCTGCCGTTTCCAGAAGATCATACAGTTGTAATCCAATAGTACGCAGCCTTTTCAGACTGGCTTCTTTCACTTACTTTGGCCACTCATTTTCAATATTCCACTACTTCAAATAACTTACAAAAGTATTCCAATTTTCTATTACTCATTCCTAACCACCAGTTACCAATGCAAGTCCGGAACCACGGAGCATCTATTGAGTTTCTTCTAGCTTCACACTAGTCACCTTCTGGCTCTGTTCCAACATATTTAGAAGGCCAAGAAACTGAACAAGTGAACAGGTTACTGACTTCACCTTCAATTTTGTTCACTGCTTTATAGAACTCAATGCCCCTTCACATGTTATCTCATAACCTGTCAACACGTATTATTTTTATTTACCAATTAGGAAACTGAGTGAGGGAGACAGATCCAGTTCTTCTGACTCCTAATTCAGTACTGCTCCCATTACATTCCCACACATCTAGTGATTAAATTAACAGGACATGGTATTTCAGCAGCGCTGAGTCACAAATACTAATACAAATACTTGATCAAATACAAATACTTGATACTTGTTTCTGATCCTCCACTTTCACTGCTAACATTTACTGAAAGCTAGCATGACAGACACTGAGCTAATATAATAAGCATTTTACATATACTATCCTCACTCAATTCTCACAACAACCCCACGGTGGAGTTATCATTATCACCGCTATTTACAAGTGAGGGAACTGGGCTCAGAGGATTCCGTTCCCCAGGATCACATAGCTAGCAGGTGGTAGAGTAGGAATTTGGACAAGTGCATGTGTCTCATAGACCATGCTCTTTAACCACTGTGTCTTCCTCTCCCCCAAACTACTGTGAAATAAATTAACACTTCCTTCATGCCAGGCCTGCTCTATAGAACTTCCTGCGATCAGAGAAAAACCACAAGACAAATCTGGATTCATGTATCAGAATCTGGTGTTCTCAGAATCCAAAGTACAAATCTGCTCTTTCATTTTTATAAACTGGCCAAACTGATTGCACATGCCAGATTTCCAATTACATCCTAGCAAAGGTTCAGGAAATTACATGTATTTCTGAGACTTAACCAATTTAACACGCTGAGTCACTGTATTCCTTAAACCTATCTAATTCCAGCCTAATTCTAGGGCCACACCTCCGTTCCACTCTTCCATCCCTGTCTCCCTTAGCCAGCACTCCTGTAGCAAAGATGCAGCGCGATCCCTCTGGCCCACTGGACAGCTGCTGTCTCACTGGCCAAGGTCACCTTGAGTTCCGAGGACCCAAAGTGACTGACACTAGGGTCACTCTGACTTCCCACGCCAGAATTTAGATCCCTTTCTTTGGATCACAACCAACTGAGAATTCCCAAGGTTATTCTGGTTCACGTCCCCAAAACATTAAACACGTTTAGCATTAAACTAAGTTCTTCACCTAGCTCAGAGGTTGGCCAACCACAGCCCATGCGCTGAATCTGGCTACAGTCTGTTTTCATAAGGCTCATGACCTAGCAATAGTTTTTCTATCTTTAAAGAACTGTGAAAAACAAAGAATATGCGACAGACACCATGGCCTGCAAAGCCTAATTATTTACTACCTGACCCTTTCAGAAACAGTTTGCCGACCATGACCCAGCTGCACTTTCCCGCATCAGAGGCCGCGAACTCCCCTTGTTGTCCCGCCCCACCCTTGAGTTCTCGCCCCACCCTTGAGTTCTCGTTTACAAGCTGGCTCCAGAACAGAGAACAGTAAACTAGCCAAACAAGTTATGTGGCCAACACTAAGCAATCCTCACAAAAATTCTGAGAAGTAGAGATAAAAAGCAAGTAAACTGTGGCTAGTAAGCAGGGTTCCAAACATCTTGCTGGATCAGCACAGCAGTAGGTAAAGCCACAGGTCACTGCATCTTAGGCCTCAACAGACTGTACCTCTGGAAACACCAGAAAATCACACCCGTCCGAACTCAATCACACCACAATTCCTAGATAACTGCTCATTTAGGAGAGGCTATCACTTTGCCTCAAGTAAATATAAACATGACTCCTGATGGGGTTCAGGGCAGGCCACCCCAAGATGCACCACTCTGTTATGCAGATTATTTCGAGCTGAAGACGATAAAGGCTCAGACTCAGCAAGGAACATTCGACTTTTCCCTCTAACTGCCTGAAAGAAGTTTAAAATAAAGGCCCGTCCCCAGGACAGGCCATAATCTAGGTAATTCTGGGTTTCGGTAGACTGGGAGGATCCTTGCTAAGCCCACTCTTCTCAAGGTTCTATTTACCAAACATTTGCTTTTCCGTTTCCATGCGGGTTGCCTTCCTCCCCTTTGAAGACCCAAACCACTACCCTAAACGTCCTCCTTGTCTGTAGCTGAAGATACTTACACAGGTAGCCTCGGCCAGTTGGCTGAGTTGCTCAGTTTGCCGGAGCCTCTCCTATGTATACATGTTATACGGCTTTGTTTCATTTTCTCCTGTCATTCTGTCTCATGTGAATTTAATTTGTTGTCCGGCCAGAGGGACCCAGAGTGGGCGGAGGAAATGTCTTCCTCCCCTACACTCCTTAGGCATGAGGCCGGGGAAGCCATTAACTCCGAGGAATATTTACTCATTCTCTTAACTTCCACAGCTTTCAGCCAAACTCACTGAGACTTATTTGGATCAAAGTTCCCCCCAAAACCCAAAGGGTCCAGAGAAAAACATAAGAACCAACTAGTTCTGACCCTTTTAGGAGGGAAGATGGCTTCATCCTAGGAAGGTGACAGAGCCCATCGCTAAGCTAAACAAACTCTTCAACCCACTGAACAGCAAACCTAGGCCTTTAGGGCCTCAAATGACCCGATTCCCAGGGCTCCTCAGTTCCCATTCATTCAGATATTCACTGGGCGCATACTACGGGCCACACATTATATCAGGTGTTAGGTATTTAGTGATGAACAAAAACACCTAGAGAAAAGAACGAAGAAAATAAGCATACACAAGGCCATAATTTCCCACTTTGACGACGGTTAACAAGGAAAAGAAGAGAGTCCTGGAAGAGAAAATAACTAAGAGAACTTACAAATTTAAATTGGGGCATCTAAACCAATTCTGACCCAATCACAAGGCAAGGACTATTATGATTCCCAACTGCAGAATCAAATACTTCCTTCAGCCAGCTGTGACACATCCTAATTCAGGAGAACTTGACTAGCAGAACGTGTCCAGAGAGACACCACATACCAACGCAAAAGGAAGAATGTACGCCCCATTTTATTAAAAGTAAACGCTTAGGCAACATGGGGATAACGCACTTTTAAATCGTACTGAGCACAGTGTCGGTCACACATTAGATGCTACATATTATCATTTCCTTATGATCAGAAGAAACCCAGAGCACTGTCTTCAGTTCTAGGTACCAAACTTTAAGAGGGCTACATAGAGAGGATGGCATTTCACAGCATGTCACAAAACCCACAAGCCAAAAAATACCATGTGCCTAGCAAGCACTAAGTGCTCAACAACAAGGTTAGCTGTAAAGCAGTGAAATACGAATTAAAACCATAGTGAGGTGCCAAAAAACTTTTTAGAAACCACCATATTGGTGAAAATGAGAAAATATCCTCAAATACTGCTGGTTGGAGTGTAAAACAGTACAATCTCTATGGAGAACAACTCAGCAATTGGCATCAGAATTTCACACACACATAACCTTAGATTCAGCAATTCCGCTTCTAAAGATTTATCCTGAAGATAAGTTAGAACAACAGTTATCAACCAGGGACAATTTCTTACTTCCTTGGGGGACAACTGGTAATATCGGCAGACATTTTTGTTTATCACAATTTGGGATTGGGGTGCTACTGGCGTTGTGCATAGAAGACAGGGAGGTGATAAACATTCTATAAGGGACAGGCCAGCTCCTATAACAAAGAATTATCCAGCCCCAAATGTCAACAGCGCTGAGGGTGACAAAGCCTGTACTGAAGCATGTGCAAAATGATCTATGTGCGCAGTTACTGACTGCAGCATTGTTTGTAATATCAAAAGAAACATCAATGTCCATTAACAGAGGAAACAACGGAATACTATTCATCTGTTAAAAAACAAGATAGAAAGACATCTACGTATGCACTGATAAGAAACAATCTCCCAGTTAGATGCAGAACAATGTCCACAATAAATACCAATTGTGAGGGAGGGAGGAAAAGGAAAAATATATACAGTTTATATGTATTTGCAAAGATACATATCTCTGAAAAGATACACCACAGACTGGCTACAGTGGCTGCCTCTAGGGATGGAAGGGAGAGGTCACTGTTCGTCTTTTTGGTATCTTTAAAATTGTATTTGTCACTTTGAATAGGTAATAGCCTTATGGTTCAAAAATCCAAAGAAACACACCAAGGTTTGAATCTTTACTTTATCACTTACCTAGTAGTGTGTGTGTGACTTTGGGTTATTTAATCTCTTTAAGCTTCTATTCAACAAAATCCTATGAAAAGGACTGTTCAAAAGATTACAAGACAATACACATATGGCACTTTTCACATGCCTAGAACAAGGTAAATGCTCCATTATTACTACTATTCTAAGCTCCTGTTACTAGGGAGGAGGAGGGGCATTCCAAGGTATTTCCAAAGAAGTCATAACATCACACTAATGAGAAATCTGTTTTCCACTACCACTTCTACCTAAAGGTGTTTAAAATCCCCTAAAATGGCTGGAGCATGTCAACCAACCCAGAAACTGCATGTGGCCTGAAACTGAGGCAAAACACAGCTGCAGCCAATGTCTGCAGAGCACAGTGAGGGGAAACAAAACCTCTGCAGAAATCAGGAAAAATAAATGTTTGATGCTTAAAGATGGCACTCTACGCGAGTGCACCAGCAAAGACTAAGACTGTCACAGTATTTTTGAGTCAATAAAGCAGACATCCATACAAACATGGCAGGGATGGGAGCAGTGTGGGCCCTCAGAAGACCGAGCCAGAACCATTCCTTTGGCCACTCCTGGCAGCACTGATTCTCCACCGAGGATGCACACTTGGATCACCTGGGCCTCGGCCCAGATGAAATAAATCAGAACCTCCTTGGGTGAGACCTGGATTTGTTTTTAAGAGACTTGAGTGATTCTAATGGGCAGCCAGAGTTGAGAACTACTAGGTTAAGGATTCTTACCAGTTACCCCAGCAAAGAAGTGGAAACTGAGAAGACAATTACTATCTATCTCTGATTACAAACTACCCATAAGTAAATAAACTGTACCTAGTTCTCTAAATAAAAAAAGAGGGAGCAACACCAGACAAACTGAAGACTTCCATGAGAGAATTGATGAGAAGATCTAAAACTACATCACAGAATCATGAAAAGAGGCCGTTGAGCATTCGAGAGCACTCAGAAGATCAGATCAAGTTGTCTTCCAGAAAAGGCAGACATGCTCTGGACACCCTGAGACAAGAGAATTGGTATTATGGTTGGTAGTGAAAGGGGTGTAAATTTTAGCTAGAATATTAAGAATCTAACCCTCACACTACTGGTGGGAATGTAAGATGGTACAACCACGTTGGGAAACAGTCCGGCAATTCCTCAAATGGTTAAAATCGTCACATCAGAGGAGCAGTAAAGCATGACAGTTAAACATACAGGGAACCACGCAAGCTGCAGTCGAAACTAGCCTCCATTACCTTGGAGCTGTGCGACCTGCGGAAAACAAATGAACTTTCCGAGCTTCAGTTTTCTCATCTGCAAAATGGGAATAACATGCATCCTGTGGTATTGCTGTGAAGACTGCGGATGATAACGCCTATCAAGCTACAGCGTTGTGCTCAGCACCAAGTGCTCAATAAACAGAAGCTACTACTAATTAATCATCACTACAAAGCAGTAACAAAACGGTAACAAACTGAAACTCTATTAGTCAATCATTGAGAATTCTGGTCCAACCTGTTCTTATGGCTCAAATAACTGAGCCTTGGATTAAATGACCAGGACAAGTCACAAACTTGGCCAGTAACAAGATGCAGAGCTAGAACTCAGATCTGATCCCTGGTCTTATGGCCTTTTTGCTCCAGAGGCTGACCTCTCACCACTTTGGGGTGGGTTATACCTCAGAGAAAAGCCATCCATTTTCCTAGTTTACTCTGACAGGACACAGACTCATCAAATTCTGATGTGACAGTAAATAAACAAACATTTGCGCAAACACAGAGGAAATGCATGCTGGTGTGAATTTAATGTCATGTGTACCAGAGTAGTGGGGTATAAGAAATTTGCTCAAACAGGATGCTGCTAATTAGGAGGAAAACGTATAATGTTTCCAAAGAGACAGGGCAGCACTCAGAGCTGCTAGGTTAAGTAAATCTGAAGTGTTGAAAAACTAAGAATATACACTCAGCTGACGTCAACCCTGGATAAAACAAATGGTCAAGACAAAGCCAGGACACAAGAGACTAAAGGATGACTCAGCTCACGAGGAAGAAGTCAGGAATATGGTCAGTTTCAGGGACTTGGTCTTAACTAAGGTCATTCTGACTTTAAGTACTTTCTTCTTGCCTAGAAAGGCCTAGCTTGAGTAGGAACTGGGTAATAAGCAACATGGTACCAAGTTCACCCCAAATCAACCTAAGTCTTCAAAGCTGGAAAAGAAAAAAAGGACAAAGGATATAGGATATTTTGATATTCGGGGCCACCAGTTTAAGGAAGGACAGTTTGATTTGCTGAGGCTGTAAGACACAAGACCTCTCACTCCTGACCTGAGAGCTCTATTACAACATCAGCGCTCTTACATTCGAGTGTTAGATACGTAACTAGGGGCAACTTCGTGGCCTTTTTCTTTTAAGGATCTTTTTTGTCTGGTTTATTTCACTCAGCATGATTATTCTGAGCTGTACTCCACCATATAAATATACCATAATTTGTTTATTCATTCACCTCTTGATGGACATCTGGGTTATTTCAGTCTGGAACTGATACAAATAAAGCTGCTAGCGATAAGTCTTTGTACGGACATAGACCTTCATTTGTCTTGGGTAAATACCTAGGAGTGGAATGCCTAAGTAAGGTAGGCGTATGTTTACCTTGTTATGAAACTGCCAAACTGCTTTCTAAACTGGTTGTGCCCTTTCCCATTCTCACCAGCAGCGTATGGAAGTTCCATTTGCTCTACATCCTCACCAACACTTGATGTGATCAGTCTTTTGAATTTTAGACATACTAACAGACGTGAGGTGGTATCTGGTAGTTTTGATTTGCATTTCCCTAATGACCTAATGGTACTGAGCATCTTTTCATGTGCTTATTTGCCAACCATAAATCTTCTTTGGTGAATTGTTCAAATCTGTTGTCTGTTTTTTAGTAGCTTGTTTTATTATTGAGTTTTATTACTAGCCATTTTTTTTTTTTTTAAAGATTTTTTTATTTTTTCCTTTTTCTCCCCAAAGCCCCCCGGTACATAGTTGTATATTCTTTGTTGTGGGTCCTTCTAGTTGTGGCATGTGGGACGCTGCCTCAGCGTGGTTTGATGAGCAGTGTCATGTCCGCGCCCAGGATTCGAACCAACGAAACACTGGGCCGCCTGCAGCGGAGCGTGCGAACTTAACCGCTCGGCCACGGGGCCAGCCCCATTACTAGCCATTTTTTAAGTCAAGGTTTCCCCCCCAATGACTAAGCAGTCGTATTAAAATGAGACAGCATTCCTACTGAACTGTACTTTTAAAATGGTTAAGATGGTTAAAAAAAAAAATGAGGAGGCTGATCCCACAGGCAAAAAAGCATAATAATGAGAAAGCACTTCATCATGAAGGTACAAAATTCGTGCAACATCAGACTTCTCTGTTCAACTTGCCAAAAACTCAAAACAATCCTGTTTGTATGAGGAAAAATCACTAAAACATGAAAGAAAAAAACTAAAGACCAAAACCACAAACTCTAACCTCAGAACTGAATATCACCAAGAACACAAAATGCTCCTTCACCTTTGTGTGCAGCTGACCGTGATTCTCTGCTGTCCAACACAGCAGCCAAGACCACGTGACTCTTGAGCACTTGGAATGTGGCCAGTCCAAACTGAAATGTGCTGTAAACGTAAAATATACACTAGATTTCAATGACAATGTGAAAAAAAGAAAGTAAAAGAACTCATTAACAGCATGTATATTTTTTACATGTTGAAGTGATATTCTAGATAATCTGGAATAAATAAAATATATTATTAAAATTATCTTCACCTGTTTCTTTTTACTTTTTTAAAGTGGCTACTGTGAAATTTAAAATTATGTATGTGGCTTGTATTATATTCCTATTGTGTAGCACTGATCAAAGCAGACCCTGAAAACAATATATCTCCAACTGGGAAGGAAAAAAATATGCACATATATTTTTTCCTTCCCTATTCCTCTGAGGTGTGAAGAAAACAGTACAATGGAAGGGTGCACAACTGGAACTCAGTCTTCCTAGGTTTGAGGCATAGTTCTGTTACTATCTGATCTACGTGACCTTGAATAAGTCATTCAGCTTCCCTGAATTTAAGTTTCCTCACCAGTTTGGGGGGCTTTTTTTGCTGAGGAACCTCAAGTCGCCCTGAGCTAATATCTGTTGCCAATCTTCCCCTTTTCTTTTTTTTTCATGTGAGGTCTCACCACAGCATGGCCACTGACAGACAAGTGGTGTGGTTCCATGCCCAGGAACCGAACCCAGGCTACTGAAGTGGAGCATGCTGAACTTTAACTGCCAGGCCACTGGTGCTGGCCCAGTTTTTTGTTTTTTAATTCAAAAAGTCAACAAAAATGTAACATGCTCCTACTTTTTAGAAAGCATTATTCTGGTATGGCAGATCTTGAGCTTAGGCTTTACTAGGAGGTGCAATACAAACACACTAACTACTATTATACAAGACAAAATTTAGAAAGTGCTGAAAGAAAGCAGACCGGCCTCTGTGACTGTGCGGCAGGTGCGTGTGTATGTATATGTTTTAAAGGAGAAAGAGTACCTTAAAGGAGTTAGGAAAAAACTTATAACACTTGTACTAAAGTTCTCTGCTCTTAACAAGGACTCACCATGCTATAGTAAGCATTATAAAGTAGCTTGTGAGACATGGAATTGATAATATTTCGTCAAGTTTTCTCCATGAACATGATGACACAGTAAGAAGTAAATGACATGCCATAATGAGGTCCTATTTTAAGTGAAGAAACAATTCTGCAGTACAGCTCAAGCTTAACTTTATCTCCAGAAAGCAAGAGATTTTTAAAAGTAAAAGGTAACTTTTTGTGATAGGCACACAGATGAGAGAAATAATTTATTTTTTAGCAGAAACCAGTTAGCAAGTTAGGCTAGAATCCTGACACGACGAACCACAGCACTCTTTCCAACACCACAAACACAAAAAAACCTCCACGTGAAACATACAATCCCCACGACCACCCCAGCCCTGGGGGCCGTCTTTAGGGGTAATAATTTACCGAGACACCCAGATACTGTTATTTCAGCAGTATTTCCATAAACTGGATGTGTGACAACTGCTGTACTTAGGTCACAAGTCACACAGGAAAAGTCCATTCTGAAAGTAAATTTATGAACCATTATGTTACATCATATAAATTGAATTTATAAGCAAACTCAAAGATGCCCTTGTTCACAGCATTCTTTGTAGGTAGAATATCCCCATTGGAAAGGTAAGAAAACTGAGGAACAAGTACCGAATTTACTTCTTTCTTGAGACAAGAAAATTTAATAGCATAAAGTCTGCTGGGAAATGCATACCATGGTTTTGTTAAGGGGAAAAAAAAAAGCCTAATCCATGACCAGTCCAGGCAGGATTCTCATCTGCTAATGGCAAGAAAGCACCTTTTACGGGAGGGTGCTAATGGTGTCTGCTATCAGGAGCAAAACATAGGGGTGTACTCTAAATCACCCCAGTTTCCCTAACTCTTCACAAAATAGCTGTGAATGTTACCTAAATCTTTTAAAGTTTGTCCTTATTCTCAGTCTGGTATTCCAATTGTAAGGTTAGAATTTTCCCATGTTTCCTAAAAGCTATGATTAGAACTTCTCATTTGTCCCAAATGGAGTTTCAGAAATAATTTAAGGCATGTCCCCAAGTTGTATTATTCCAGAATCTGGTATGAAAGTTCATATCTACCCATCCCTGCCCTTCACTGTAGGAGGGTTCAGTCATAGCCCTTCCACACTTTCTCTTTCCTGAAGGAAAGCACTTAAAGGCAAGCAGTGCAGCACAGCAGAAAGACTGCGTGCAGGGGTGGCAGATGTCGGCTCCAGTCTCAGTTCAGCCTCTTACTCCCAGTGGACCTGGACGAGTCACTGAACCTCTCTGGACCTTGAGGGCTCATCAGAAATGACAAAGTTATGGGGGCCGGCCCCGTGGCCGAGTGGTTAAGCTCCCGCGCTCCGCTTTGGCGGCCCAGGGTTTCGCCAGTTTGGATCCTGAGCACGGGCATGGCACTGCTCATCATGCCATGCTGAGGCAGTGTCACACATGCCACAACTAGAAGGACCCACAACTAAAATATACAACTATGTACTGGGGGGCTTTGGGGAGAAAAAGGAAAAATAAAATCTTAAAAAAAAAAAAAAAGACAAAGTTAGACCAGATGATCTGGAAGTCCTCATCTGGATCTGAAACACATTTTGTTTTAACCTGTCCTCCAGCAGCCTGACCATTTTAGATAGCTATTTCTGGTCCTTCCCTAATGTGCTTCTTATTTGAAAGACTTATAATAGTAGACTGTGTCCCAATAAAAGTACATTATGACTTTAATCCATAGTAAGATTTTTATTTCAAATCTCAAGCTACTTTTGACATGAAGAATTTGCCCCAGCGATATGGAGGAGGGGGCACGGATCTAGAAGTGATGGGACAGGCTTACTTACCGTGAGTCTTGAGGCTGGACGATGGCTACGCGCTGCTTCACTATTCTATCTACCTTTGAGTGTCTGCCATTCTCCATAATACAAGGTCGGAAAAAAATAATTCACTGTCAAAGCGAGAAAAGAATACCGGAATGGCAGTACTACACAGTCTTGGCATAAGGATAATTGCTTTTCACACCATTTCCCCTGGTTTGAGACAGGATCTACAAGACAGGAAACTAAGCAGAGGCACTCAAAGTTCCGCCAAAATTAAGGAAAATGAAGCAGAAAGGAAATTCTTCAACTGATGTGCAGGTTCTCAATGAGAAGATCCACGACACGGAGGGCAGGAGCAGCGAGAGGCAGTGGCACCGAGCACAGCATGAACTTACGTCCACAGAGCCATGCCGCACGCTTCACACTTAGCTGTGTGTGTATATGCACAGTACATACTCCCTAACTTTTCAACTAAGGTCAAAGCCCTACGTGAAACGGAGAGGGAGGGAATAAGACCCTCTGGCAGGCGGATGTCTCGCAGGACGTGAAATCAAAACGCAAAGAAGGGATTTCGGGGGTTAGGAAATCCTAAAGAAAATGGGATTCCTGTGGAAGAACGAGAAAGGAAAACATACATCCCAGGGAAGCCAAAGAGGCTACGGAATTATTACAGGTGCAGGCGCTTCCTCGTGATGTCGAGCAGCCCTCGGCTCTGCCAAGCCACACTCCCGGGGGCGAGGAGGGCGGGCTGCGGAGCGCCGGGCCTCGGGGACCAGAGCAGCGCCCCGAGCGGGCCGGGCCGGGGGCGGGCCTGCCCGGGCGGCCTGTTCCACCGCGGGAGGGGCGGCCGGGAAACCCCAGGACGCCGCAATGGTGTCTCCCGACGCCGGGCTGCGCAGGGGCGCTGTCCCCGGCGCCCGGCCCCGAGGCGCCCCGGTGCTGGCGGTTCCCGCAGCCCAGTGACCTTCAGCGAGGGGCGGCTCGATCCTACTCACCGACCGCTAGGCTCCGGGGCTCCAACTCCCTCCGTGACCGCTGGCTCCCGCCCGCGCCGCTGCCGCCGCCGCCGCCGCCGCCGAGGCGTGCGTCAGGACGTGCGCGCGCCTGCCCTTTGTTACGCCGCCTTGACGTGCCCCCGCGTCCCGCCCCGCCCTCGTCTACTCTCGCGCGGCGCGCGGGCCCCGAGGGGCAGGGCGTCTGGGAGGTGGGGCGGGGCCTCGCCCGCGCACCTCGCAGCAGCCCCTGGAGGGCGGGCGGCCGCTGCGCCGGGCGACCCAGGTGCCGCAGCGCCGGGGCTGTGCGCCCTGGCCCCGGCCTCCGGACCCCGCTCACCGCCGTGGCGCGCCCCCGGGATTCCGTCCCCCACACGGGGAGCGCTCCCTAAAGGGGGGTCTCCGCGTTTCTGAGCTGTGTCAGGGCCCGCGTACTGCCGCCTCCCCCGGGGTACACTAGCCTAGGTTCTGGAGGGTGAAGTCAGCCCCGCTGAGTGAGAAGAGGCTTGAATCATCAGTTACCTGGTCGTCTTGGGGCTGCTGTAGTATGCAGTGAGATACGGTTGTTTATGTAAAGAACTTAGCTCAAGGCCCGGCACGCTCCAGACAGGTGAGCTGCCATCACCCTCGACTGCCGCGGCTGCTCCCACCCCCACTACTTCATCATCATCACGGAGTCTTGGTTGCCTTGCTAGTGAAGCCAAGGAGTTCAGGGGTTGCTGTAGACGATCTCCATGTTTCCTCGCAGTTGCAACTTTCCAACGTCTACCTCAACACTGATCACTCTACTCAAATCTAGGGGGTACCTGCTGGAGTCTGTAAGTGTATTTCTCATCATCTCTTCAGACTTCAAATACCTAACCCAAGCTTATCACCTCTCTAAAATTCGTCCTTCTTTAGCCCTTCTCCTTCCCGTTCTTAAAGGATATTTTTGCCTCCAGTACCAATGCCTCCCCACTAGTTTATTCTGCATATTGCTATCCGATTGCCATTCCGTGCTAAGTAATCTGATAATAAATCTTGAGAGAAAAGTTCACATTCTTTTTTTTTTTTTCTGTTTTATTTCCCAACCCCCCCCCCCCCCCATACATAGTTGTATATCTTAGTTGCAGGTCCTTCTAGTTGTGGGATGTGGGACGCTGCCTCAACGTGGCCTGATGAGCGGTGCCATGTTCGCGCCCAGGATCAGAACCCGGGCTGCCACAGCGGAGTGCGCGAACTTAACCACTCGGCCACGGAGCCGGCCCCAAAAGTTCACCTTCTTAAACCTCAGAATCTGACTATGAGAATGATGGCTCTGCTCCAAAACACTGGACCACTCATCCCCACGCTCAATGTTACCACACCTATTTGGGACTTGAACTCAATCATTTATCCACTCATGTAACAAACCTTCCTGGAACCCTTACCATATGGCCAGTTTTTGCCAGGGTCCCAATGATGCAAAGTAGAATAATGTATTGCCATGTCTAATCTTCAACTAGATTCAGTTCCATAAAAGAAGAAATGGGACACTCTACATTTTTGTGTCTCCCCAATACTAGGGATAGGGTTTTAAAGTGGCCACCACCATCTTAAACGCTCTTTGGATTCTTATATCTGGTCTCCTTTCCCACCCCTAGAACCAGCCAAGCTTAGAAGCGTTGTCTGTCTGCTCTGCTAGTGTCTATTCATGTTTAAATTTTCTCACAATTCTTACCAAATATTACAGTTCCTTGTATATAATAATTTTGAAATTAAAAAATAAGTCACACACGTTACAGGCTCAATACAAATCGTGTTCATTGATTCTTTGCCCAACCAAATAGTAAACTCACTTCTTGGGTATCAACACACGCACACATGCCCAGGTGAGAGTAGGCACCCATTCACTGGCACATTCTCTAAACTTCTTTGGTGTGGGAAAGCAATCAAACTTCCCCCCCAAAGAGGAAATCAGTAAGAACTGGGTTAATATAGTTCTCTTAGGCTCCAAAGTTTTGTTTGCAAAGGTCAGTGATCTGGGCATCTCTCTGTCATGGTCATTTCTAGGCACAAAGAATACAAATGGGAGAGAGAAAGTGAGCAAGTAACGCTTGAGAATTTAGACATGGCGTGGGTTTATCTATAGAGAAGGCCTACTGCCTGATAGCATGACCAGGCTCATCGCCGGCACTAAATTCCTTGACACTGAATTTGGACTGTCTCTAGATTATTGTTGAAGGTATTTTCACATTCTACGATGAAAATACTCTTGTGCTACAAAAACTACGTGAGTAATTTTAAGTACCTGATGAAGGATAGGCCATTAAAAGAAGGGGGTCACAGTGATTAAGGTCTCAGTGAGAGGTTTAACAAACCCCATCCCATCCTAACTTTGAGCTCATTTCCCAAAATGTGCCTCTACAATCATTGTGTTTGCTGCGTGTATGACACACAGTGCTATGAACCTGGGAAGATACTCCGTTTGAAAGGTACTCTGTCCCTCAGTAGAACAACACCATAAGTGTGCTGTATAATTCCTTTCCCTTCCATGGTCACCTTTTAAATGTACAAAGTCTTTAACATTCATTAAGAGGTGAACCCACAACTGTTTACTACACAACCAGCAACACCAATGCTCATTTCCAAGCACCAAGAGAAAAAGCCAAATTAAGCAAAAGTTGTGTTCTTTTTTTTTTAAAAAAAAAATTAGTTGTGGTAAAATACACACAACACTTACCATCTTAACCATTTCTAAGTGCACAGTTCAGTAGTGTTAAGTATATTCACATTGTTGTACACCCGATCTCTAGAAATTTTTCATCTTGAAAAATGAAAACTCAATACCCATTAAATAAAAACCCCCGGTCCGGTGGCGCAGCGGTTAAGCGCGCACATTCCGCTTTGGTGGCCTGGGGTCCGCGGGTTCGGTTCCCAGGTGCGGACGTTGCACCGCTCATCAAGCCATGCTGTGGTAGGCGTCCCGCGTATAAAGTAGAGGAAGATAGGCATGGATGTTAGCTGAGCAAAAAGAGAAGGGTTGGCAGATGTTAGCTCAGGGCTGATCTTCCTCAAAAAAAAAAAAAACCCCAAAAAACAAAAAAAACATTTCCCCCTCCCCCCAGCCCACCACCATTCTTTCTGTTTCTATGAATTTGACTACTCATACCTCATACTCACATGAAGTATAAGTGAAATCATACAAAATTTGTCTTTTTGTGACTGGCTTATTTCACTTAGCATAATATCCTCCAGGTTTATCCATGTTGTAGCATGTGGCAGAATTTCCTTCCTTTTTAAGGCTGAATAATATCCCACTGTATGTATATACCATGTTTTCTTTACCCGGTCCTCCACGGATAGACATTTGAGTTGCTTCCACCTTTTAACAATTGTGAGTAATGCTGCTATGATCGTGAATGTACAAATATCTGGGCTCCTGCTTTCAACTCTCTTGAATATATACCTCAACGTGGGATTGCTGGATCATGTGGTAATTCTATTTTTAATTTTTTTTGCAACTGCTATTTGAGATGCTATTCTTTGATATATGAGTCTGGAATTGGGAGGAGAGATCAGGCTAGTGATATAAACGTGAGAGTCATCAGAATACAGACGATGCACATGTTGGATCAGATCAATTCAACAACGCTCAGATGTAAGAAGTAGAGACTTTGCAGTTGAGAGCAAAATGAAGAAGACAAGTTTTTCAGTCCATATCTACACCGTGGTCCTCAATTTAAAAATATACAGGCTCAATTTTGCCAGTTCACGGCAGGGTGAGCACTGACTTGTAGTAATCAAACCTGCAGGAGACACTGATAAAAAGAAAGGGCTTATTTGGATAGTTGAAGTGGATAATTGAAAATGCAAAATTAACTGGAATAACAGAATAATATAACCGGAATAATAGAATCCATAGGTCAGCTCAAACACTAGCAGTAGGAAAATCTACTTGGGAAACTAAATCAACATCGATAGGTTGTCTGTTACTATAAAGTTTTAAAAAGAAAAAGAAAAAAGGAAATGTACATATCTAGAGGTTCTGGAGATTTGACATATCCCAAAGTTCTACTTGTACAGGATTCTATGTGCCAAGCAGCTGAAAAAAAACTTGGCTGAGCAGAACATCCTGTTGGATGAGTATGGTAAACCACTTTTCTTTGCCCAGCTCTCTATTTTCTAAAATTCACTCTCATCTACCGTTATCCACCCATTAAAACAATGGCTGCCTTCCTGGGATTCTCAAGGAAAGAAAAGGGGAGCTTCCAATTACTTTAATAATAATTTTTAAAGTCTAGTGGAAATCACATATATAAATAAGGCCACTTAATTAAGCTAACTAAGATGTAATTTTTGGCAAACATCTACTCATCTTTTTGGGACTCACTTCTGGCGTTAACTCCAAAAGGAAGTTTTCTCTGATTTCTCCCTTAGGGTGCATTCTTCATGAGTCCCTAACACTCTCTAGGTGCCTCTCACATTACTTATTTTTATTGATGATCTGTTTAGATGTCTGGCTCCCCTCACTGGACTGTAAATTTTGTTTTATTCATCTTTCTGTCCCCATAATGTCTGGCACAGAGAGGTTGTTCAATAAATGTTGAATGAGGGAAAACTACATGATGAGTACCAGAAACTTGACAAATTACATACGTATTTAATAAAATTGTGAAAAGAACTAGTACTTAATGCATCAAATTTGGTAGACAATACTTGGGGTATGTGGGAAAAACAGTAAAAGGGGTTCTTAACAGTAAAAATATCAGAGCTCCCTGAATGCAAACATTAGCTAGATGGAAAAAGTGGTCTTAATTGGACCAGTTTTTCTTAGTCTGGATGTTTCAGAGGTCAAGAGAGCCCTGAACTACAACTGTTTTTTTGAGATTATCACTATTCAAAAAAAAAAAAAGAATTACAGGATTACAATTGTGGCATATAGTACATGTGTGTATTTCCAAAATTATCGATTTTAACAGAAAAGGGGGCAAATAACACAGTTGTACTATTTACAAGATAAGGTTTATAAAAATATCAAATATTAAATCAAAGTGCACTACAGGCAATGTGGTCGGTCAATGAAACACCAAAGTGAAATTCAAAGATGACTAATGACAGCATCTTTTTTCAATCTGGTTAGCTATCTCTGTGGTTGTACATTTTGGGGAGAAAGAATTTCTGTCTACTGTTCAAATGTTCTTTCAGCTAGTCTAATAATCAAGTTGACATGAGACAGATTAACAGAAAAACATTGAATTTTGTACATATGGGAACCCCACATACATGAGAGGTTCGAAGACAGAAAGGTAAAATGAGGTGTATCTGCTATCTTGAGCCAAGGAATGGGATGGGGGCCTGGGGCTTCAGTGAGGAGGAGAGTCATTCACAGGATGATAAGAAGAGCAGATGTTTGGTAATTAGATGTTTGCCCTGCCATACAGATAGGTCATAAAAAGTTATTTCTGGTAATAACTCTTATTATGGGCAAGTCTCCCAATTTAAATTCTTTAAGGGAGAGGTAAAAGTTTCGCTTGAGCCCGCAGGGTCTCGTTTGTTTTTAGCTCAAAATATTCCACATGCCAAAGTGGCACGTCTTGGGGAGGACTGTTCCGAACCCCGTCATACTTCATTGGAGTGTAACTTCATCAGAGATAATATCAAAAGTCTTAGATTTCAGGCCCCCTATAACTGTAAAACCTGACCCACGTGGTCTTCCACGACTTCCCCTCCCCAGTGGTAGGACCTGACCTGAGTTGTATTTTTTCAGAGGCTCATTGATGAGATTTCAGAAACCCTAGTTTCATTAGAAATATACTACAACACATTCTAGAGGTAAATCACCTTTAGAGCTGGCTACTCATGTTTTTCTGTTGATTCGTACCAGCTTTAATTTGGGAGAGCGACCCCCAATCCTGACAGCATACCCTGTGGGTACCACTCACCTATTCCTGATCATCCCTTAATGGAGGCAGGGCTAGAAGGCTGGAGAGGGAGCAGGAGGAAACAGGTGCAGTTATGAAAGCGTTCCTTATCAGATGAGGAAGCTGCAGCTGTGTTCAGAGCGGCCCTGGAAGCCGGTGTGTTTGGCTGCTTCTAGCTTTACGCTGTTAACCACCTGGTTGTTTTACAGATTGAATCAGCTGGGGCAGGCCCTTTAGGGAGAAAAAGAGAATGCTGCTTGCTCAGCCACAATGATTGCATTGATATAGCCTGCCACCGGCACAAACAAATATAGCCCAAGAAGTCAAGGAATCAGAAGAGAGAAACATTCTTTTTAAACACATATTTAAAATTTGTCATCCACGAACAGTAATCTGAGAGAATGAGCAATCTCCGAAAAGAGGCTAAAATCTTCTGAAGACTGAAGATCTCAGAGCATTGCAAGTTGAAGCGAGGGGCCTACCTGGCACAAACATTCACTTATTATTCCAACCCTTACCTCCTGAGCATTCCAGGGCTGCCAGCCTGGGGGCCAGCAGGGTGGATGGCAGTCCTGGTCCAGCCTTTCCAGGCCCTGAGGGTGGCAAACAGTTCAATAAGCAGTTTCCATATAGGGTGATAAATACAACAGGGGAGGGACGGGCCTAGGAACAAAGGTCAGGTTTCTGGGTCTTGGTAAATTATGCACAAAACAGCTAAAAATGTTTTTGTTTTTTTTTAAGTGCATCTGTTTTGAGGTAGACAGAGTTTCCCCAGACTTTTACCTGCTAAAGAGGGGGAAAGGTCAAGTGTTTACAACGTGAACCACTGAAGATGCTTTAATGAACTTTTCTTTAGGCAAAAGTTGAAGCAGCAGTACAATTTCAAGTTACCAGAAAGCTGGCCCTTTCCACCTGGAGAGGAAAGTGTAAGAGCTCCTTCCTGTGCTGGGTGCCTCCTGCTTTCAATGCAAAGAACCCTCCCCGGCCCTCCCCCACTCCACACAGTCCTTACAGCCACTCTGCCAGGCCTGTTAAATAATGACACATAAAAGCTTTATTTACATTTCTTCTGTTTCCACACTCCAAAGGCTCCTCTGCAAAGGGTAAAGGGCGCCATTCCCAGCATCTCCCTAAAGGAAATTTCAGCCCTTTGGTCAGGAAGTGGGCTCCCCTTGTGAGAGAAGAATGCAAAGCATTCAAGGCTTTCTGGGGGCTGGGAGTTGTGTCCCTCCTGTCTCCCCACTGTGAATTCAGGAGAAAGAAGAGTCTGAATAAAGTTCCAGAAGCGATAGGAATAGCACATCCTGGGTGAGGAATTCAAGCTTTGCCTCTGCAGAAAAAGTAACCACAGACGGCTCACCCTGTCTGTGGGCCCTCACAGAGCTCACTTACATTGTGATGAGCGTGACTGAGAACTGGGCACCAAACAACAGGTTTGTCCTTGATTGTTTTCCCCAACAACAGAAGCAGAACTGAATGGTGCCCACCGGCCTGGGGGACCTAGTGGCAACATGGCTTGGAAGGCGAAGCTGTCAGTCTCGCTTCTGCAAGGACTGGCCGTGTGAACACTAGGCACTTCTTGGAAGGAGCCCTGACATCAAAGGTGATGCGCATCTGCCTTGCCTTCTGGAACCCAGCCTGCCTGCTAGACAGCGCCTCGCAGGAAGCCCCCTGCCCAGCATGCTGCTCCGGGCGCACACTCTGCACCTGCAGGCGCCTCTGGAACCCCCGAACCCTGCCTGGGTGCGGGGAAGCCCAGAGCGTAGGTGGTGGCTCTGGCCAGCCAGGTGGCTCAGGGCGCAGGAAACTGAACATGGGACACGTGTCTGCCCACAGCATCTTCAAACTTGTACACGGATGTCAACGAGATCCCCTTCGTGTCTGCAAACACTACTCGCTTCTTGGGTCTCTGGGGTTCATGCAGTCGTACCAGGAAGGAGTAGAAGGAGGCCTGGGACTGCAGCTCTACCAGGCCAGGCCGCGGGAGCTGCTGCGGGGAAGGGCTGTGGCTGAGGCAGAGGTGCATGGGGCTATACACAGAAGACACGCTGGCAGCACTGGGACCTGTGACAAAAGGGGAAGGAAGTTCTGATGACAGAGCAGAAGGACCAGGCCTTCTCAACTGCAGCTTGCCACATCACTGCCCTTCTCCTCCCCTGGGTCCCCAGCCCACAAGTGTCTGATGAAACTGAATAAAAAGCAGCACAGGTAAGAAGTGGCAGTGGGTTGGGCACCTAGTAACAGCCGTCAGTTCCTGGAGACAAGAGCACTTACCTCATGCAGCTCCAGGCAGCAGTGCGTGGCAGAGATGTCTGTTCCTCTTGTCTGAGACCAGTTTCCCAGTTTCCCCAGCAGGAACTATTTATGCGCTCCCGACCCCCAGAGGGCCACCAGCACTGAGGCCCGGGCCCTGGGGAGGCAGCCAATCAGAAAAGGGGAAATGCCAAACCCTGGGGGAAATGAAAAGGATGTGATAAGAAATGTGACTCGGGCACTTTGTCCCAGGCCTCCAGCACGCCACTGCTGACCGAGCAGCCTTAGACGTCACTCCTGGGTTACCTGTGGCAGGTGTCTATGATAAGGAGAGCACAGTGAAACAGACAGGCTTCGAGGGAGGTTCCCAGCTTGCTTCCCCAGGGTTCTAACGCACTTCTCTGCCTCTCTGTGAGGGAGTACACTTTGCTGCTTTTCCTCATTCGCCCTACCCACTCTTTGGCCTCTCATCTCCACTGTGGGGTTTCTTCCCAGGCACACTTCTGTTACTGCCTTCTCTGTTTCCGTTTCTGTGTCGATTTACTCCTCTGTATCCCTCTGTGTCTGTGATCCAAAGAGAGAGGAAGGTCAGTGGGTGTGGCACTCACTGGCCAATGTCGGAGCACCCAGAGGGCCTTGGGCATGGATCTCTCGTTCAATCACTTGTGGCCCGAGTGACAGGATCATAGGACAGACAGTACCCAGGTAAGGAGTCCCGCCTGGGGCACCTGGACCACTCCTGGGCTCTGCAGCTGGACACGGTCAGACCGTCTCAGGTGGTGGATGACTTTCCTGGTGTTCTTACCTCTGGCATGCTGCCCAGTCTCCTTCGCAGACCCAGTTTACTCTCCCCACCCCTTCAATCAGTCTTCCCTATTTTTCACTTTATGCCTCTTCCTTGGGAGCCTTTACCCAATTTCGACAACTATTCAATTACTTTCCTATGCTAATTCCCAAGTCTTTATCTCAGCCCAGACCTTTTTCTTGTGCTCCAGACTCCTAGAGAATGGTTCTATTTCTTGATCTGGTTTGTGGTAACACAGATGTGTTCCCTGTGTAATTTCCTGTCTGTATGTTTTACTCCAATCAATCAAAAGTTCATTTAAAAAAAAAAAACAATCCAGCAAGAAGGTAAAATTGTTAATTATATAGTGGTTTGGATATTTTATTTTTACCAAAATGGCCTCAGAATATATATAGGCAATGTGCATTTTTCACGTAATACACAGTGGATGTCTTTTCATATTAGTGTATTATAGACGTAGCTCATTTTTCACCATGGTGCATGGTGTTTATCATATGGGTCCGCCATACTCTGCTACAGACATTTAGGTGGTTCTCAATTTTTTTGGTAATAAAATGGTGCAACTAACACTCTTGTATACATACATTCGCGTATGTGTGTGAGAATTTCTCCATGACAGATATTTAGAATAAAGCCTGTTCAAAGGGTAGGCACATTTAAAATTCTGATAGTACTGCCAAATTGCCTCCAGAAAGGCTGTATATCTTTATAATTTCACCAATAATCTTTAAGAGTTGACCTTTTTTCATACCTTCACCATCACTAAAAATGATCAAATTTTAAAATATTTGCCAATATGATAAGTAAACAGTATCTCATGATTGTTTTCATTATATTTTTAAATAAAAATGGTATGTAGTATTTTTTCATATATTTATCAACGATTTCCATTTCAGTGAAATGCATATTCAAACCTTTTGCCAATTTTCAAAGCCATTTGTATATTTTAAATATACAGAAGTAATAGCAGCTCCTGGATTAATGTAAGATACTGGCGCAGTGGGCTGTCTGTCTGGAAGAAAATAAAGGTAGACTCTTACCTCACACCAAAAATAACTGAAGAATTTAATTTAAAAACTATATAAGGAAGAATTATTGGAGAGTATTTATATAATTTTGGGGTGGGAGAAATTCTGTATGGCTAAAGACAGCATCAACAAATCAACAAACCAAAGACTAGGAAAACATGTTTGTAGATGTTTGACCAACCTGGTGATGTTACTGTTTCTTGAGTCAGGTTTTTTTAGGAAGATTAGCCCTGAGCTAACTGCTGCCAATCTTTCTCTTTTTGCTGAGGAAGGCTGGCCCTGAGCTAACATCCATGCCCATCTTCCTCTACTTTATATGCGGGATGCCTACCACAGTATGGCTTAGCGAGTGGTGCCATGTATGCACCCAGGATCCAAACCGGTGAACCCGGGGCCACCAAAGCTGAATGTGTGCACTTAACCGCTGTGCCATGGGCCGGCCCCTTGAGTCAGTTTTGATCCTTTGTAATTTCTTAAAAAATCAGCCATTTCCTCTAAACTTTAAATTTAATGATATGAAGTTAAGCATAGTGTTTTCTTAATTTTTAAAAAGCTCCACATTATCTGTAGTTCTTTTATTATTCCTAATATCCTTTATTTGTGTTTTCTATTTTTTTCATGGTCAGACTTGAGGTTTTCTTATTTAATTTGTTAGATATACTGATTTTCTTGTTGTCTAGTTCATTGTTTTTTGTTTTCATTTTATGATTTCCCCTTTTATTTTTCTACCTTTTTCAGTGGAATATATATTTCATTTATTTTCAATCTTCTATGTTTTCCAAGAAATGCATTTAAGATTGTAAATTTTCCACAAAGAAAAACTGTACATTTTTACACCCAGCTCTTTTATTGTCACTTATTTCTAAATAGGTTCCAGTTCCCATTTTAGTTTTCTCTTTGAGACAAGAATTACTTTTATGATTGTAACTGAAATTTCTAAGGGATTATATCGGGGGAGGCTATATTTTTCATGCTGCTTTTGAGTTGTCTTATGGGCATCCTTCCTTCCTTCCTTATGTAACAAACACTTACAGAGCCCTGCCATGTGCCAAACAATGTGTTAGGTGCTGAGGTAAAAGGTGAACAAAACTGGCAAGGGGCTGACCACGTGGGGTTTAATTTCTCCCATTCAGAAAATGTGGTCTTTGTTACCTCTATTCTGAGGAATTTATTGAGATTTTCTTTGTTGACTAGTATGTGAACAAATTTTCTAAAAAAAGGGAAATGTTGCTAAATTTGTTAAAATGAAGCTTTCTCACTTGATCTTCAAATTCTGAGAAAAGAATGCTCAAGTCTCCCATGATGATTGTTTTTTTCTCAAATTCATACATTCTCTAACAGTTTATGCCTTATATTATTGTAACGCTATGTTGTTTGGTGTGCAAAGGCTCAGTGCTATTATATCTTCTTGGTGATTTTTTCTTAGATCAATGGATGGTAAACCTCTTCATCCCATTTATTTTTTTTGCCCTGAATTCTATGTTGATACTTCTATTGCTACCCCTATTTTGCTTTGCTAATATCAGTCTGTTATAGGTGTGTTTATTTTTCTATTATTCACTTTTCTGTTATTTTAACTGTGAAGCTATTTTGGGGGAACAGAAAGTAGCTGGATTGTATTTTTCTAGATTTCTCATCTTCTCATTCTTTGTATTTTCAGTAAGCTCTAGGTTTCCAATTGACCTCCATTTGTTTGTCTCTATTCACATTGGCTAATGCCACGCATCCGGCTCAGCGTGATCCCTGCGTTGCTACCAAAGCCAATGTAGACTGATAGCACAGTTCCTCAAGCAACTATTCACACCTCTTTTTAACAGGATTGTGTGCATTTATCCTGAACACCTAAACCTCCCAAATCTGTCAAACACAGAGACACACATGTGTGTGCTTGCATAAGCAAAGTTTCAAAGATTCTAAAACCTTTCATCGACAAATAGATCTTGTGTGAGAAGAACACATTCAACCAAAGTGAGAACTGGGAAAGCTCTCCCGCAAGCTGAGCAACCTTGCTACTAATGTAGCCGGAAACCAGGCAGTTGGGCAGGCAGTGCCTGTGTAAGAGCCATCTACAGAGGGCTAGACACATTTCTGCTGGACAAGCAGTGTGGGGTCAGGAAAGATGACTGATTTCCTGAGTCAGAAGTGCTGGATTCCAATCTTGGCCAAGCTGCTTACTGGGGATTATGGAAAAGCCATGATACATCTGTCAACGGGAAAGTGCTATCTGTTTACATCAATGCATTATAGAAGAAGGCAATAATGAATTAACAATTTATATAGGCATTCATATTTTAGAATTCTCAAAAACCTTTTATACCTCATCTCACTTTTTCCTTACAACAACCCTGTTATGTTGGTATTATTATTATCCCTATTTTACAGAATGTTGCTATGTGCCATCAAGTCGGCTCCAGCTCCTCTGATTGCCTATGAGCGAGTGTGGTCCGCAGGGTCCCGTCCTCGACAGCCCACCTCAGCTCCTGCAGGCTCACGCCTGTGGCTTCCTTTATGGAGTCAATCGTCTCAGATTTGGTCTCCCCCTTTTCCTGCCGCCTCCTGCTTCTCCCAGTACTACTGTCTTCTCCAAAGAACCCTGCCTTCTCCTGATGGGCCCAAAGCAGGACAGCCTCACTTTTCTCATCACTGCCTCCAGCGACAGTTCAGGTTAATTTGCTCTAGGACCCACTTGTTCCTCTTCCCGGCAGTCCAGGGTGTCTGTAGAGCTCTCCTCCAACACCATATTTCAAGTGAAGCCATCTTTCCTGTGGGCCTTCCTCACTGTGCAGCTTGTGCTCTCGCACACAGTAACTGGGAAAACGAGGATGTGGAGGGTCTCGGCCTTGGTCTCTAATGACACTTCCTTACACTTGATGATCTTTCCTAATTCTCCCATTGCTGCCCTTCCGAGTCTCAGGCTTCTCTTGAGTTCTTGGCTGCAGCCTCCAGAGAAATCGAAGACTGAACCGAGGCGAACATAATCTTTAACAATTTCAATGTCTTCCTTGTCTACATCAAAGTTGTGTAGTTCTTCTGTAGTCATGATTTGTCTTCTTGATGTTCAGATGCAGACCTGCTTTGGCACTTTTGTCTTTTACTTTCATCAGAAGTTGTTTCAAGTCATTGCTGCTTTCTGCCAGTGAGATGGTGTCATCTGCATACCACAGATTGTTGATATTTTGTCCACTATTTTCACTCCTCTGTCAAACGTCCAGCCCAGTTTTTTGTATGACATGTTCTGCATAGAGATTAAACAGATAGGGAGATAAAATGCACAGTCTGACACCTTTGCCTGTAGGAAACCATTCTGTCTCTCCATATTCTGTCCTGACAGTGGCCTCTTGTCCACAATACAGGTTGCGCATCAGGACAATCAAGTGTGGAGGCCTACCCATGTCTTTCAGAGCAACCTATAGCTTTTTGTGACCCACGCAGTCAAAGGTTTTACTGGAGTCTGCATAGAACATAGACTACCCTTCTTCTGAAATTCTTTGGAGCATTCCTGTAGCCAATGAACAATTGCAATTAGATCTCACGTGCCTCTCCCTTGCTGAAACCCGGAGTGGGCATCAGGCATTTTCTGCTCCATATAAGGTAAGGGCCTTTGCTGCAGCACCTTGAGCATCACTTTACTTGCATGGGAAACTAGAGCCGTGGTCCTATAGTTACCGCGGTCCTTGGCAGCTCCTTTCTTGGGGATTGGGATGTGTATTGAGCATTTCCAGTCTGTAGGGCATTGTTTCGTCTTCCAGATCTGGTGGCATATTCTTGCTAGGACTGGCAGATTCAGTCTCTGTGGCTTGAAACAATTGTATCCATAGCCACCTATCCCTGTGACTTACTGTTTCCCAGTGCTTTCAGGGCAGCTTTCACTTCCCTTTCTAGCATTACGGGTTCTTCCTCATAGGAATCTTCCTCAAAGGAATCTGCCCACCTTCCGTCTCTTCTGTGCACCATTTCCACTTTCCCTCTATCTTCTCCGATCAGATAGTGTGCTTCCCTTTTGGTCATTCAGCATTCGCAGACTAGGTCTACATTTCCTTTTGATTTCCTGAATCTTCCGGAAGAGACCTCTTGTTCTTCCTTTTTTATTGTTTTCTTCTATCTCTTTGCAGCGGCCATTAGAGTGGTTCTCTCTTTTTTGTTGTTTTTTTTTTTCCCTTTTTTAGGAAGATTGGCCCTGAGCTAACATCTGTTGCCAGTCTTCCTCTTTTTTTTCTCCCCCATGCCCCAGTACATAGTTGTCTAACCTAATTGTAAGTTCTTCTAGTTCTTCCACGTGCGACGCTGGCTCAGCATGGCTTGATGAGTGGTGTGTAGGGCTTCTGAAGCAGAGTGTGTGAACTCAACCACTCAGCCATGGGGCTGGCCCCATAGTGGTTCTCTTTATCTCTATGTGACAGTCACTAAAAAACCTCGCTCAGGATTCTAACCCTGCTTTTGTCACCTTTTACTTTTGCTTCTCACCTGTCCTTAACAATTTTTAGTGTTACTTGTCATCCATCTCAGTTTTTCTTTTTTTTTACCTTCAAGCATTGTCTTTCTGCATTCTTCCTTAATGACATTTCTGGTTTCAGTTCATAGTTCTTCTGGTTCTCAATTAAGTTCATCAATGTAAATTCACTTTATGTGGGCTTTAATTTTGTCGTTTACATTATATTTTGGCACTATGATTCTTTTAGCGCTCGGCTTCAGCTTCCATCTGACATTTAATGTGGACAGTTCATGGTCAGGACCACAATCTGCTCCTGGTCTTGTTTTGGCAGAGAGAATACAGCTTCTCCACCTCCTGCTTCCAATTACATAAGCTGTTTGATTTCTATATTGGCCACCAGGTGATGTCCACATAGACAGTCGGCTGTTTGGTTGCTTGGGGCGTGCATTTGTGACGGACAGATTGTTGGCTTCGCAGAAATCCACGAGCCGGTCTCCTGCTTCATTTCTGACCCCTTGTCCAAATTTTCTGACCATGTTCGATTCTGCTTTATTTCCTGCTTTTGTATTCCAGTCACCTATAATTATCAGCATGTCTTGTTTTGGTATATGATCAATATCTTCTTGGATACTTGCATAAAAGCTTTCAGTTTCATCTTCTTCAGCATCTGTAGTTGGAGCATAGACTTGGATGATGGTTGTGTTAATAGGTTTTCCCAGAGGTCTGATTGATATTATTTCATATCAATAATTGTAGCCCCTAACTGCCTGTGCTACATCTTGCCTTCTTGTTATAGCCACCCCGTTTCTTCTGAGTTTGTCATTTCCAGAGAAGAACACTGTGTACTTGTCCCACTGAAAGTGTGCCATCCCAGCCCATTTTAGTTTGCTAACACCAAGCACTGTGATACTTAAACGTTCCATTTCTCACTTTACACTTTCCAGTTTACCTTGGTCCCAGCTTCTCACGGTTCATGTTCCAGTCATGTGTGTGGTTCAGCCTGGGACTTTCCTCTAACCTTTATGCATGTCAGCCGGTAGATGTCCTCCCGGCTTTGGTCTAGTTGCGTCATGACAACAGTGCTATTTGTCCTTGTTCTTGCTCTTCCCCAGTCACTGTTGGAGTGCCTTCGTACCTGGGGGGCTCGTCTTCCAGCACGATCTCATATTTAATTTTGGACCATCTTATCATAGGGTTCTTAAGGTAAAAAAAATTGCACAGATAAAGAAGAAATTTCTCCAAGGTTCCCAAGTTAATAAAAATGCCAAGTCAGGACTTGAGCCTAGTTTTCTTGACTCCAACTCCCAGGATCATTTCACTGTACCCTGCTCCGTGTGAAAACATTTTGAAAAACAAAACGCATCTTGCAAATATAAGGAATTAGTGTTAATTTTCTGAAAGAGGCATATGTGGGACTGTGCATAAATCTGTAGAAGACTGCTGGACAGCAGGCAGATTGAAAACTGGAAGAAAGCTTGAAAGATTTTCTGGTCCAGTCCTTTGCACATGTTAGGCAAGCAAGTGTTTAAACCTTTCAGGACAGAAAAATATCTATTAATTTTTTGGCATCGCTAAGACTCTAGCTTCTACAACCTTCTTGGGTAGACCATTCCAGTGTTTTGTTATCTGGATGACAAAGAGCCTTTTCTTCATGACACAATATAGGTCTCTTTCCTCTTCATAGAAAGTTCTAGACTTCGCTTTCTTAGTCACTTGTCACTTTTCTGACTCTTTTGTTCTCTATATATGTTCCTGAGTGTGCTGACACGCTTTAGAAAAGCAGCTTGATTTTTACAAGACTCCTATTTTTTTCTTATTGTTTTCTTTCTACTACTCATAATATAGAAAATTTTGGTCTTTTAACATTCATTAAAAAAAAGTTGCGGGGCCGGCCCGGTGGTACTGCGGTTAATTCACATGTTCTGCGTCTCGGCGGCCTGTGGTTCGCCGGTTTGGATCCCAGGTGCGGACATGGCACCGCTTGGCAAGCCATGCTGTGGTAGGGATCCCACAGATAAAGTGGAGGAAGATGGGCACAGATGTTAGCTCAGGGCCACTCTTGCTTGGCAAAAAGAGGAGGATTGGCAGCAGATGTTAGATCAGGGCTAATCTTCCTCAAAAAAAAAAAAATTAAAAAAAAAAAGTTGCTTAATTCCTTCCTTCTTCCTGGGAATTAAATAATTGCCTAACAATTTCCTCTTGAATTTTTCATCCCACAAAACTAATTTGTCTTTAGAAACCAGGATCGAATTGGGGCAGCAGACCTAGTTTATCCCTCTAATTACCACACGCAAACTGATGGTCTCATCATTGATCATCGTGTCCCGATCCCAAGCTGTTCTGGGTAATTCACTAAAATTAAGCAGTTTCATTTTAAAGGTCACTGGAGTCTAAGGCGTCTTGGTTGGCTGTGAATTACAAGCAGTAAGGAAGGCCCAGCTTCCCAGCTGACGGAGGACAGAGCCGGACCTTTCTCAGAGTCTCCCGGGGATGGAAATTCCATGGATCTTTTGAGTGCGGTCTCAGTCAGTTTGTGCCACCATAACAAAATACCGTAGACTGGGGGCTTAAAGAATACTATTTATTCATTTATTTTAAAGATTTTATCTTTCCTTCTTCTCCCCAAAGCCCCCCTGGTACATAGTTGTGTATTTTTAGTTGTGGGTCCTTCTAGTCGTGGCAGGTGGGACGCCGCCTCAGCGTGGCCTGATGAGCAGTGCTATGTCTGCACCCAGGATCCAAACCAGCGAAACCCTGGGCTGCCAAAGCAGAGTGTGTGAACTTATCCACGCGGCCACGGGCTGGCCCCTGAATAGGACATTTATTTCTCACGGTTCTGGAGGCTGGGAGTCTGAGATCAGGGTGCCAGCATGGATGGGTTTTGGGGAGAGCCCTCTTCCTGGCTTGCAGATGGCTGCCTTCCTGCTGTGTCCTCATACGGTGGACAGAGAGTGCTTTGGTCTCCTCTTCTTAAAAGGGCACTAATCCCATTATTGAGGCCTCACCCTCATGACCTCATCTAAACCTAATCACGTCCCAAAGAGCCCACCTTCAAATACCATCGCCTTGGGGATTGGGGCTTCAACATATCAATTTTGGGGGGCACAACCTCTCAGTCCATAGCAATTGCCCAGTCCACTATTTTTTCTCCTTGGTAGTCCAGAGGCTTGCCTCATATTCAGAGCACATTTCTTTTGATGTTAAGTAATTTTATTCTTGTTTGGTTCTATTTAAAAATGACTTACTGTTTAGCATTATTCTAAAAATTCTTCTTTATTTTTAAGAATATATTTATATTTTTTCTCTCTTCCCCTAATTAAGCTAAAGAATTCCTTTCCTGGGGGCCAGCCCTATGGCATGGTTAAGTTCACATGCTCCGCTTTGGCGGCCCAGGGTTCACAGGTCCGGATGCTGGGCACAGACCTAGCATGCTTGTCAAGCCATGCTGTGGCTGCATCCCACATAAAATAGAGGAAGATTGTCACAGATGTTAGCTCCGTGACAATTTCCCTCAAGCAATAGGAGGAAGATTGGCAACGGATGTTAGCTCTGGGCCAATCTTCTTCATAAAACAAGTAAACAAACAAATGAAAAAACCCAAAAACAAAACAAAAAAGGAATTCCTTTCCTCATGAGGTCTGTTTTTTATACCTTTTATGATTTTGCTTAATCATTTAACTGTAGCGTCAAAAAGGAAGCATATACACCAACATTCTACTGGTGGTTATTTTAGGATGATGAGATTTTTAGATGATTTTAATTTTCTTCTCTCAGCTTTTCTTTTCTTTCCAAACTGTTTACAATGAAATGTATATTTTAGTAATTTAAATAAAGTTAAAACTAAAAGCCACTGTAATGAAAACAGTGTGGTTTTAGACTAGAACAAATTAATAGACTAATGGGAAAGGACAGCCAAGAAACACACACACATACATATTTGGAATTTGACAGTATTAAAAGAGGGAAAGAATGAACTATTCAATAAATCATGCTGGGATAATTGGCTATCCATATGGAAAAACCGTTCAATTCCTACATTACACCATATCCCCAGATTAATTTTAGATGCATTAAATATCTCAACATGAAAGGCAAAACTCTAAAAGTTTGGAAGAAAATACTGGAAAATTCATCTATGTCCTTGGGGTAAGAAAAGATACCTAATACATAAGAAGCACAACCATAAAGAAAATTAACTACATTCAGTTGACTTTTTCTGCATGATAAAGGACACAATGAGAAAAGTCAAAAGGCATACCACAGACTAGGAGAAGGTATCTACAATGTATATAACCAACAGAGGATTAGTATGCACCATATATGACGCGACATACATTACTATAATCCTACTTATCCTACAGTTGTCCCCACGCATGAATGAAATGACACATGTACAAGGCTATTCAATGTAGCACTGTGTGTAGTAGCAACAATTTGGAAACAATCTAAGTAATGATTTCTAGGGGATGAGTCAAGTAAACTATGGTATATTCATGCAATGAGATTCTATGTAGCTGAAAAAGAAATACAGGACCTTATCTATGTAACAAAATGGAAATATCTCCAGGATGAACTGTTAGGTTGAAAAAAAAAAGGTATCTGTTTTCTGTGTGTTTGAGACCTTTTTTATTTTTTTAAAAAAAGACTGGCACCTGCGCTAACATCTGTTGCCAATCTTCTTTTTTTTCCTTCTCCCCAGAGTCCCCCGGTGCATAGTTGTGTATTCTAGTTGTGAGTGCCTCTGGTTGTGCTGTGTGGGATGCTGCCTCAGCATGGCCTGATGAGTGGTGCCGTGTCCGCGCCGAGGATCCGAACCAGCGAAACCCTGGGCCGCCAAAGTGGAGCGCACGAACTTAACCACTCGGCCACGGGGCCAGTCCTGAGATCTTTTATAATGAATAAAGATGAAGCTAGGTTGTTATGAATGATGAATTCTCTGCTGCACAAAGAATCAAGAAGTCACCTAGTGAAGTCCAGTGACACTGCTATGGCCCAGTGCTGCTGAACAGATGGCGTAGGAGGTGGGTAAACAAGGGATGATCCCCCGAAAGCTTACGAACTGCTCGGGAAGTCTAGGCCCCCAGTTCCCGTAAATGGTAGTAGGGTCAGGGGAAATCTAGTCCATTGAGATCCTGGTCACTGGAGGAAGGAGGTGATGACAGCAATCATTCCCACTGGATCTAATTCTGTAAAACATGCAAGCAGGACTCCTTAGGGCTGTAGCTGCTACTGTTTCTATCTGCCCAGCCATTTCTCCATTTGCATTTCTGCTTACATATTCTAGCTCCTACTCTGGTTGGGCCAATCTTAGTCATAGTGTTTGGTTCAAGGGGTGGGCACATGCCCCAAACTAGGGCTTTAAAACACAAAGCTGAGACCAAGATGCCTTTATTCCGTGTTAAGCTGGAGTGGTGTAATCGTGTGGCTACCTGCTGCTCTATTTGCTGCCATGAGGAGAAACTCCACCTGCAGGAGAGAATAAGGTCAAAGCACACAGAGAAACAGAAGAGACAGAGAGTGGGACACGCACACACACTCTCAAGGTAGCGTTGGAATCTGTGGGCCTAGTTCGTCATTGGAGGCCAGCTGCTATTTTAAATTATAGGAGGCAGTAAATCTCCTTTTTCCTGAAGTTAATTTAGGTTGGATTTCATCACTTGCAACGAGAATCTCTGATCCTACAAGTCCCTTCACACCCATTCTCTACACTTGTCCTTGAGTTACCTTAGCTGCTCCCAGGACTTCCGTTTCACTTGAGTACTGACGAATTCCATGTTATGTTCCAGACCACGTCTCCTTCCTGAGTCCCACACACTCGGACTCTTGCAGGCATTTCCACTTTCACGTCCCATGAAGACATCAAGCTCAATATGTCTATGACATCATCCTTTTCTTCACTCCACTTCCACCTAACAAAATTCTTCTACGTTCCTTGTACCACTTAGCGTAATTATTGTTTTCAGTTGCCCACTTTAGATGTCATTCTAGACTCCTCTTTTAATTCCCACCCACCTCCAATCTAAATGGTCATCCCATTCTCTCAGACTTGCTCCTGCTAATATATATACATATTTTTCTGAGGAAGATTGGCTCTGAGCTAACATGTATGCCAGTCTCCCTCTATTTTATGTAGGTTGCCACCACAGCATAGCTTGATGAGCAGTGCTGGGTCTGTGCCCAGGATCCAAACCTGTGAACCCCGGGCTGCCAAAGCAAAGCACGTGAACTTAACCACTACACCACTGGGCCGGCCCCTCACTGCTAATATTCTTTTTCAAATCTGCAATGTTACTTTGTATTGCTTCTAGTTCCTTCCTGAAATGTTTGAGTTCCTCTGTTATCCCAATGAACATGGTTGTTTTACAGCCTGTGTCTATTAATTCCACCATCTGGGATACTTGTGTTTCTGGTATCTGTTGCTTCTCTTGGTTCTCATTCTTAATATCTTTTCTCCTTATGTGCCTATTATCTTTATGCTAGACATTGTATTTGAAAAAGTTTTTTAGAAATCATTTGAGGCCTACGATGTTCTCTTTCCTCAGAGATGATTTTAGTTCTGCCAGGCCCCTGGAGGCACCAGTGATCTGGATTTCTTTAATCAGATCTTCTAATGTACAAGTTTGAAAATTTCAGGACCATCCACATGATTCAAAGCCAGGCTAAAATCTGTGGTGAGGACTTGGTTTACTTCCAATTCACTTTTGCTCCTGGAGTCCCAATCCTAAATGAGGGGGGTTTGCCAGAACTCTCAAGCTGCATAGGCACTGAACTCCAACTTTCGTCCCACTGGTCCCATTGGGCCACAGGTGCTTCACCTCTGCTCCACAGACCTTGCTGGCAGTCTGATGAAGCTATGGACTCCTTCTCAGAACAATGTTTTTAAAAGCATAAAATATGTAGGATTGCAAAGGAAACCAATATATTGAAATACAATAAGAAAATTGTGTTATACTAATACATGTGCTTCTTTATGACAACATAAATAGCAATTCCTGGCAGCAGGTCTAATACCAACAGTAATTTAGAAATAGTAGTGAATGTAAATAACATTTTGAGAAATCTGCAGTGACTGTAAATGTGATGTGAAAATATCTGATTTCTGTTGGTGATGCTCACAAGTCCTGCTGATATTGCTGTGGCTTGTTGCCTGGGTTCATAATAGAAGGAAAGCCTAAGCTTCATTTAGAGGTTAGTGAAAAAAAGATGGGATCTTTTATTAACCAAGTTCACAGATGCCCTGAATTGAACGGCCCGGGAATCTCAGACTTAATGATCACTGAGTTTGGCTGCTGAAGAGCTGCCCAGTCTCTCAGCTACCCCTTTGCCCAGGCAAAGGCTAGACTCACCTCTCCTGAGCTCTTTTTTCTCCTAGATCTTGGTGCAACAATTCCTCACTAGCTTGTTAGCAATCCGATGTCTTTAGAAAAATGCTTTTTATATTTCATCCAATTTTTTAATTGACTTCAGTGTGAGCAGCGACCCAGTTGCCTAGTCCACCGTTCCAGGAAGCAGAGGCGCCTGCCCGATGCCGCATCATCTCCACCTCTATGTGCTGCAGGGTCCTTCTTCCTTCTCACCTGGATTGCCAGCACAGCCACTGGTTTCTAACCGTGTGGTCTGGCCTTCATTCTTTACAGTCACCATAGGGATTTTTCTAAATGCAAATCAGTTTTCTAAAAATGTAAATCTGATCATATCAGATCTTAGTTTAAAGTCCTTCAGAGAATCCCAAATGTTTTAGCGCAGAATTCAATTCTTTAGCATGATAAATCAGATTCCTGTGAGACTTGTACGTCATATGAGTCTTATAACATAGGCCTCCTGAGACCCTAAAAGATGGGAAGCTGCTCTCCTCCCACACCCCAACTCTCACCCCATGCGCTTGCCCAACTCCTTGGAGTGCCCAGAGTGGTGTACGTGTCCTATGGCTTCTGTGCCTTTGCTCATGGCATTTCTGCCCAAAGCAGCCATTCCCTCTTCCCTCCTTGGCCCGGCGAATTCCTCTAGTGTCCCAAGTCCCCGCACAGCCACCAGCCCTTCTGGGAAGCGTTTGTGATTTCTTATCTTTGGAGTCCTTCCTGTGTTCTTTCATCATGCTCCATGCTCTGCCCTACTTTTATAAGAGCGTGTTATTCTGAGATTTGCGTTCCTATTGGTCTCCCTCACTAGATTCTCTGCTGCTTCAAGTCAGGGGCTTTCTTCCTCTGAACACACAGCACATGCCACCACGTCTGACCCTATATGTTCATTTACCAAATTGAACAGAGGTACACTCGGCATACTACTATATTTATTGCGTCGTTTACTTGGCCTATTCACTTTTTTAAAGTTCCAGAGTGACAAGACACTACAACTCTTGCCCTCGTTACCACTTTTGCTTATGTGCCTCACTTAGGAATTTGTATGCTGTGAAATGGCTCATTCTCATACATGTTTTAGAAACTAGGAACTCTAGGTTACTAATATATGCCCAAGTTGCTACTATGTATTTATTTATCCTTTATTTAATTCTCCCCCAAATTTGGGGTAGCTTTTTAAATTAAGACAAAATAAAATAGTAAAACTGTAGGTACTAAAAGGAGATCAGAAACTATGTAAGGAAAGACCCAGGGAAAATTTACAAGGAAGTCGGGGTGAAGCAGTGAGCACAGTAATTGGCTCTGCGCTCCCTGGTAGGAAGACTAAAAAGAGAAACCAGTAGGACTGATTTGTCTGATAAAATGAATTACAGAAGTTTGAAGAGACAAACTTTTACTTGTACTAAATTTAAGTACTAAAACTTGTACTAAAAATTTATTACATGGGTCCTTTTAAAGAAAACAACAGGTAATAGATAATGTTTTCAGTCATAATTTTTGGAAGACATGGAGATGTTTTTCACATGGCTGTTTCTTTGTTAAAAGCAAGGAACTAAAACATTAGTCTGGGGAGACTGCTTTCTGGGATCAAGTTTGATTCAGAAACAAAACTTGGGGAAACAAGAGAAATGGACTGACGATATGACCCTTATTGTTGGCATGCTGTGGTTAGCGGCTGTATCAAGACTGAGCTCACCGAAGTGCAGACATGTGATGTTGTTGGCTGGAGATCAGAAAGCTTTAGATAGCAGAAGCAAGGCTCATGATCTGTTATAAACAGGCAGGGGGGCAACTACAGTCTCACTCAGACTGAAGGCCAAGCGACTTGTCTGGAGGGTGAAGCAGGGCAAGTCTGCAAACATTGCTGAGTGGGTGGCACACTGGCTGTGCTTGTCAACAAATGAAGGTAGATGGAGCATGCACCATTTTTCCATCTGTTATTTTCACAATCTATTCTGGAAGTTCGATAGTGGGCATGCCCAAATCATCTTGATTGCTCCAGTGTTATGAATATGAATTTACTTATTCCTTACTTAGTTCCCCAAAGAATTCTGGTGGGATTTTAATAAAGATAAAATAGTAAACTGTAAGTATAAAAAGGAAATTAGCAACCATTTAGGGAAAGAGAAAGGAGAACTTGACCAGGAAGCGAGGGTACAATGGTGAGACCAGTGCTTACCTCATGGGGTGGCAATGAGGATTCGACAAGGTCATTTGTGGAGAGCAATTTGTTCATTGATAGGACACAGATGCCCAAAAATATTAATCTTCTTTACCCCTCTCTGTTTCTGTAGGCAATGGGTAGCCACTGAAGCTTTTTAAGAGAGGTAACGTAATGGTCAGAATGGTACCTGAGGAAAATTACAGGTTCAGAGATAACAGAAGCAGCAATGTGAAGTTTTAAAAAATTTACACTTGAGCTGGGAACAAGTTTGGGTTCCAAGGAGTACTGTACTTCAGAGGCTGAAAACACTCTCTCATATGCAAAGCTCTGAGCCCAGGAAAATCGTTTCCTTTCTACCTTCTTAGTCCTGGCTGTTAAGACAATTTTTTTCTGAGACAATCTTATATTTTTAGAGTTATACTTAGGGAGTCTTCTTAGGATTCATTGCAAATTTCCTGGGGGCACAAATAGTCATTTACTTTTGTTCTTGTTCTCATAGAACGTAACAGAACTGGACGAGAGGGAAGGTAATTGTGTGCTCAACTTATTTTGAATGTTTTTCCTTGTCTTAAGTTAGGTAGAATTTGTAACCACTGTGGTATGTTGAACAAGACCCGCTTAAAGCAGAAAATACTCCTATGTTAGGAACAATGCCACCTCTTCTGGGGAAATGGGAGTGGTAGTGGTAACTCCCTCAAAGGAGTCTTTTTTGAAGACTTGAACTTACCACAGTGAAGCTATCACTGCTCAAAACAGTTTTGGATCTTCGTTCCTTATGTGGAGGGTCCTGTGAGCTAATTCAGGGACAGACCGCGGAGTCCTGGACTCACTGGGGTTTGCATCCCATCACCTCGACCTAGCAGCACTGACTGAAGCAGTGACCTTTGGGAGATTAGTCTTGTTTTCTCATCTATAAAATGGGGATATCAATATTACCTACCTTATAATTACATAAGAAAAATTAAAATTGATTTGTAAACACCTATATGGTAGGAACTGTTGACTCTTATACAGATACAAAATGAACACATGCCAAAGATTTAATGAGAGAACCAGGAAAATGTTAAAACCAGTTCAAATGAGGATTTGACTTTCTCTTCACCTAGACAACTGCACTGGCAGAGTCTATCTGACAGAACTATTTTGGGACTCTGGACTCTTATTGAGGGCTTGAAAATTCCAGAGGAAGACTTAGATGGTAAATTACAGTTAATTTCGGTCAATTTCAGCTCTTAGCACAGTAGCAGCTACTAAGCCTCCACCGCCAGCTGTGCAAGTGTTCCTGAGGCAGCTTGCACACGGCTTGTGGGAGCTAGGGTGGGCAAGGCGGACCCTGTCCTCCAGATATTGGGGATCTGTGCTCTGATCACTGCTTGCTGCTTCTGATCACAGAGGTGCAAAAGAGGCAGGCAGCCATTGTTGTCGTACCTGCTCCCATTGTTGCAAACTCCTTCCCCTACGGTTGAAGTGACTTCCAAGGGATTTAAAAGCTGAAGCCCTTTCTCTTCCCCTTTATTTTTCGCTTTTTCTCCATTCAGGAAGCAGACTTAAAGACTAGGACATTCAAAATCAACTGCATATACAGAGAACATTAGAAAGTGACTGTGCATGCCCAGGGAAAGGCTAAGAAAAGACCTGGGAAGACATTAAGTTTACACTTAAGGCTGACCCCTGGTACTGAGATAGCTTACAACAATCAAAAAAACAAAATAAACAAAAACGATCACAAAATCAGTAAGCCCTGAAGAAGGAGGAGAACCTGATTTTTGGAGTTAGCATATCATTAGATTCAAATGTCCAGTTTTCAACACAAAGTCATAAAGCATACAAAGAAAGAGGAAAGTAAGGCCCATTATAAGGAAAAAAATAAATTAATAGAAACTTTCCCTGAAAAAGACCTAGTAGTAGATCTACTAGACAAAGACTTTAAAAAACTGTCTTCAAGATGCTCAAAGAACTAAATGAAGATGTGGAGAAAGTCAATAAAATGAAGTGTGAACAAAATGGAAATATCAATAAAGATATAGAAAACCTAAAAAGAAACCAAAAAGAAATTCTAGAGCTGAAAAGGTCAGTAACTGAAATGAAAGATTCACTAGAGAAATTCAAAGGCAGTTTTGAGTAGACAGAAGAAAGATTCAGTGAACCTGAAGACAGGATAATGGAAATTACTGAGGCTGAGGAACAGAAAGAAAAAAGATTGAAGGAAAGTGAACAGAACCTAAAGGACCCATGGGACATAACACCATCAACAGGACCAACTTATTCATCATGGGAGTCCCAGAAAAAGAAGAGAAACAGAAAGGGGCAGAGAGAATATTTAAAGAAATATTGGCTGAAGATGTCTCAAATTTGATGAAAGACATAAATATAAACATCCAAGAAGCTCAATAAACTCCAAGTAAGATGAATGCAGAGAGTCCCCCAGTGAGACACATTATAATGAAACATTCAAAAACCAAAGATAAACAGAAAATCTTGAAAGCAGCAAGAGAGAAGCAAATCATCACATACAAGGGATTCTCAAGATTATCAGCAGATTTCTCATCAGAAACTTTGGAGGCCAGAAGACAGGGGGTCAATATATTCAAAGTGCTAAAAGAAAGAAAAATTACTTCTGACATTCACGCTAAACTTTTTTTTTAATAAAGAATCCTATATCTAGCAAAACTGTCCTTCAAAAGTGAGGGAGAAATTAAGACACTCCCAGATAAACAAAAGTTGAGGGAGTTTGTGACCACTAGATCTGCACTGCAAGAAATGCTCCAGGGAGTTCTGTAAGTTGAAACGAAAGGACACTAGACAGTAATTTGAAGCTATATGGAGAAATAAAGATCTCAATAAAGGTAAACACATGCGCAATTATAAAAGCTAGTATTACTATAATTACGGTTTGTATCTGTACTTTTTGTTTTCTACATGATTTGAGAGACTAATACTTTTTTAATTATTTTTTTAAAGATTGGCACCTGAGCTAACATCTGTTGCCAATCTTTTTCTTTTCTTCTTCTCCCCAAAGCCCCCAAGTACATAGTTGTGTATTCTAGTTGTGGGTCCTTCTGGTTGTGCTATGTGGGATGCTGCCTCAACATGGCTTGATGAGCGGTGCTAGGTCCATGCCCAGGATCCAAACTGGCCAAACCCTGGGCTGCCAAAGCAGAACGCGCAAACTTAACCACTCAGCCATGGGGCTGGCCTGAGACTAATACATTTTAAGAAAAAAATATTATTAATGTAAAAGCTACTATTACTTTAACTTTGGTTTGTAACTCCAAATCTTTTTTTCTACTTAATTTAGGAGACTAATGCAGTTAAATGAATTATTAGTTTATGTTTTTGGGCACACAGTGCATAGAGATGCAATTCTGTGACATCAACAACCCAAAGCGGTGGGGACTGAGCTGTAAAGGAGTCAAGTTTTTGTATATTATTGAAGTTAGCTGGTATAAATTCAAATTAGAGGGTTATAACTTTAGGATGTTAAATGTAGTCCTCATAGTAACCACAAGAAAATAGATAGAGAGTATACACAAAAGGAAATGAGAAAGGAATTTAAACATTTTACTAAAAAAAAATGAAATAAACAGAAAAGAAGACAGTAATGCAGCAAATGAGGGACAAAATAGCTATAGTGCATACAGAAAACAAACAGCACAATGACAGAAGTAAGTCTCTATCAGTAATTACTTTAAATATAAATGGATTAATTTCTCCAATCAAAAGAGATTGTC